>NC_080377.1:64713355-65050855 GCF_014773155.1 Arachis stenosperma | reverse complement strand
GTGGTGGGTATTGAGTGTCATGTAAAGGTCCACCATAACCATTGTCTTGGTATGCATCATGGAATGGTTGTTGCTCGTGGTATATTGGAGGGATTGTTAACAAGAGAGTTGATCAAATCCTTGTGGCTCTTCCCATCTTTGATTGTTCCAACCATGGTGCATGTTGTCATTATAATCTCCTCTTCCTGCAATATAATTATAACCACGCTCGTAGCCAAAGGAGTGAGAGTTCATAGTAGAAAAGAAAAATAAAAACTAATAAAGATACGCAACTAAGTCCTAAAACTAACAAACAAGTAAAAAGAAAATATTTACAATAACCAATAATAAGGCACACGTTTACAATTCCCCGGCAACGGCGCCAAAAATTGACATAGGGAAAATCACCTATCAAGAGTTTATAAAGAAAACAAAGAAGTGCTTGATAAATGGGCTGGATGTAAATCCTGTAAATTAATAAAATAATTATGAGTTAATAATATTAAAAAATTAAATTTTATAATTTATAGGAGTAAAAATATTTAGAATAAGGATTTAAACACTAATTTTAAAGGTTATGACCCGAAATTTGGCCAACGGGCTAAACCGGTTGAACCGGGCCTTGATAAACCCCACTTTTAAGGTTTATCTTGTATTGAATTTAGAGCATTTTGATGAACTTTTCTCACATTTAGCCTATGAATTAGTATGGTTTTGTAATCTCTCTCGTATTTGTGCTTAAGTGTAAAAACATGCTTTTTAAGCCTTATTTTGATAAATTCTAATTCCTCTTTGATTCCACAAGATGCCTTGATGTGTTTGCTAGCAATTCCAGGATTGAAATAGGCTAGGCATGGATCAAAGGGAGCAAGGAAGGAATCATACAAGTGGAGAGAAGCATAAAAAGTCAAAGAAGTGAAATCAGCCAAGCATGCGCACGCGCACAAGACGCTCGCGCGCACATTACAGAATCGGCCAGGGATGCGCACGCGTACCGTGCGCGCACGCGTTGAAGTCCGCACATGACTTCATTAAAGCAACACGTGCCTGGCGATTTGGAAGGGTTTCTGAACCCATTTTGGCGCCAATTACTGATAGAAAGGAATAAAAGGATCAAGGATTGAGGGGCAATGAATGAATCAATCATAGAGCATCATTAGTTTAGTTTTAGAGTAGTTTTAGAGAGAGAAGCTCTCACTTCTCTCTAGAATTAGGATTAGGTTTAGGTTAATCTCTCTTCTTAGATCTAGGTTTAATTCATGCTTTGATTCACTTCTCCTTTATCAAGTCTTAATCTTCTCCTCTTCCTCTTTCTAGTTATGTGCTTTAATAATTGTAATTTTTCATTTTGTTTTGGATAGATTGTTGTTCCTTTGTTTTCTTTCAATAATACAATTTGAGGTAATTCATGATAATTGTGGTTTCCTTGAATTGTTGTTGTTAATTCATTTCAATAATTGTTGTTAGATCTTGTTCTTGTTGTTGATTTACTATGCTTTCCTTTTATGCCTTCCAAGTGTTTGATGAAATGCTTGGTTAGATTTTAGTATAGATTTTTGTTCCTCTTGGCCTAGGTAGAGTAATTAGTGACTTGAGTTATCTAATTCCTTTGTTGATTGATAATTAGAAGTTGCTAATTGATTTGAATGCCTCTAAAGCTAGTCTTTCCTTTAGGAGTTGATTAGGACTTGAGGAGTCAAATTGATTCATCCACTTGACTTTTCTCCATGGTTAGAGGTTAACTAAGTGGGAGCAATACACAATTCTCATCACAATTGAGAAGGATAACTAGGATAGGACTTCTAGTTCTCATATCTTGCCAAGAGCTTTGTTAGTTGTTAGTTTATTTTCTTTGCCATTTATATTTCTTGTCCAAAATCTTAAAAACCCCAAATATAACTCACAACCAATAACAAGACACTTCATTGCAATTCCTAGGGAGAACGACCCGAGGTCTAATACTTCGGTTTATAAATTTTAGGGGTTTGTACTAGTGACAAACAACTTTTTGTATGAAAGGATTATTGTTTGGTTTAGAAACTATACTTTACAACGAGATTTCATTAGTGAAATTCTAAACCGTCAAAAATCCAATCATCAAAATGGCGCCGTTGCCGGGGAATTGCAATGGTGTTATGTTATTGGTTATTGTACATATGTGAATATTGTGAATAGGTTTATCTTTTGTTTGTTTCTTAATTTTTGTTAGTTTTATTTTGTTCTCTCACTATGAATTCTCACTTTGGCTTTGAGTTTGGTTCTAATTGTATTGTAGGAAATGTGGACTTTAATGGCAACATGTACCATGGATGGAACCAACAAAGGTGGGAGGAGCCATATGCATATGATCAATCTTCATGGCAACAACCTCCACCAATGCACTATGAAGAAGAGTCATTCTATGATGCATATCAATCCAATGGCTATGGTGAATCTCCTTGTGACTTTCAAGAACCACCACTATATGCCTATGATCCATATCCTCAACATAACTCTCAACCATACTCACAAGCCCCTTCTTACCAACCACCTTCATATGACCTTAATCCATACCCATCCTACCAACAACCATGTGAGCCATATGAACCACATATAGAGCCATCACCATTCCAATAACAATATTTTCAAGAGCCACCCCCTCCATATTATTACCAAGATGAACCACCTCCAATATATGAAACTTTCCAACCACAAGATGAATACTACTTTCCACCACAACCTCCCATAGAAGAATACTCATGTCCTTCAATCCAAGAGCCCTATGATCCTACTCATAATATCCAAGCGGACTAAGAGTCAAGGGATCGCCTCAAGGGAGCATTGGATCAATTTTAAGCAACCATGGAGTGTGTTGTGCAATAAGTGGAAAGAATGGAAAATATTGAACCACCACAACTCTACCAAGAAGAACCACCTTCCTACTATGAACCCTTCCCCCAAAATGATGAACCCTTTCACCCACCCCAATCTCTAATGGATGAAACCCTTGGTGTTCTTGTTCAAGGGCAAGAAGAGATGAAAAGGGATGTGCAAAATTTCATGGCCGCCTTGGATGCGGTAACAAATCAATTAGCCTCCCAATGCTTGAACACTCAAGGAACTCCCATGGCTACATGTGGAAAATCGAATGAAGAACATAGAATGAAGGAGAGATTGGAAACTCCGGTGGGAAATGAGGGAAGTTGCTTTGTATTGGAACAATTGGAGGAAGCTTTAATTGTTGAAGACAAGGAAGAAGCGGTAGAAGACCTAGGAGATGCGGAACCTCCATGGGAACATAGAGTTGAAGAAAACCCCTCCAAGATGATTGAAATTGATGCTAGGGAGGAAAGTGCACACCTTCCAAGGCATATTCCATATGAAGACTTGGATGGGATAGAGCAAGAACTGAGTTCCCATGGCAATAAAGAGCAAGCATCAAGTTCTAGTGGTGGAGAATCCTTTGAACTTGAAGAACCTTCCCCCGGTGCATTTGAAAATATTGTGGAGGTAAACTTCTTTCACCCTCCCAATTATAGTTTGATTAAGGGAAAAGGCTTAGATAGTATTAATGAACAAATGATCGAATTAGAGAAATCTTGTGAAGAGGTGGAAGTCCTTAGAAATAGAAGGATGGGAGTGGAATACGCTTTGTCAAGATCGTTGGAAGCATCTTTGCCTAGGTTGTCATCTAACCCTTCACTTAAGTGGGTAAAATTCATTTCTATTAGCTTTATTATCCCACTTGAGTATGGCTTGCTTGAAACGGATGGTCAACTTAGGATGCTTTGTGGGATGAAGCGTAAGCGAAAGATGTTTCGTGGTTGGCGTTATAAATCAAGGCTCATTTTGGTTGATACTTCAAGAGTTGAATACAAAGGTGGGAATAGTGCTCAAATAGATGGGTCTAGGAGGATTGTTGGGCACTTCATAGAGGATTCTTCTTGTTCACCACCCGGATGGACTAATAATAATGATCAACCTCAAGACGGGTGTGAAAACAAAGTGTGGGACCCCGGATTACAAGAAGAGAACCAACTTTGGGAACCCCAAGCTTGTGAAGAACTCCATCAATACTTGGCTCAATCCATAAGAAATCTTGGGGCACAATGGAGAACCAAGCATTGGTGGGGGTTCCAAGATGAATTCAAGCACAAGCCACCTTGAGAGGAGCTCCCCACAAGTCCAACTTAAGGACAATAAATAAAAGTGCTAGGTGGGAGACACCCCACCATGGTAAACTCTTTCCATTCTCTCTTAGTTTTGTTTAATAAGGGATTTGAGTTGCCATTGTAAGTATATTTCATATAGATTTGTTTGTACAATTAGATTGTTAGCATAGTCACATGTATGTTGTGTTAGTAGTAAATGAATAGTATCAAATTGCATGTTTTGGTGAATTAGATGATAGTTGAGTGAATAAAGAGTTGTGAGCATTATAGGAAACACCTGAGCAAATTAAAAAAAAAAGAGAAGAAAAAGAGGGGGATGAACGCGCGCGAACGCCGCACGCGTATGCGTCCATGAGCGGATGCATCATTACCCAAATTCCAGAGAGTTGGGCCTCTTCTAGGCCGATGTTGTGCCTTGAGCCCAACTCAGTACACGCTGACGCGCACTACGAGCGTGCGCGCCGATCACGAGAACAAGGAAGTGCACGCGGACACACACCTGCCGCGTCCGCGTCGATCTGTTGCTGCAACTTCTGAGCCCGTATCCAGAGAGTTGCGCTGGATCTGGGCCAACTTTAAGCCCCCAGCCCAACTCATTTCGCGCGGATGCGCATTTGCCGCGTGCGCACCCTAGCTGATGCCGCCATTCCAGACCTTTGTCCAGAAAGTTGGGCGCGCGCTGAGCCCACTCTAAGCCTCCAGCCCAACTCCATGTACGCGTTCGCGCGCTGTACGCGCACGCGTAGGTCCCTAATTTTATCAATGTACGCGGAGGCGCACGGTGCGCGCCCGCATCGATTCGAAAAATGGATAACCCTAGTGCGCGAAGAGCACTGCGCAGTCGCGCCCCTCTCATCTCCCTTCCTCCTCGCCTCTTTCTCCTCCCAACCCCCCTCTTCTTTCCACAACCCCATCACCGCCGGCCACCACCACCGCGAGGCCGACCCCTCTCTCTTTCTCTCGCTCTCTCCATCTCTCAGCTCCCCTGCTCGACCTTCACTCTGCCTCTACTCCACCGAGCACCACCACTGCTCTGCCGTGACCGCCACCCTCCGCGGCGGTGCTCCGCCCAGTCCACTCCCTCTGCTTCGATACTTCCATGCCCTACTTCCATTTTCACTCTGCTCCCAGGTTCCTGCTTCAACTTCTGTTAAAATTTGATTACCGTTAGCTATGCTTAATGTTAGTTAGTTAGAATTGAATTTGTGTATGTTAGGTTAGATAGAAATAATTGCTGTTAGGTAGCTAGGTCTGGATAGAGGATTCTAGGCCTGATAAGTGCTCCGTTTGTGCATATTCGCTGTTTGTTTACTTGGCTGTTGTATGCTGATTTTGGACTGCTTTTTATGCAATTTGTGTTGCCTGAATGCTATACCACTGCTGCTGTGCTTAATTGATGTTGCCTTCTTACTGTTTGTGCTACTTTGCTATCCGGAAACGTCCAATTTTAAGCCGGGATGCTGCCCAATTTTCAAGAAATCTATTTTCATTTTAGTCTCTATTACAAATTTGGGCTAATTTCCGTTTACTTTTGACTTTCGGGATTTGCACCAATCATTGTGAACATGATTTCTATGTCTAGCCGCAACTCCTCTTTTATTGAGCCTAAATATCATCATACCACTAATCCACCTTTCTAACTCACTAATTTGTTTAACCATTTAACTTCTACTTACATTTGACCCTCTTTAACCATTCTTTCAAAAGTATGATGATTTTATTGCTTAATGAGTAAGAGTCGTTGACTTTCATGAACATTGCATTCTTGGTTCACTTGTTCACTTATGCTTACTTGTTCACCAATTTTCTCAAAGTTCAGTTCACATCATGATTGTTCATTAGCCAATTGATATCCTGAACATGCTTTCTTTGCTTTGTGCTAAGTGCTTCATTGCTTATATTCTATCATACTTTTCAGGATGTCGGACAAAGGAAAAGCTATAGCCACTACCTCCAAGAAAAGAAAGCATTCTACACCCTCTATTCCCTCCATTTACAAGAATTATGCTAAGAATCCGTTGAATGACGAAGAAAAGGAAAATCAGTTGCTACCTTCTACCGATCCAACAAAATTTCCCAATCTTTACTGTGAGTTTCGCCTTCCCAAGTATCGGACGACGAAACTGAATACTGAGAAGAAGCTTGTCCTCCCCAATGATGTGAGACGAGCCATTATTAGTCGCATCCTAGAGTTGGGTATGGACTTTATTGATAGAGATTTGGGAGATATCAACATTTCTTGGGTTAAAGAATTTTATTGCAACTTCTTCCGTCCTACTCTGGATTCAGTTTAGTTGAGGGGTAGAGAGGTCATGATCACTGAGTCAGCCATAGAGGAGGCATTGCAGTGCCGACATCTTACTGATGGCACCTGCGCTCATCAGCAGGCTGAGATAGCTATTCATAGCATGACCTTTGACTATGAAGCGCTTAGGCGCGTGATTGGTTTACCAGATGCCACTTGGGTCATGGATGCGAACAACACTAAGCCTAAGGGGATGCTATTTGCTTATTTGACTAGAGAGGCCAAGACTTGGCAGATGATATTTGCCCACTATGTCTTACCCACCACTCACTTTTCTGAGATCCCTATGGAGATGCTACTTTTGATTGGTTGTGTTATGGAGGGAAAGGAGGTTTATTTCCCTCGATTGATTCGGCAGTGTATGTGGCGAGCCCATATTCGTGGCCTACTTCCGTTTCCTACCTTGGTTACCAGTATGGCCGCCTTAGCTGAGGTCTCCTGGTTGGATGATGATGTGACACCACCACTCCCAGATGACGATGACAAGGAGGTTACTATTCCTTAGGGTGGCTGGGTGCACGAGAAGCCCCCGGCTAGACGCCGATCTAGGGCTAGAGCAGTTGTAGGGATGGCTGGACCTTCAGCAGCCCCGTCCTCTTCTACAGCAGCAGCTCCATCTTCTTCGACAGCCCCTTCTTCAGCACCTGATCCGACTTACCTACTGATTCAGCATCTGTTTCGGTTTTTGGAGTGCGAAAAGCGCCAGATCATGCGCCGACTGGACCGGATGGATCAGGAACTCATTTCCCTGGGCGCTGAGTTACCTCCGCTCCCAGACTCTCCAGCCTCCGATGAGCAGGATCATCAGGAGGAGGATGTTGATGAGCTGACTCAGCAGGATGCACCTCCAGCTGCACCTGACGCCACAGAGACTCCACAGCCCCATGAGGAGCCGGTCCCACAGCCTCAGACAGAGTCAGCACATACCGTTGTACCTTCCCCTGATCCTCCGGTTTAGCATTGAGGACGATGCTCGATTTTAAGTGTGGGGAGGTCACCGGTAGCATCATTAGAGGACCGGTGAACATTTTGGCCACTTTCCTAGTTATCTTACTTTGCATATCTTTTGTATATATTTGATGCATTTTGAGTTTATTTAGGATACTCTTACTATTTTGGTTCGTTTTGGATACCTTTACTGCTTATTTTGGATTTTAGATGTTTTGGATGCTTTTGGATATTTTAGATACTTTAGATGCTAGATTTCATACTTTTAATTGGATTTTTTTCTTTATATACTTTTGCATATCCTTCTTTTTAGCTTATAGTGTGATTAGAAATTGTTCTGAGTGTTACCTAAAACTGTAGGTTGATCTCGGATGAGATCTTCCGTGTTGGTCGGAGCCGACGTGTCCGGCAGGTGTACGGCGGCCGGAGCTGGTGTCTCCGACTTGTTGGACTTGGTGGTGGTGCTGATCCTTCGTCCCCGGAGGGTGGGGGTTACCTGCAAGGGACTCCGATGCTTAAGTTAGCAAGGGTATTAAGCAGGTATTGAGTAGAATCAGAGTATGAGTTATACCTGGGTGCTCCAGTGTATTTATAATGGTGAGATGTGGCCTCCTGCGGATCAGATAAGTTAGTTATCTTATCTTATCTTTATCTTATCCTTAAGTGAGGTCATCTTTAAGGGAACCACCTTTATCTCTATGGGCTTGGGCTGCCCTTGGATTTGTGGCGTGTTCCTCTATTTGGGCCCCTCGTTTGGGCTTTCCTGTGACTTGGCCGAGCTCTTTGAGGAGAGGTCGGGTTGTCCTGACCTGAAGAGGTCGGGTTATCCTGACCTGAAGAGGTCGGTCGCTTTGTATGTCGAACATCCCGGGTCGGACAGCTCGACCCAGGGTATGAACAGTGCCCCTGCTTGAGCTCGGTCTTTCTGTTGAGGTCGAGTTTTTGACTTCGGTCCTTTCATGATGAAGCCAAACTCAAGCATTTTATTGATTTCTTCTTTTTGTAGAATCTTTTGAATGTAGAACGTTTTCCTCTAAAGGCGCGCATTTTTATATCAGCGCTTTGCTTTGGGAACGTGGAAGGGTTTAGTACCTTCATTAATTGGTATTAATTGCCCCATTTTCTCCTGGCTTTTATTTTGAATTTTTTCAATCAAAAACGGTTTCTCTTCTTCGCTCTTCATCGTAACTTCTCCCTTTACTCTCTCATTTTTCTGTTTCTTTCGTAACTTCTTCCTGCAACGTCTGTTCTGTCATTGCTCTCTGTGGAAGAGGGATGATTACCAGATTTTCTCCTTTCTACCTTTGCGGTCTTTCGCTTCAAGGTTTTTCTTCTATTTCTCCAGGTTCGATTTTTCTTCCTCTGTCCCTTTTATATGTCGGTAGAAAGTTTAAATTTTGCTCAGAGAAAGTTGGGATCTTTCTGTTTTTATCATGCCTGATTTGTTTGCGTGTTCTGGATTTTCTTCGTTTTTTGGTGCGAGTCTTTTGCTTTTCTTGTTGCTTGAATCTTTTCTTAGGGCTTTTGCATGTTGTCGCCGCTTCTGGTTGCGCCTTTGATGATGATTTTTGCTTGATTCTGAAAAAGTTTGCGCTTTTTGATGTTTGATAATGCTTTTTGCTGATAGACTGTAGAAAGGTGGTGACTTTGTGTTTTTGTTTTTGCTTCCTTTGTTTCCTTTGAGACTTTATTTTCTTTCTGATGAGTGTCGGGGCGTAAGCTGTAGAAATTTCTTGAATCCTTGCTTTGTTATTGCCTCCAAAGGATGCCCCAGGACTTTTGGTTTGAGTCTTGGGGTTTTCCTTTTTGTGGTTTCATCATCTGAGGAGTATTGACCGAGTTGTTTTCTTCCTATCCGAGATGTTTGTCGTAACCCCTATCTTCTTTTCTTACTTGTAGGATTTAGTTGGCCTCATGTCTTCTCGCAATAACTTTGTAGAGATGTCTTCCAGAGTTCCCGAGGGGATGTCCGATTGGCTGGACTCCCTTGTTTTGTTGTGTGTTTCCGTTGTGGATGCTGAATTTTACACAGAGCTAAGGAAGCGTCATAGGATTTGTGGTAACAATGCTCACGAGGGGGATTACGAGCTTGTTGCTCCTGATTCTGATGAGAGGGTTTGCTTTCCGACTTCCTTTGTGAGGGAGCGTCCCTTCTTCTATGCCTATGAATACTTTTTCAGCCAGTTGAATGTTACTTTTCCTTTTACTGCTTTTGAAACCGACCTGTTGTGGTCGTGTAACATTGCTCCATCCCAGCTTCACCCAAATTCCTGGGGTTTTATTAAAATTTTCCAACTTCTCTGTCGTGAACTAGATGTAACACCTTCTCAAACTCTTTTTCTTTACTTGTTTGTTTCCGCCAAGCCTGGCGGTTCTTCAAAAAAGAAAGCTTCTTGGGTTTCTTTCCGGTCCGCCCAGGGCCATAAAGTGTTTGCGATGTATGGCGAGTCCTTTAAGGACTTCAAGAACTACTTCTTTAAAGTTCGAGCTGTCGAGGGGGCCCGCCCCTTTTTTCTTGATGAAAATGACGAGCCTGCTTTTCCTCTAGAGTGGCAAACGAATGTAAGAGTGCCACGTTACACATGGGAAATGCTTAGTGAGGTTGAGCGGGCCTTTGTAGTCGTTCTTGAAGATTTGTGGGGGAAGCCTCCCCATCTGGATACGAAGAGATTTTTGAGTGATCCATCTTTGGTTCGGGCTGCTTTGGGTATTGTTTGTTTTATTATTTTTATACTTGCTTTTCTGAGCTTTTTTCTTCTTCTATGTTGTAATCTGTCTTTTGTGGTTGATTTTGTGTTCTTCAGAGATGTCGAAGAATAATGACTCTATGAAGGCCTTCAAGAAGGCGAAGAAGGCAACTGCTGCTTTAAACATTTCGGCCAAGGCGGCCGGAGAGGGATCTTCCCAGGTTCCAGTTAAACCTCCTGTACCTAGTTCTCCCGGGCCGAGGAAAGCAATTCCTATTCCTCAGGTTCGCTTGGTCGATCCTCTGCAATCTTCTGCTGCAGCTCCTGGTGCCCCTCCTTGTAAGAAGCAAAAGTCATCCGAGCCCTTTAACCTGGATGCCCCCGATTTTGATGCTATTGAGTTTGTCGACCAGCAAATTGCCCCCTATGGTGGGCTTTCTATGGACGATGTTTCTCTTCTTCAGCATCTGGATTTTATCACTAAAAGTAGTGTAAAGATGGCTCATATGAGTGCCTCTATATTCCGAACAATTCAGGGGATTCCGATTCATGCCACAAAATCCTTTATGGAAGAGGCCAAGTCGGAATTTGATCGAATCAAGGGTCTGAAGGAGGAGTTGGAGGTGAAGTTGGTGAAGGTGGAAAAGGAGCTTGAGGGTGAGAAGGCCAGCTCTGTTGCCCTTGCTGCTTCTTTAAAGCTGGCTGAAGACATGGCATTGAAATATAAGGATAGCTATGTCTCGGCTTATAGGGAATTGATGCATCTTCGGGAGGATTTGGAAACAGCTCGGGTTAATTATGGTGAGCTTCAAGGTCACCTTGTGGGTAGCGTAACTGCTGCCTCCAAGAACCTGATGGAGCAGTTCCGGGTTGTTGCTCCTGATGCCGACTTGACTCTCATCAGCCTGGACAATATCGTGAGGGATGGTAAGATTGTCCCTGATGACCAGGATGATGATGAGGCTGATCCTCCCCCAGTGCCTTCTCTTAAGGTGTCGACCTCCTCTGTTCCTCCCGTTACATCTGATCCGGATTGCCAGATTCTGAACCGGGATGATAGAATCGTAGATGCTGTACCCCTTCAGACTCGTCCTCCTTCCCCTTGTCCTGACGCTGCCAAGAAGGCTCCAGATGTTTGCTGATCTCTTTCTGGATGTATAGTTGGTCTGGCTTGTGGGCTTTTAAAACTTTTCATTGACATTTCCTAGTTGCTTGTTTAGCAACTTTTTATTTTGAAAAACAAAAGGTAGCTCGCTTTCCCTTCACGGTAGCTTTTGGTGGCCTTCCGGGCCTTATAACTTCTGTGGAGTAACAGAGGTAGTTTTTTGATTTGGTATCTTTTCAGTTTTCTACTGATATTTGAAATCTTGTATCTCGACCTCTTCGGATTGCTTTATTTTATTGTTTGTAGCTTGGATCCTTTGAGGTTTGTGACTTATGGGTCCAACTTGTTTCTTGGTGGTTCTTTTGTGCTGGTCCCCCTTTAAGTTATTTCTGTAATCCTCTTTTTTGGACCTTTGTCAGGTCTCTTCCAGGGATTACTTTGATAACTTTTTAGTGGCAGGAGTCCGATTTGGTTATGTCGGTCTCCTTTTAAGTTATTTTTCGTAGTCCTCTTTCTTGAATCTTTGTCAGATCTCTTTTAGGGACTACTTGTATAACTTTTTTTAGTGATAGGAGTCCGACTTGGTTATGTCGGTCTCCATTAAGTTATTTCTGTAATCCTCTTTTTTGGACCTTTGTCAGGTCTCTTCCAGGGATTACTTTGATAACTTTTTAATGGTAGGAGTCCGATTTGGTTATGTCGGTCTCCTTTTAAGTTATTTTTCGTAGTCCTCTTTCTTGAATCTTTGTCGGATCTCTTTTAGGGACTACTTTGATAACTTTTTAATGGTAGGAGTCCGACTTGGTTATATCGGTCTCCTTTAAGTTATTTTTTGTAGTCCTTTTTCTTGGATCTTTGTCAGATCTCTTTCAGGGACTACTTTTATAACTTTTTAGTTTGGGGCTGACTTTGTTATGTCAAACCCTTCTAAGTTAAAGTAATCCTCTTTAATAGGGTTGGCCAGACCTCTTTCCAGGGTTTACTTATAACTTGGGTTGACTTGGTCCGACTTCTAAACGTCGGCCAGTCTTTAAGTTATTATATTAGCTATCCGTAAGACCTCGTCGGGTTCTTTTTTTGGATTGCTTTCGATAACTTCTTACATTATTCTGTGTTCATCTTTGCCAATTTGTAGAAAAATGGTTGGCATCTTTAGATCGTCCTTTGGGTGAATCACGTTTTCACCTTTATCGGACGATTGTCTTTATCGTGGTCGCGTGGTGAATTTGTTTTTCACTTTCTGCCGACCTGTTGCTTTATAATCGGATGATGAATACTTCAGATTAATGCGTCTTGGAATCTTGTAGAATATCTAAATAAACTTTATTCAAAGAAAAAATGCAAATGTATACATGTGGGAATTTCCTTGTCCCTTTAAGCCGGGTATGATCTAGGTCTCGACATGGTGCATCATTAAAAAAAACCTTTTCAGGAAAAAGAGCGCATCCATTTAGTGAGATCCTTTACCTTTTCTAACTGTAGTATCTTCTTAGGTTGCAGGCGTGCCATGATCGGGGAAGCTCTCGTCCATCAAGCTCGGACAGTCTGTAGTAGCCCTTCCCCAGTACTTCAATGACTCGGTAGGGTCCTTTCCAATTTGCTGCCAGCTTTCCTTCTCCGGGTCGAGTTGTTCCAATGTCATTTCTGATTAGGATGAGATCATTCTCTGCAAAACTTCTCGGCACTACCTTTTGATTATATCTGGAAGCCATTCGTCGCTTTAGAGCTTCTTCCCTGATCCGAGCTCTTTCTTGGATTTCGGGTAACAAGTCGAGCTCTTCTCTCTGAAGTTGGGAGTTTGCTTGTTCATTGTAGTGGACTACTCAGGGAGATCTTTCTTTGATTTCTATTGGAATCATTGCCTCCGCTCTGTATGCCAGTCGGAATGGTGATTCGTTTGTAGTAGAATGGGGGGTTGTTCGATACGCCCATAGGACTTGTGGAAGTTCCTCGGCCCAAGCTCCCTTTGCTTCTTGTAGCCTCCACTTTAGTCCGGCCAATATAATTTTGTTGGCCGCTTCGGCTTGTCCATTGGCTTGGGGATGTTCGACGGAGGTGAACTGGTGTTTTATGTTCAAGTCGGCCACCAATTTTCTAAAGCCTGCCTCTGTAAATTGGGTACCGTTGTCCATGGTGATGGAGTATGGTACCCCGAACCTCGTAATAATGTTCCTATATAGGAATTTTCAACTTCTTTGAGCGGTGGCGTTGGCTAGGGGTTCTGCCTCGATCCATTTTGTGAAATAGTCTACTCCTACTATGAGGAATTTTACTTGTCCCGATCCCTGTGGGAAGGGTCCGAGAAGGTCGAGTCTCTATTTCGCAAATGGCCAGGGTGAGGTCACGCTGATGAGCTTTTCTGGTGGGGCAATGTGAAAGTTGGTATGCTTCTGGCATGGTGGGCATGTCCTCACAAATTCTGTAGCCTCCTTTTGTAGAGTTGGCCAATAGAATCCCGCCCGGAGTATCTTTTTGGTGAGAGCTTGCGCTCCGAGATGATTACCACAAATGCCGCTGTGCACTTCCTCCAAGACTTCCTTTGTGTTAGAAGTCGGTACGCATTTTAGTAAAGGTGTTGATATCCCTCTTTTGTATAGTGTGTTGTTTATGATAGTGTAGTATTGTGCCTCCCTTTTCAGCCTCTTTGCCTCTTTTTCATCTGTAGGGAGTGCTTCTGTTTTGAGATAGTTTATTATGGGGGTCATCCATCCTTGATCCCGACCTATTATGGCTAGGACATTTTCTTCTTTCGCTATTGATGGGTTCTGTAGTATCTCCTGGATGAGGCTTCTGTTGTTGCCCCCTGGTTTGGTGCTGGCCAATTTTGAAAGGGCGTCCGCTCGGGCATTTTGCTCACGAGGTATATGGTAGATCCTATATTCCTCGAGTTGTCCGAGCTGTTCTTTGGTTTTATCCAAATATTTTTTCATGGTCGGATCTTTGGCTTGGTAGCTTCCTGTTATTTGTGAGCTGATGACTTGTGAGTCACTGTAGATGTTGAGTTTTCGAGCACCAACCTCCCTAGCCAGCTTCAAACCTGCTAATAGTGCTTCCTATTCTGCCTGGTTGTTTGAGGCCGGGAATCCGAATTTAAGGGAGAGCTCAAGTTGAGTTCCTAGGTTGCTTTCGATTATCACACCCGCACCGCTTCCTGTTTTATTCGAGGATCCGTCCACATATATGTTCCATTCTATGGGGATTTCCGGGGTGTCTATGAATTCTGCGATGAAGTCGGCCAGGTGTTGTGATTTGATGGCTGTCCGCGCCTCGTATTGGAGGTCGAACTTAGACAACTCGATTGCCCATTGTAGGATTCTTCCTGCTAGATCTGTTTTCTGCAATATCCCTTTTATGGGTTGGTTGGTCCGAGCTTTAATGGTATGCGCTTGGAAATATGGGCGAAGCCGCCGGGATGTGAGGATCAGAGCGTAGGCAAACTTTTCTATTTTCTGGTAGTTCAGCTCAGATCCCTGTAGCGCTTTTCTAATGAAGTAGACGAGTTTTTGCCCATGTTCGTCTTCTCTGACTAGTGCTGAGGCTATTGCCCGGCTCTCTACTGTGAGATATAATATGAGCGGTTCTCCTTCTCGTGGCCGAGATAGGATAGGTGGCCGTCCTAAGAACTCTTTGAAGTCTCGGTTTGCTCACATTCTGTCATCCATTCGAACTGTTTTTCCTTTCTTAAAGTAGCATAGAAGGGAAGAGATCTTATCGCAGCTCCTGCTAAGAATCGGGATAGAGCGGCCAGCCTCCCGTTGAGTTGTTGTACTTCTTTGACACAAGTTGGGCTCTTCATGTTGAGTATGGCTTGACACTTGTCTGGATTTGCCTCAATCCCCCTTTGTGTGAGCATGAAGCCCAAGAATTTGCCTGCTTCTACTGCGAAGGTGCATTTTGCGGGATTGAGCCGCATGTCGTGTTTCCTGATAGTGTAAAACACTTGAGCCAGGTCGGATAATAATGTATCTTCGCTTTTTGTCTTTATCAACATGTCATCTACATAAACTTCCATGGTTTTCCCGATGTGATATGAGAAAACTTTATTCATTAGCCTTTGATAAGTAGCTCCTGCGTTCTTGAGACCGAAAGGCATCACGATGTAACAGTAGTTTGCTTTCGGCGTTAGGAACGAGGTCTTTTCTTGATCTGGCAGATACATGGGGATTTGGTTGTACCCTGAATACGCGTCCATGAACGAGAGATACTTATATCCTGATGAAGCATCTACTAGAGCGTCGATGCTTGGGAGTGGGTAAGGGTCTTTTGGGCAGGCTTTGCTGAGGTCGGTGTAGTTGGTGCACATTCGCCACTTCCCATTTGACTTTTTCACCAAGACGATGTTTGCTAGCCATAGTGGGTATTTGACTTCCCTTATGAACCCAGCCTCTAGTAGCGCCTGTACTTGTTCTTCTACAGCTTGAGCTCGTTCTGGTCCGAGTTTTCTTCGTCTTTGTTGTACCGGCCGAGATCCCGGGTAGACTGCCAATTTGTGGCTCATTAGTTCGGGATCAATGCCTGGCATGTCGGCAGCTTTCCATGCAAAGAGATCAACATTATCTCGTAGGAATCGTATTAGTGATTCCTTTGTGTCTCCTTTCAGGATCATGCCAATATTAGTTGTTTTATCCGAGGTGTCTCCGATCTGGACTTTTTCTACTTCTCCTTCGGGTCGTGGTCGGAATTCTTCTCGCCTCTGAACTCCACCGAGCTCGATTGTGTGGAACTCTCCTCCTTCACCTCGGAGGTTTAGGCTTTCGTTATAACAGCGACGTGCCATCTTTTGATCTGCCTTTATTGTAGCTATCCCTTCCACAGTTGGGAATTTCATACATAGATGTGGAGTTGAAACTATTGCGCCGAGTTGATTTAACATTGTCCGACCTATTAAGGCATTGTAGGCTGAGCTTACGTCGACCACGATGTAGTCTCTCTTGAGTGTTCTGGATTGGTTCCCCTTTCTGAAGGTTGTATGCAGCGATACGTATCCTAGCGGTTGAATTGGGGCATCTCCTAGTCCGAACAGGCTATTCGGGTACGCTCTTAGCTCTTTTTCTTCTAGACCGAGTTTGTCGAAGGCAGTTTTGAATAAGATGTCGGCAGAGCTTCACTGGTCAATTAGTGTACGGTGAAGGTTGGCGTTTGCCATTATGATCGTAATGACCATGGGGTCGTCATGTCCCGAGATGATTCCGGATGCGTCTTCCTTGGTAAACGTGAATGCTGGGATGTCTGGGGCTTCCTTTTTTCCTTCGACGTGGTCACCTCTTTGAGGTGTCGCTTGCGAGATGATTTGGAAATTCCTCCTCCAGCAAATCCGCCGTGTATTACGTGAACGTGTCTTTCCGGTGTGCGAGGTGATCGTTCAGATCGTCCAACATCCTCATCCCTTCTTCTTTTTCTTGGTTCGTCATCCCGATTAGCCAAAAACCGATATAGTTTTCCTTCTCTTACTAGTTTTTCTATGACGTTTTTCAAATCGAAGCATTCATTGGTGGAATGCCCTCGAAGTCGGTGATATTCACAGTATTCATTCTGATTTCCTCCTCCTCTTTTGCCTTTAAGTGGCCGAGCTGGAGGGATTTTCTCTGTATGGCAGACTTCTTTGTAAACATCTACCAAGGATACCCTAAGAGGAGTATAGTTATGATATTTTTTGATTTTCTCTCCGGAGCGATCCTCTTTTTTCTTGGGTTCTTTATCTCGGTAGGCAAAACCGAACCTTGAGGCTTCGCCAAGTCGAGAATTTTCCTCCATGTTGATGTATTTCTGTGCCCGTTCTTGTACTTCATCTAAGGATGTCGGGTATCTCTTTGATATAGATTGGCTAAATGGTCCTTCTCGTAGGCCATTTATGAGGCCCATAATGGCAGCTTCTGTTGGAAGACTTTGTATGTCCATGCATGTTTTGTTGAATCTTTCCATGTAGTTGCGAAGGCTCTCCCGATCTCCTTGCTTGATCCCTAGTAGGCTAGGTGCGTGTTTGGCTTTGTCCTTTTGTATGGAGAATCGGGCCAGGAACTTCTTGGCCAGGTCGTCGAAACTCGAGATGGATTTTGGAGGTAGGTTGTCGAACCATTTAATGGCTGTCTTGGTGAGAGTTGTTGGAAAGGCTTTGCAGTGAACTGCATCTGAGGCATCAGTGAGGTACATTCTACTTCTGAAGTTGCTGAGATGATGGTTGGGGTCCGAGATGCCGTCATATAGAGTCATATCCGGAAGCTTGAAATCTTTTGGAATTTTGGTCTTCATAATTTCTCTGGTGAATGGATCTTGATCTTTCTGAGAGCTATCCTCTGTGGATGGTCGAGTAGCTTTAGTTTTGAGATCAGCTTCGAGTTTTATAAGCTTATCTTCTAATTCTTGGCACCGCCTTATCTCCCGGTGTAGATCTTCTTCTTTTTCACGTCGATGTTGGGCTTCTTTCTCAAGTTGCTCCAATCGATTTTGAAGTGCTTCTATTACTCCTAGATTTGATGAATTTTTGTCTCCGTTGGTTTCTGGAGTATCTTTGAGTATCGTGTCCGCGTTTTTATGCGGCGTTCTGTCTTCCAAACCTGAATCGTGGTCGTTGTCATGGTCATCCGCCATGTTAATGGGATGACTTCCAGGTTCTCCGGCAACGGCGCCAATGTTCCAAGGGTTACCTGAAACTGTAGGTCGATCTCGGATGAGATCTTCCGTGTTGGTCAGAGCCGACGTGTCCGGCAGGTGTACGGCGGCCGGAGCTGGTGTGTCCGACTTGTTGGACTTGGTGGTGGTGCTGATCCTTCGTCCCCGGAGGGTGGGGGTACTTGCAAGGGACTCCGATGCTTAAGTTAGCAAGGGTATTAAGCAGGTATTGAGTAGAATCAGAGTATGAGTTATACCTGGGTGCTCCAGTGTATTTATAATGGTGAGATGTGGCCTCCTGCGGATCAGATAAGTTAGTTATCGTATCTTATCTTTATCTTATCTTTAAGTGAGGTCATCTTTAAGGGAACCGCCTTTATCTCTATGGGCTTGGGCTGCCCTTGGATTTGGGGCGCGTTCCTCTATTTGGGCCCCTCGTTTGGGCTTTCCTGTGACTTGGCCGAGCTCTTTGAGGAGAGGTCGGGTTGTGAAGAGGTCGGTCGCTTTGTCTGTCGAATATCCCGGGTCGGACAGCTCGACCCAGGGTATGAACAGAAATCATGTTTGAATTGCAAAAACTTAGTCACCCTTTTTGCATAAGAAATTGTTTTAAGTGAAAAAAGAAAGGGTAAACTAAGGAATTTTTGAATCTTTTCAATCACAACAATGCTTAGTCAAATATTGAGATTTTCCAAGAATTTTAATTATAGGGCATAGGGCACCAACCTAATTGATTGAAGAAAATTTTTGGTGAAACTTGCTTGAATTCCTACTTTGTGAAGCATGTATTGAACTAAGAACACAAGCTTGTGAGACTTGAGCCTATTGATGTGGTTACATTTTATAACCACTTATTTTCCATTCTTGTGTGCAATTGTTCTCTATCTATGATTGTGATCCTTGATTTGCTTGATTCTATATGTCCATTTATTTCTTGTATTCATGCATTTGTATGATTGAGGCCATTATTTCATTAGCCCACTTACCCAAATAGCCTACCTTTTACTCTCCATTGTTAGCCAATTTTGAGCCTATGCTTAACTAACTTGTTCTCATTTTAGCACATTACAAGCCCAAGGCGGAAAACCAATGAAAGTCTCTTGCTTGGATCTTTGATTAGTCTAAGCTAGTGAGAGTGTTTATTATTCAAAGATGGTGAGGCTTGGGAACATTGGATGGGATAAAAAGGGTAGTATACTTTCATATTTAGGAATTGGGAATATATTCACGTATTGATTGAATGTATAAGACCTTATGCAATTGATGTCCTTGTGCAAAGAATAAAAAGAAAAGAAAAAAACAAGTAATATATAAAAAAAAGAGAAAGAGAAGAAAAAGAAAGAAGAAAATGAAAAGAAAGCAACCAAAGGGGACAAAATGCCCCAAAGTGAAGTTCAAAAAAAGGGAATCAATGCATAAGTGTTACAAATCAAGAAATAAGATGCATGAATATGTAAGAAAAAGTGAAGAATGGGTAGTTAGAATAGTTTGAATTTGTATAGGTCATTATATAGTTAGGTGGGAAAGTCTATGCTAATCCAAGATCCAAACTCTAGTCCACTTAACCATAAATAATCCTACCTTGACCCTAACCCCATTACAACCTAAATGAAAGACCTCATGATGAATGTGTGCATGCATTGAATAGGTGTTGATTGTTAGAAGAAAATCAAATTTCGGAAAGTATGATTAGAAGAGAATTGAGTGAATTAACCCTTAAACACTCGAGTGAATAGAGCGGATACACATCCGGTGAGGGTTCAAAAGTTCAATTACATGTGTTCACCCATATTATCTATATTCTTGCAAGCTTGAACTCTTTTTTTGATAATTCAATACAATTGTGGTTTGGCTTTGATTCCTATTGCCCTAGCTCTTGTGCCTACACATGTTCTCTTGAGAATTGATTTGTTTGAACTAAGCATTTGCATTCACTTTAGGTAGTTGCATTTAGATAGGTTCATATAGTTTAGTGCACTCAAATAAATGTCATACCCCTTAGTTCCTTCTTATTTTAGCATGAGGACATGCTAAGGTTTAAGTGTGGGGAGGTTGATAAACCCCACTTTTAGGGTTTATCTTGTATTGAATTTAGAGCATTTTGATGACATTTTCTCGCATTTAGCCTATGAATTAGCATGGTTTTGTAATCTCTCCCGTATTTGTGCTTAAATGTAAAAACATGCTTTTTAAGCCTTATTTTGATAAATTCTAATTCCTCTTTGATTCTACAAGATGCCTTGATGTGTTTGCTAGTAATTCCAGGATTGAAATAGGCTAGGCATGGATCAAAGGGAGCAAGGAAGGAAGCATACAAGTGGAGAGAAGTATAAAAAGTCAAAGAAGCGAAATCAGCCAAGCATGCGCATGCGCACAAGACGCTCGCGCGCACATTGCAGAATTGGCCAGGGACGCTGGTGCACGAAATTGCAATCACACTTTTGCAACTCCGCACAACTAACCAGCAAGTGCACTGGGTCGTCCAAGTAATACCTTGCGTGAGCAAGGGTCGATCCCACGGAGATTGTCGGCTTGAAGCAAGCTATGGTTATCTTGTTTTGCAGTAATGGAGAATAGGTTGGGGTTTTGGAGATGCTCCATCTTCTGAATCTCTGCTTTCCTACTGTCTTCTTCATCAAACACGCAAGTCTCCTTCCATGGCAAGCTCATGTAGGGTTTCACCGTTGTCAATGGCTACCTCCCATCCTCGCAGTGAAAGCTAATGCACGCACTCTGTCACAGTACTGCCAATCACCGGTTTGGTTCCCTCCCCTACCGGAATAGAATCCCTCTTTTGCGTCTGTCACTAACGCCCAGTAGGTTACAGGTTTGAAGCACGTCACAGTCATTCAATCATTGAATCCTACTCAGAATACCACAGACAAGGTTTAGACCTTCCGGATTCTCTTGAATGCTGCCATCAGGTCCTGCCTATACCACGAAGATTCCGATTAAAGAACCCAAGAGATAACTACTCAATCTAAGATAGAACAGAGGTGGTTGTCAGGCACATGTTCATAGTTGAGAATGATGATGATTGTCACGGATCATCACATTCATCCGGATTAAGAACAAGTGTTATCTTAGAATCGAAGCAAGCATGATTGAATAAGAAACAGTAGTAATTGCATTAATCCATCAAGACACAGCAGAGCTCCTCACCCCCAACCATGGGGTTTAGAGGCTCATACTGTGGAAAGAAACGTGTACAAAATGTTATGGGGTCATAAGGTACGGATACAATGTCAAAAGATCCTATAAGTAGTAAACTAGTGTCCTAAGGTCTACAGAAATGAGTAAATGACAGAAAAATCCACTTCCGGGCCCACTTGGTGTGTGCTTGGGCTGAGCAATGAAGGAATTTCGTGTAGAGACCTTTTCTGGAGTTAAACGCCAGCTTTCATGCCAGTTTGGGCGTTTAACTCCAAATTTTATGCCAGTTCCGGCGTTTAACGCTGGAATTTCTGTAGGTGACTTTGAGCGCTGGTTTGGGCCATCAAATCTTGGGCAAAGTATGGACTATTATATATTGCTGGAAAGCCCCGGATGTCTACTTTCCAATGCCGTTGAGAGCGCGCCAATTGGGCTTCTGTAGCTCCAGAAAATCCACTTCGAGTGCAGGGAGGTCAGAATCCAACAGCATCTGCAGTCCTTTTCAGTCTCTGGATCAGATTTTTGCTCAGGACCCTCAATTTCAGTCAGAAAATACCTGAAATCACAGAAAAACACACAAACTCATAGTAAAGTCCAGAAAAGTGAATTTTAATTAAAAACTAATAAAAATATACTAAAAACTAACTAAAAGATACCAAAAACATACTAAAAACAATGCCAAAAAGCATACAAATTATCCGCTCATCACAACACCAAACTTAAATTGTTGCTTGTCCCCAAGCAACTGAAAATCAAAATAGGATAAAAAGAAGAGAATATACTATAGACTCCAAAATATCAAAGAAACATAGCTCCAATTAGATGAGCGGGACTAGTAGCTTTTTGCCTCCGAACAGTTTTGGCATCTCACTCTATCCTTTGAAGTTCAGAATGATTAGCATCTATAAGAACTCAGAACTCAGATAGTGTTATTGATTCTCCTAGTTAAGTATATTAATTCTTGAACATAGCCTGTGTATGAGTCTTGGCTGTGGCCCAAAGCACTCTGTCTTCCAGTATTACCACCGGATACATACATGCCACAGACACATAATTGGGTGAACCTTCTTAGATTGTGACTCAGCTTTGCTAAAGTCCCCAATTAGAGGTGTCCAGGGTTCTTAAGCACACTCTTGTTGCCTTGGATCACAACTTTATTTCCTTCTCTCTTTTTTCTTTTCTTTTTTTTTTCGAAATTTTTTTTTTTTTTGCTTCAAGAATCAATTTGATGATTTTTCAGATCCTCAATAACAGTTCTCTTTCCCCTCATTCTTTCAAGAGCCAACAATTTTAACATTCTTAAAACAACAAATTCAAAAGACATATGCACTGTTCAAGCATTCATTCAGAAAACAAAAAGTATTGTCACCACATCAAACTAATTCAACTAGTTTTCAGAGATAGATTTCGAAACCCTGTACTTCTTGTTCTTTTGTGATTAAAGCATTTTTCTTTTAAGAGAGGTGATGGATTCATAGGACATTCATAGCTTTAAGGCATAAACTTAAATTTTATTAATTATGAACTAAGAACAAGACTCAAATATAGATATAAGATGAAACTAAAAAAAAATAAATAGAAAATGAATAAAAAAAATGCAAACATAGGCTCCTAATGATAGAGGTTTTCACAGAGTTAGAACTCAACAACCTTGATTTTGAGAAGTGGATGCTCCCTCAGCTTGAGAGGAGAACTTTTGGCGTTTCATCTCTTGAATTTCACGCCCCTGCTTCTCTTGTTCCTTCAGCAATTTGCAGAGCATGCAGTTCTGATTCTGCTGTTCTTCCTTCAGTTGCTCCATAGTCTCTTGCAACTTATTAATAGATGCTTCTAGGTTGGACCAGTAGTCAATTCTTGGGAATTCAGGGAGGAATTCCTGCGCCCTCCTCTTGATGGAGTTGTCTTGCACTTGTCCTTCCATTGACTTCTTAGTGATTGGGTGTTCAATGGGTATGAACTCATCCACTCCCATCTTCACCCAGCCTCTTTACAGAGCAAGGAAATCAAGCTTGGATAGGCCAATTTGGCTTCAGTGGAATTCTTATTTGCAATTGTGTAGATCTCACAAGCAATCACATGATGCACCTCCACTTCTTTTCCAAGCATGATGCAATGAATCATCACTGCTCTCTTGATGGTGACCTCAGAACGGTTGCTAGTGGGCAATATGGAACGCCCAATAAAGTCTAGCCAACCTCTTGCAATTGGTTTGAGGTCTCCCCTCTTGAGTTGGTTTGGGACACCCTTAGAATTGGTTATCCACTTAGTTCCAGGGAGGCATATGTCCTCTAGAACTTGATCCAACCCCTTATCTACTCTCACCATCCTCCTATTAAAGGAATCAGGATCATCTTGCAGTTGAGGCAACTTGAAGATTTCTCTTATTTTGTCCAGATGAAAGTATATAACTTTCCCTCTGACCATGGTTCTGTAGGTATGGTAAGCGGTTCCAGTCATTCTCTGCTTATCTGTTAGCCACAGATTTGAGTAGAATTCCTGAACCATGTTCCTTCCAACCTTTGTTTCAGGATTGGTTAGAACTTCCCATCCTCTGTTTCGAATTTGCTCTTGGATCCCCGGATATTCATCTTCCTTCAGATCAAATTTAACTTCCGGGATCACTGACCTCAGACCCATTATTTTATGATAATGGTCTTCATGTTCTTTGGTTAAGAACTTCTCTTCATTCCAAAGATTCTTTGGATTATTCTCTTTCTTGCCTCTTAAATTGGTTTGTTTTCCCTTAGGAGCCATGATATTGATGAATCTTGGCTTAGTGATCACGGAAAAGCACACCAAACTTAGAGGTTTGCTTGTCCTCAAGCAAAATAAAAGAGAGAAGAGAGGGGGAGGAAGAGAAAATTCGAATGGTGTGGTGGAATGAGGGAGCCAAACGTGTATTTATAAGGTGGGGAGGGGAGTTTTCGAAAAACAAGAGAGGGATTTGAAAAGATATGGAAAGAAATTGAGAAAAGGGTGAGTTTTTGAAGAAGATTTGGGATTAATTTGAAATAGATTTGAAGAATGGTTTTGATTTGTGAAGATTTGAAAGTGAATGGTGAAGGATTGAAGTGCATTTATGTAGAAGAGTATGGTTAAAAAGAGGAAAGTTTGAAAAAAATTGAGTTGAAAACAAAAATGTGGTCCCCCCACCTTTCTGGCGTTAAACGCCCAGAATGGCACCCATTCTGGCGTTTAACGCCCATTTGCTACCCTTTTTGGGCGTTTAACGCCCAGCCAGGTGCCCTGGCTGGCGTTAAACGCCAGAAATCCTTTATCACTGGGCGTTTTTCCAAAACGCCCAGGATGCTGCACACCTGGCGTTTAACGCCCAAAATGGTACCATTCCTGGCGTTAAACGCCCAGAATGGTACCCATTCTGGCGTTTAACGCCCAAAATGCCCCTTACTGGCATTTTTTCGCCAGTAAGCTTATTTTCTCTGCTTTTTGAGCTGAATCCTTCTGTAACTCTGTGAATTCCTTCATTTTTGATACTTGCCTCTGTAAGAACAATTCATACAACTTTCCTAATGACTGGGTTGCCTCCCAGCAAGCGCTTCTTTACTGTCTTTAGCTGGACTTTCACTGAGAATCACTCAAGTCTCAGTTTTGAGCATTCCTGCTCAAAATTTCCTTCAAGATAGTGCTTGATTCTCTGTCCATTAACAATGAACTTCTTGTCAGAATCAATATCCTGAAGCTCAACATATCCATATGGTGATACTCCTGTAATCACATACGGACCCCTCCACCGGGATTTGAGTTTTCCTGGAAACAATTTGAGCCTGGAGTTGAAGAGCAGAACTTTTTGTCCTGGCTCAAAGACTCTGGTTGACAATCTCTTGTCATGCCACTTCTTTGCCTTTTCCTTATAAATTTTTGCATTTTCAAAGGCATTGAGTCTGAACTCCTCTAGCTCATTTAGTTGGAGCAGTCTTTTCTCACCAGCTAACTGTGCATCCATGTTTAGGAATCTGGTTGCCCAGTAGGCTTTGTGTTCCAGTTCCACAGGCAAATGACAGGCCTTCCCATACACCAATTGGTATGGAGAGGTTCCTATAGGAGTCTTGAATGCTGTTCTGTATGCCCACAGAGCATCATCCAAGCTCTTTGCCCAATCCTTTCTTCGGGCTATCACAGTCCGTTCTAGGATTCTTTTTAGCTCTCTGTTAGAGACTTCAGCTTGCCCATTTGTCTGTGGATGATACGGAGTTGCCACTTTATGGCTGATTCCATATCTAACCATAGCAGAGTATAGCTGTTTATTGCAGAAATGAGTGCCCCCATCACTGATTAGTACTCTGGGAACACCAAATCTGCTGAAAATGTTCTTCTGGAGGAATTTCAGTACAGTCTTGGTATCATTAGTGGGTGTAGCAATTGCTTCTACCCACTTAGATACATAGTCTACTGCCACCAGAATGTAAGTGTTTGAGTATGATGGTGGGAATGGCCCCATGAAGTCAATTCCCCATACATCAAACAATTCTATCTCTAATATTCCTTGTTGAGGCATGGCGTATCCGTGAGGCAGGTTACCAGCTCTTTGGCAACTGTCACAGTTACGCACAAACTCTCGGGAATCTTTATAGAGAGTAGGCCAGTAGAAGCCGCACTGGAGAACTTTAGTGGCTGTTCGCTCACTTCCAAAATGCCCTCCATACTGTGATCCATGGCAGTGCCATAGGATCCTTCGTGCTTCCTCTCTGGGTACACACCTGCGGATCACTCCGTCAGCACATCTCTTAAAGAGATATGGTTCATCCCAAAGGTAGTACTTGGCATCTGAAATTAGTTTCTTTCTCTGCACATAACTGTACTCTTTGGGTATAAACCTCACAGCTTTATAGTTTGCAATATCTGCAAACCATGGAGCTTCCTGAATGGCAAAGAGTTGCTCATCTGGGAAAGTCTCAGAGATCTCAGTAGAAGGGAGGGACGTCCCAGCTACTGGTTCTATCCGGGACAGATGATCAGCCACTTGGTTCTCTGTCCCTTTTCTGTCTCTTATTTCTATATCAAACTCTTGCAGAAGCAACACCCATCTTATAAGCCTGGGTTTTGAATCCTGCTTTGTGAGTAAGTATTAAGAGCAGCATGGTCAGTGTACACAATCACCTTTGATCCCACTAAGTAGGATCTAAACTTGTCAATGGCATAGACCACTGCAAGTAATTCTTTTTCTGTGGTTGTGTAATTCTTCTGTGCATCATTTAGAACACGGCTAGCATAATAAATGACATGCAGAAGTTTGTTATGCCTCTGTCCCAACACTGCACCAATGGCATGATCACTGGCATCACACATTAATTCAAATGGTAATGCCCAATCTGGTGCAGAGATGACTGGTGCTGTGACCAGTTTAGCTTTCAGGGTCTCAAATGCCTGCAAACACTGTGTGTCAAACACAAATGGCGTGTCAGCAGCTAACAGGTTACTCAAAGGTTTAGCAATTTTCGAAAAATCCTTGATAAACCTTCTATAGAATCTTGCATGCCCCAGAAAGCTTCTGATTGCCTTAACATTGGCAGGTGGTGGTAATTTTTCAATTACCTCTACCTTTGCCTTATCCACCTCTATTCCCTTGCTTGAAATTTTGTGCCCAAGGACAATTCCTTCAGTCACCATAAAGTGACATTTCTCCCAATTTAAAACCAGGTTAGTCTCTTGGCATCTTTTCAGGACAAGTGATAGGTGGTTAAGACAGGAGCTAAATGAGTCTCCATATACTGAAAAGTCATCCATGAAGACTTCCAGAAATTTCTCTACCATATCTGAGAAGATAGAGAGCATGCACCTTTGAAAGGTTGCAGGTGCATTGCACAGACCAAAAGGCATCCTTCTGTAGGCAAACACGCCAGAAGGGCAAGTAAATGCTGTTTTCTCTTGGTCCTGAGGATCTACTGCAATTTGGTTGTAGCCTGAATAGCCATCCAAAAAGCAGTAGTAGTCATGACCAGCTAGTCTTTCTAGCATTTGGTCTATGAATGGTAAAGGAAAACGATCCTTTCTGGTGGCTGTATTGAGTCTTCTGTAGTCAATACACATGCGCCACCCTGTGACTGTTCTTGTAGGAACCAGTTCATTTTTTTCATTATGAACCACTGTCATGCCTCCCTTTTTGGGAACAACTTGGACAGGGCTCACCCAGGGGCTATCAGAAATAGGATAAATAATCCCAGCCTCTAGTAATTTAGTGACCTCTTTCTGCACCACCTCCTTCATGGCAGGATTTAGCCTCCTCTGTGGTTGAACCACTGGTTTGGCATTATCCTCCAATAGGATCTTGTGCATGCATCTAGCTGGGCTAATGCCCTTGAGATCACTGATGGACCACCCAAGAGCTGTCTTGTGTGTCCTTAGCACTTTAATCAGTGCTTCCTCTTCCTGTGGATTTAAAGCTGAGCTTATAATCACTGGAAAAGTGTCACCCTCTCCCAGAAATGCATATTTCAGGGATGATGGTAGTGGTTTGAGTTCAGGCTTAGGAGGCTTATCCTCCTCCTGAGGAATTTTCGAAAATTCCTTTGCCTCCTCTGGCTCTTCCTGATCAGTTTGAGCATCTTTGAAGATGTCCTCAAGCTCTGATTCTAGGCTTTCAGCCATATTGATCTCTTCTACCAGAGAGTCAATAATGTCTGCGTCCATACAGTCCTCTGGTGTGTCTGGATGCTGCATAGCTTTTACAGCATTCAACTTGAACTCATCCTCATTGACTCTCAGGGTTACTTCCCCTTTTTGTACATCAATGAGAGTTCGTCCAGTTGCTAGGAAGGGTCTTCCTAGAATGAGAGTTGCACTCTTGTGCTCCTCCATTTCCAGCACCACAAAGTCAGTTGGAAAGGCAAATGGCCCAACCTTTACAATCATGTCCTCTATTATGCCTGATGGGTGTTTAATGGAGCCATCAGCAAGTTGGAGGCATATCCTGGTTGGTTTGACTTCTCTAATCAACCCAAGCTTTCTAATAGTGGATGCAGGTATTAGATTGATGCTTGCTCCAAGATCACATAAAGCTGTCTTGGTGCAAGTGCCTTCTAATGTGCATGGTATCAGAAAGCTTCCAGGATCTTGAAGCTTTTCTGGTAAGCTTTTTAGAATGACTGCACTGCATTCTTCAGTGAGAAACACTTTTTCAGTTTCTCTCCAATCCTTCTTATGACTTAAGATTTCCTTCATGAACTTAGCATAAGAAGGTATTTGCTCAAGTGCCTCTGCAAAAGGAATCTTTATTTCAAGAGTCCTTAAATAATCTGCAAAGCGGGCAAATTGCTTATCCTGTTCCGCCTTGCGGAGTTTCTGAGGATAAGGCATCTTGGCTTGATATTCTTCGACCTTAGATGCTGCAGGTTTATTCCTTACAGAAGTGGTTGAAGAAGCCTTGTTAGAGGGATTACTGTCAGCACTCTCAGGTGTCTGATTTTCCCTTGGCGTTTGGACGCCAGGAATGGGTGGAAAATGGGCGTTTAACGCCAACTTTTCCCCCTTTTGTGGCGTTTGAACGCCAGAACTGGGCAAGGAATGGGCGTTTAACGCCAGCTTTCCTTCCCTTTCTGGCGTTTGAACGCCAATATTCCTCTCTGGGCTCTTACTGTCCTCAGAGGGATTTTGAACAGTGGGTTGGTTGTCCTCTGTCAATTGTTCCTTGTTTGGCTTTTTGCTCTTTTGAGCAGTGTTATTCAAGGTCTTTGATGAGCGGATAATTTGTATACTTTTTGGCATTGTTTTTAGTATGTTTTTGATATGATATAGTTAGTTTTTAGTATATTTTTATTAGTTTTTAATTAAAATTCACTTTTCTGGACTTTACTATGAGTTTGTGTGTTTTTCTGTGATTTCAGGTATTTTCTGGCTGAAATTGAGGGACCTGAGCAAAAATCTGATTCTGAGACCAAAAAGGACTGCAGATGCTGTTGGATTCTGACCTCCCTGCATTCGAAGCGGATTTTCTGGAGCTACAGAAGCCCAATTGGCGCGCTCTCAACGGCGTTGGAAAGTAGACATCCTGGGCTTTCCAGAAATATATAATAGTCCATACTTTGCCCAAGATTTGATGGCCCAAACCGGCGCTCAAAGTCACCTACAGAAATTCCAGCGTTAAACGCCGGAACTGGCATAAAATTCGGAGTTAAACGCCCAAACTGGCATGAGAGCTGGCGTTTAACTCCAGAAAAGGTCTCTACACGAAATTGCTTCATTGCTCAGCCCAAGCACACACCAAGTGGGCCCGGAAAAGGATTTTTATGTCATTTACTCATTTCTGTACACCCTAGGCTACTAGTTTCTTATAAGTAGGACCTTTTACTATTGTATAGAAATCTTTTGATCACTTTTAGATCTCTAGATCATCTTGGAACATTTTAGTTCTTAGATCATTGGGAGGCTGGCCATTCGGCCATGCCTAGACCCTGTTCTTATGTATTTTCAACGGTGGAGTTTCTACACACCATAGATTAAGGTGTGGAGCTCTGCTGTACCTCGAGTATTAATGCAATTACTATTGTTCTTTCATTCAAATTCCACTTGTTCTTTATCCAAGATATCACTTTTTCTTCAACATGATGAAGGTGATGATTGACGCCCATCACCATTCTCACCCATGAACAAGGTGACTGACAACCATTCTTGTTCTACAAGCATCTGAGGCTTAGTGAATATCTCTTGGATTCCTGATTGCACGATGCATGGTTGATCGCCTGACAACCGAGTGCTCGCCTGACAAACGAGCCAGCCATTCCGTGAGATCAGAGTCTTCGTGGTATAGGCAAGAACTGATGGCAGCATTCAAGAGAATCCGGAAGGTCTAACCTTGTCTGTGGTATTCTGAGTAGGATTCAATGATTGAATGACTGTGACGTGCTTCAAACCTGTAACCTACTGGGCGTTAGTGACAGACGCAAAAGAGTTATTCTATTCCGGTAGGGGAGGGAACCGAACCGGTGATTGGCCGTACTGTGACAGAGTATTGAGCATTAGCTTTCACTGCGAGGATGGGAGGTAGCTGCTGACAACAGTGAGACCCTATACGAGCTTGCCATGGAAAGGAGTAAGAAGGATTGGATGAAGGCAGTAGGAAAGCAGAGAGACGGAAGGGAAGGCATCTTCATACACTTGTCTGAAGCTCATACACCAATGATATACATAAGTATCACTATCTTTACCTTTTATGTTATTTTCGTTCATCATCATATACAATTGAGTTTGCCTGACTAAGATTTACAAGATGACCATAGCTTGCTTCAATACTAACAATCTCCGTGGGATCGACCCTTACTCACGTAAGGTTTATTACTTGGACGACCCAGTGCACTTGCTGGTTAGTTGTGCGAAGTTGTGTAATGCCATGGTATTGAGCTACCACGTTTTTGGAGCCATTACCAGGGATTATGAGAGTTGTGAAAAAGTATAGTTCACAATTTCGCGCACCAGTCTTCCCACTCCTCAATTGAACTGCTTGACACTCCTCTGTTATCTGTTTAGATATTTGCTGTTTTGCTTGATTCAACTGTAGTTCTATGCTCTTATTAGCAACTTTAGTTTCATGGAGCATCTCTTTAAATTCTGCTAACTGTTCTGTCATCAGGAGTAATTGTTGATTAAGCTCATTCATCTGTTCTTGAGGGTTAGGATCAGTGACTACTGTCATGACTTCCTCTTCTGGAGAGAACTCATTGCTAGATTACAGATATTGGTTTCTAGCAACAGTGTCTATAAGCTCTTGAGCTTCTTCAATTGTCTTCCTCATGTGTATAGATCCACCAGCTGAGTGGTCTAAAGACATCTGAGCTTTCTCTGTAAGCCCATAGTAGAAAATGTCTAACTGTACCCACACTGAAAACATTTCAGAGGGACATTTTCTTAGCATACCTCTATACCTCTCCCAGGCATTATAAAGGGATTCATTATCCTCTTGTTTAAAGCCTTGGATGTCCAGCCTTAGCTGTGTCATCCTTTTTGGAGGGTAAAAATGATTCAGGAATTTGTCTGATAACTGTTTCCATGTCTTTATGCTTGCTGTAGGTTGGTTATTTAACCACCTTTTAGCTTAATCTTTTACAGCAAATGGAAACAGTAATAGTCTGTAGACATCCTGATCTACCTCTTTATCATGTACTGTGTCAGCAATTTGTAAGAACTGTGCCAGAAACTCAGTAGGCTCTTCCTGTGGAAGACCGGAATACTGGCAATTTTGCTGCACTATGATAATGAGTTGAGGGTTTAGCTCAAAGCTGCTTGCTTTGATGGGAGGTATACAGATGCTAGTCCCATATGCAGCTGTAATGGGGTTAGCATAAGACCCCAGAGTCCTCTTGGACTGATTAATTCCACTTAAGTCCATAATGGACAAAAGGGAAATGAGAATAATTGCAAAGAGATAAATTTTGTTTATTTTTATTTTTTTTTTTTTGAAATAACCGAAAAAAAAAACAAAATACAATAGAATAAAATAAAAGGAAAATAAAATAAAATTCGAAAATTAAAAATAAAATAAGATCAAAGCAAATTGAGAACTGAATCAATTAGTGAAAAAAAATTTTGAAAACAGCAATTAAGAAGATATGATTGAAAAAAATTTTATGAAAAAGATTTGATTTTTAAAAGAAAGGAAAGAGAGAAACAACAAAAAGACACCAAACTTAAAATTTTTTTGAAATCAAACACTAATTTTTTCGAAAATTTTAAGAGAAAAACACAAAGAGGACACCAAACTTAGAACTTTTGTGAATCAAAAAGGGACTAAGAACAAGAAAAATTTGAAAATCAAAAGAAAAACAACAGCATGCAATTGACACCAAACTTAAAATATGAAATTAGACTCAACTGAAAGACTCTAAACCAACAAAAATAAAACAGTCCTAATCTAAGCAACAAGATAAGCCGTCAGTTGTCCAAACTCGAACAATCCCCGGCAACGGCGCCAAAAACTTGGTGCACGAAATTGCAATCACACTTTTGCAACTCCGCACAACTAACCAGCAAGTGCACTGGGTCGTCCAAGTAATACCTTGCGTGAGCAAGGGTCGATCCCACGGAGATTGTCGGCTTGAAGCAAGCTATGGTTATCTTGTTTTGCAGTAATGGAGAATAGGTTGGGGTTTTGGAGATGCTCCATCTTCTGAATCTCTGCTTTCCTACTGTCTTCTTCATCAAACACGCAAGTCTCCTTCCATGGCAAGCTCATGTAGGGTTTCACCGTTGTCAATGGCTACCTCCCATCCTCGCAGTGAAAGCTAATGCACGCACTCTGTCACAGTACTGCCAATCACCGGTTTGGTTCCCTCCCCTACCGGAATAGAATCCCTCTTTTGCGTCTGTCACTAACGCCCAGTAGGTTACAGGTTTGAAGCACGTCACAGTCATTCAATCATTGAATCCTACTCAGAATACCACAGACAAGGTTTAGACCTTCCGGATTCTCTTGAATGCTGCCATCAGGTCCTGCCTATACCACGAAGATTCCGATTAAAGAACCCAAGAGATAACTACTCAATCTAAGATAGAACAGAGGTGGTTGTCAGGCACATGTTCATAGTTGAGAATGATGATGATTGTCACGGATCATCACATTCATCCGGATTAAGAACAAGTGTTATCTTAGAATCGAAGCAAGCATGATTGAATAAGAAACAGTAGTAATTGCATTAATCCATCAAGACACAGCAGAGCTCCTCACCCCCAACCATGGGGTTTAGAGGCTCATACTGTGGAAAGAAACGTGTACAAAATGTTATGGGGTCATAAGGTACGGATACAATGTCAAAAGATCCAATAAGTAGTAAACTAGTGTCCTAAGGTCTACAGAAATGAGTAAATGACAGAAAAATCCACTTCCGGGCCCACTTGGTGTGTGCTTGGGCTGAGCAATGAAGGAATTTCGTGTAGAGACCTTTTCTGGAGTTAAACGCCAGCTTTCATGCCAGTTTGGGCGTTTAACTCCAAATTTTATGCCAGTTCCGGCGTTTAACGCTGGAATTTCTGTAGGTGACTTTGAGCGCCGGTTTGGGCCATCAAATCTTGGGCAAAGTATGGACTATTATATATTGCTGGAAAGCCCCGGATGTCTACTTTCCAATGCCGTTGAGAGCGCGCCAATTGGGCTTCTGTAGCTCCAGAAAATCCACTTCGAGTGCAGGGAGGTCAGAATCCAACAGCATCTGCAGTCCTTTTCAGTCTCTGGATCAGATTTTTGCTCAGGACCCTCAATTTCAGTCAGAAAATACCTGAAATCACAGAAAAACACACAAACTCATAGTAAAGTCCAGAAAAGTGAATTTTAATTAAAAACTAATAAAAATATACTAAAAACTAACTAAAAGATACCAAAAACATACTAAAAACAATGCCAAAAAGCATACAAATTATCCGCTCATCAGACGCGCACGCGTACCGTGCGTGCACGCGTCGAAGTCCGCACATGACTTCATTAAAGCAACACGTGCCTGGCGATTTGGAAGGGTTTCTGAACCCATTTTGGCGCCAATTACTGATAGAAAGGAATAAAAGGATCAAGGATTGAGGGGCAATGAATGAATCAATCATAGAGCATCATTAGTTTAGTTTTAGAGTAGTTTTAGAGAGAGAAGCTCTCACTTCTCTCTAGAATTAGGATTAGGTTTAGGTTAATCTCTCTTCTTAGATCTAGGTTTAATTCATGCTTTGATTCACTTCTCCTTTATCAAGTCTTAATCTTCTCCTCTTCCTCTTTCTAGTTATGTGCTTTAATAATTGTAATTTTTCATTTTGTTTTGGATAGATTGTTGTTCCTTTGTTTTCTTTCAATAATGCAATTTGAGGTAATTCATGATAATTGTGGTTTCCTTGAATTGTTGTTGTTAATTCATTTCAATAATTGTTGTTAGATCTTGTTCTTGTTGTTGATTTACTATGCTTTCCTTTTATGCCTTCCAAGTGTTTGATGAAATGCTTGGTTAGATTTTAGTATAGATTTTTGTTCCTCTTGGCCTAGGTAGAGTAATTAGTGACTCTTGAATTATCTAATTCCTTTGTTGATTGATAATTAGAAGTTGCTAATTGATTTGAATACCTCTAAAGCTAGTCTTTCCTTTAGGAGTTGATTAGGACTTGAGGAGTCAAATTGATTCATCCACTTGACTTTCCTCCATGGTTAGAGGTTAACTAATTGGGAGCAATACACAATTCTCATCACAATTGAGAAGGATAACTAGGATAGGACTTCTAGTTCTCATATCTTGCCAAGAGCTTTGTTAGTTGTTAGTTTATTTTCTTTGCCATTTATATTTCTTGTCCAAAATCTTAAAAACCCCAAATATAACTCACAACCAATAACAAGACACTTCATTGCAATTTCTAGGGAGAACGACCCGAGGTCCAATACTTCGGTTTATAAATTTTAGGGGTTTGTACTAGTGACAAACAACTTTTTGTATGAAAGGATTATTGTTTGGTTTAGAAACTATACTTTACAACGAGATTTCATTAGTGAAATTCTAAACCGTCAAAAATCTAATCATCAGGTCTAAGTTGGCCCAAGTCCACTTAGACCACCTCACATATATAAGCAAGCTCCAGCCTTTCCTCCCCTTCCCATTTGAGCTCACGTAGAAGAGAAGAAGAAGAAAGCAAACCTAAACCCTAAAATTTACTTTCAACTTCAATCTTCCGTAACTTTTAATCAGGAGCTCCGATTGACGAGCCATTTGTGGTCACGTGTTCATCTCAGAATCCTCTTCAATTTTATCCAAATAAAGTAGTAAAAAACTTTGTATTTCATGTCCATTTCCCTCTTCCTTTCTATTTTTGTGTTTTGGTTAAGGGTGATGAAAGATTTTCATGATTTTGATGATTTAGGTGTAATCTAGCATTGGGTTATAATTGAATTTTTTTCCAATCATTGGTGGGTAAAGTAAGGAACCATTATCCCCTTTGAAGTTTCCAATTTATAAGGTTAGGGTATTGAATTTGTGAATGTGTATGAAATTATATGAAATTATATGAAATTAGGTTGAATATATGTGAAGTTGATGTCAAATTGGTGAAGTGGAGTGCTTGAATTGGAACTCTGGTGGTTGGAAGCTTGTCAAGTGGACTTTGGAGACTTGAAAGCTTGAGGACAAGAGGTTTTGTGGTGTTTTGTGGCTTAGGGAGGAAATCAGCCAAGGTATAGCTTTGGTTTCTTGTAGTTAATATATAATGTTGCGTGAAAACTTAGGCTACTTACATTAGGATAGGTTTGAATAATGTGAATTGGTATTTAATTGATTAGATATGATATATGCATGTAATGTGAATTGTTGATGTTCAAATGTTAAAATTAGTGAAAGAATTGTGAAATTTAGTTGATGATATATTGGATATTGAATATTAATAATTGAATGTGTATACATGTGATGTATGAGGAGTATGATGATGAGTTGATGTTCAATGTTGGTATTTGTTGAATGGACCGAAAGGTTTAGGTGTTGATATGTTTGTGGAGTGACTAAGAGGCATGTGACAATGGTTAGGAGTAATTAGCATTGATTTAGTTGTGATTTGGGTATATTTATGAACGGAAATTGTTAAATTTGGTGTTGAATATGTAAATTGTAAAGTTGGCGGCCTTGTGAGTTGAAATTGTTAAATGAGGTTGATGTTGAAGATTGAAATTGATTAAGTGAAATTCAATGTGATGTGGATTGTGATAATGATTATTTGGTGTGATTTGTGTTTGAGATGAAAAGGTGTTAAAAGTCATTGAAATGAGCTAGCAAATGGAAAAGGATTGAAATATCAAGTGTTGGAATGATTGAATATTAATTGAGAATTTGTTGATAAGGTGAAGTAGTGTTTGGTATTGGTTTGGTATGGTTAATTTGGTTTGGTATTAAGAGTTATGAAAACTAGAGTCTTTTAATAAATTTGTTAACAATCTATTTTTTACCAATTTTGGTGGGCCATAACTTGGTCCTCGGAATTCAGACTTCAGTGAATTTTATTTCAAATTGAATATGGTTATGAGAACTTTAAAACATTATAAAGATGACGAAAATTGGAATTTTGCAGAGAAAGTTATGGACGTCAAAAATTAAGTATAAAAGAAACTACTCTGTGATGTTGCAGAAAACTAGAAATTCTGGTTTGGGTGCCCATGCATCCTATTGTGTGCACGCACAGAACAGGATGTGTGATGAGACTCGTGCATACACTGGAGGGATGTGCGTACGCATGAGGGATGTGTGTATGCACACCCTGAGAGTTTTACAAGTTGTGCGTACGCACACGCTAGGAATTCGCTGTAGTACATGCGTACGCACAGTATGATGCATATGCATGATGCCCTATTTTCACACTAAAATTCTGTTTTTAACTGTTTGATCTTTTTGACAAGTGATTCGTCCCATTGTTCACAGGTTTCCTTTCAGAAGTGTACATGAATTGGTTATTTACAACCATTTTAATGAGTTCTTGAGCTTCTGCAGGTGTCTTCTTCAAATGAAGGGATCCTCCAGCAAAGCTGTCCAATGACATCTTGGACAGTTCGGACAGACCATCATAGTAGATACCTATGATGCTCCATTCAGAAAGCATGTCAAAAGGACACTTTCTGATCAATTGTTTGTATCTTTCCCAAGCATCATAGAGGGATTCACCTTCTTTCTGTCTGAAGGTTTGGACTTCCACTCTAAGCTTACTCAATTTTTGAGGTGGAAAGAACATTGCCAAAAAGGCATTGACTAGCTTTTCCCAAGAGTTCAGGCTTTCTTTAGGTTGTGAGTCCAACCATATCCTAGCTCTGTCTCTTACAGCAAAAGGGAATAGCATAATTCTGTAGACCTCAGGGTCAACCCCATTGGTCTTGACAGTGTCACAGATTTGCAATAATTCAGCTAAAAATTGATGAGGATCTTCCAATGGAAGTCCATGGAACTTGCAATTCTATTACATTAGAGAAACTAATTGAGGCTTAAGCTCAAAGTTGTTTGCTCCAATGGCAGGGATAGAGATGCTTCTCCCATAGAAGTTGGGAGTAGGTGCAGTAAAGTCACCCAGCACCTTTCTTGCATTGTTGTTGTTTTCGGCTGCCATGTCTTCTTCTTGTTTGAAGATTTCTGTTAGGTCCTCTACAGAGAGTAGTGCTTTAGCTTCTCTTAGCTTTCGCTTCAAGGTCCTTTCAGGTTCAGGGTCAGCCTCAACAAGAATGCTTTTGTCTTTGCTCCTGCTCATATGAAAGAGAAGAGAACAAGAAAATATGGAATCCTCTATGTCACAGTATAGAGATTCCTTGAGATGTCAGAGGAAAAGAAGAATAGAAGGAGGAGGTAGAAGAATTCGAACTTATCAAGAGAGATAGGGTTCAAATTGTGCATTGAGGAGGAGTGTTAGTCCATAAATAGAAGGATGTGAGAAGAGGGAAAGAATTTTTGAAATTAAAGTAAAAGATTTTAAAATAATTAAAAGAAATTTTGAAAAGTTGATTGATGATTTTCGAAAACTAAAGTTGGAAAAGAAATAAAGTGATTTTTGAAAAAGATTTTTTTGAAAGTAGAAATCAAAAAGATATGATTGAAAATTAATTTTGAAAAAGATGTGATTGAAAAGATAAGATTGAAAATATATGATGGAAAAACAATTTAAAAAGATTTGATTTTTTTTTTAAATTAATGACTTGGCTAACAAGAAATTTAAAAGATATGATTCAGACATTAAACCTTTCTCAACAGAAAAGGCAACATACTTGAAATGTTGAATCAAATCATTAATTGTTAGCAAGTATTTTTGAAAAGTGGAAAGAAATTGATTTTGAAAATATATGATTGAAAAGATATGATTTGAAAAAGATTTGATTTTGAAAAATTTTGAAAACTTGAAAAATTTACATTAAAAACAAAATCTTCCCTCTTGTGCCATCCTGGCGTTAAACGACCAGAATGGTATACATTCTAGCGTTTAACGCCCAAAATGCTACCCTTTTGGGCGTTAAACGCCCAGCCAGGTACCCTGGCTGGCGTTTAAACACCAGTTTTTCTTCTTCACTGGGCGTTTTGAACGCCCAGCTTTTTCTGTGTAATTCCTCTGCTGTATGTTCTGAATCTTCAATTCTCTGTATTATTGACTTGAAAAGACACAAAAAAAATTTTGAATTTTTAATGATGAGGAATAATCAAAATGAAACTAAGATCAAATAAACAATGCATGCAAGACACCAAACTTAGAAGTTTGTATACTATTGACACTAACAAATTGAGAATGCATATGAGAAACAACAAAACACTCAAGACAAGAGAATTTAAAGATCAGAGCAAAGAAATCATCAAGAACAACTTGAAGATCAATGAAGTACATAATGCATGTAATTTTCGAAAATTAGAAGAATAAAGACATGCAATTGACACCAAACTTAAAATTAGACACTAGACTCAAACAAGAAACATAAAAATATTTTTGGTTTTAAGATTTTATAAATTTTTTTGTGCTTTTTCGAAAATTATATGGAAAAGATGATAAAGAGATTCAAAATTTTTAATAAGAATTCCAGGAATCATGCAATCTTAGTCTAAAGCTTTAGTCTAAAGAAATTAGACATGGCTAGCCAAGCTTCAGCAGGACATTACATTCAAGAGCTAAATTGATGAGAATCAATCATCTTTGGTGATGATAAAAACATCACCTTGAAACTCTAGAATTCATTCTTAAAAATTCTGAAGAAAAATACCTAATCTAAGCAACAAGATGAACCATCAGTTGTCCAAACTCGAACAATCCCCGGCAACGGCGCCAAAAACTTAGTGCGCGGAATTGTGATCATCAATGGCGCCATCAACATGGTACGCTCAATTGCAATCTCAACTCTTTATCACAACTTCGCACAACTAACCAGCAAGTGCACTGGGTCGTCCAAGTAATAAACCTTACGCGAGTAAGGGTCGATCCCACGGAGATTGTTGGTATGATGCAAGCTATGGTCATCTTGTAAATCTCAGTCAGGCGGATTCAAATGGTTATGGAGGATTAATGATTAAAAGATGAATAAAACATAAAATAAGGATAGAGATACTTATGTAATTCATTGGTGAGAACTTCAGATAAGCGTATGGAGATGCTTTGTCCCTTCCGTCTCTCTGCTTTCCTACTGTCTTCATCCAATCCTTCTTACTCCTTTCCATGGCAAGCTGTATGTTGGGTATCACCGTTGTCAGTGGCTACAGTCCCGTCCTCTCAGTGAAAATGTTCAACACGCTCTGTCACAGCACGGCTAATCAGCTGTCGGTTCTCGATCATGTCGGAATAGAATCCAGTGATTCTTTTACGTCTGTCACTAACGCCCCACAATCACGAGTTTGAAGCTCGTCACAGTCATTCAATCCTTGAATCCTACTCGGAATACCACAGACAAGGTTTAGACTTTCCGGATTCTCAAGAATGCCGCCATCAATTCTAGCTTATACCACGAAGATTCTGATTAAGGAATCCAAGAGATAAACATTCAAGCCTTGTTCGCTTGTAGAACGGAAGTGGTTGTCAGGCACACTTTCATAAGTGAGAATGATGATGAGCGTCACATAATCATCACATTCATCATGTTTTTGGGTACGAATGAATATCTTAGAACAAGAATAAGCTGAATTGAATAGAAGAACAATAGTAATTGCATTAATATTCGAGGTACAGCAGAGCTCCACACCTTAATCTATGGTGTGTAGAGACCTAGGAAGCACCGATACGACACGGGATACGGACACGACACGACACGGATACGTCGATACGTTCATTTTATAAAAAATTGGATACGACACGTTTAGGATACATTGTGAATTAAAATTTAAATAATATATTAAATTACTAAAATATCATATTATAAATATAAGAGTAAATATAATTGTATAAAAAAATCTTAAAATTATGTAATTATTAAAAAAATAAAAAAATTTAATCTACTCTTGTCATCTCGCTAACAAAAAATGTATCAATTTCTTCTCCTCCAAGTCCATCATTTGCAAATACCACAGCTTCCATCATCTGCAAACTCCACGCACCACACAATGTAGTTCTTCTGTTTGTCTTCAACCTCTGTATCTTCTATTCTTCTTCTTATTCTTCAATATAACGCAGAGAACTAAGAACGGCTAAGCTAGTGAGTAAATAAGCTACCAAAGACAAACGGTAAATAGATTTAGGTTTTGATTTATTAATTATTTTATTTTTAAATTTAAATTTTGATTTGTTTTAATTTTAGAATATTTTAAAAATAGAAAGAAAAAATTGGTTAATCGGGCCATAAAATCACAAAATCAATTGAAGATTTGCAGTCCAGCAGAATGATCCGTCTCATGAACATCTGAATCGGGTCAGACTCGTTTGGATTCGTGACCGCTCCACCAAAATTCTGCACCGCAAAAAGACACGCCGCCGATACGCTCATTTGAAGTATCCAACGCGTGTCGGCGTTGGATTCGTGCCCAACACGGATACGCCGGCACCACGAAAGAATCCGTGCTTCATAGGTAGAAACTCCACCGTTGAAAATACATAAGAACAAGGTCTAGGCATGGCCGAATGGCCAGCCTCCCAAAGAGGGTTCAATCATAAAAACATGATCCAAAGATTTTCTAATACAATAGCAAAAGGTCCTATTTGTAGAGAACTAGTAGCTTAGGGTTTACAAAGATGAGTAAATGACATAAAAATCCACTTTCGGGCCCACTTGGTGTGTGCTTGGGCTGAGCATTGAAGCTTTCATGTGTAGAAACTTTTATTGGAGTTAAACACCAGCTTTTGTGCCAGTTTGGGCGTTTAACTCCCATTCTTGTGCCAGTTCCGGCGTTTAACGCCAGAATTCTTAAGCTGACTTGGAACGCCTGTTTGGGCCATCAAATCTCGGACAAAGTATGTACTATTATACATTGCTGGAAAGCCCAGGATGTCTACTTTCCAACGCAATTGAGAGCGCGCCAATTGGGCTTCTGTAGCTCCAGAAAATTTACTTCAAGTGTAGGGAGCACAGCCTCTGAATCAGATTTTTGCTCAGGTCCCTCAATTTCAGCCAGAAAATACCTGAAATCACAGAAAAACACACAAACTCATAGTAAAGTCCAGAAAAGTAAATTTTAACTAAAACCTAATAAAAATATAATAAAAACTAACTAAAACATACTAAAAACATACTAAAAACAATGCCAAAAAGCGTATAAATTATCCGGTCATCAACAAGCTTGTAAATATCTGTAACCCTGTTTAAGGTCCAATAGCTAGTTTTTAGTCTTCAAAATAAGAGCGAACATATTAAGGATGTTGAATTGATATTGAGGAAAAATTGGATTAAGTGTATTGAGAGTTATGAGGAGGATAATTGATTCTTGATCAAGACATGATGAAAATGATTATGATGAGATGTTGAGTTCTGATGGGGCTAATTATGATAATGAGAATGATTTGATTGTGATTATGATAATATTGTGAATGAAAATGAGATTGAGATATGATGATGAATGTGATTATGATTATGAATGGAGTTGATTGAGTGATAAGGAATCAAGGTTAATGTTTGACACACTTAAGTAGTAACAAGGATTATGGTTCGTCCCACTTGCTTCGGGTCAGTATTTGAGACACCTGGGTAGTAGCAAGGGTTGCAGTTTGTCACACTTGTTTCGGGTTGAGTTCGTAAACACCTGGCTGGGTAGTACACATTAGTAATGGTTCGTTCCACTTGCTCTGGGTTAAGCGGGTAGTTTGCAAGGGCTGTGGTTAGTCTCACTTGCTCCACGCTGTGGTGTTTCTGTCTAGGATTCTCTACCGAACATGTCGAATTTGGATGTATAACCGACAGATGATACCATCGGTCATAGGGCAGACATGCATCATATGCACTTGTATGTTTTGTTTGAGTATGTATTTGTTTGTCTTGCCTAATTGCTTATCTGTAACTAACTGCTATTTGATCTATTTGTTGTATCTGTTATCCATTTTTGTGTTTTCCTTGTTTGTCTTGCATGTGTTGTCTGAAAATCCCTCATGCTGGTGGATGTGACGCTAAGAGTTATTCTACATAGAGTTTGGAGGATTGCTGACAAGTAAAACGAAGAGTTAGATTAGATTCCTTAGATATAGTTACCCTATTCTGGTTTAGTAGACACTTTAGGATATAAATATGGGTTGTTGGAGTTTTGGAATGCCATTGGCTTCCTAAGACATTATTTATTATCTATGCGGGCACATTTACCATACTGAGAATCCGTGGTTTTTATTCCATACATATTCTGTTATTTTTCAGATGTAGGATGTGAGGCACCTCCCTGAGCATACTGAAGGCTCTGCTGAAGCGAAGATCTACTTTGGAACTTTATGCTTCGTAATTGTGTGTGTGTGTGTGTATGCAGTACTCTCCACTTTGTATGTTATGGTTATTGTTGAAAGTTCCTTAAAATTGATTCTTATTTAGTGGAATTAGGTTTGTTTGGTTGCTTGGTTACGAAATTGTCATATTATTTTATTTGTGGGTTATTGTTAGGTTTGTGCCGAACAACAATGCGTGTATGCAGGAGATGACTAATGTCATCAAGATGATATACGACCATCTTTGGCCCAGCTACAAGAAGATCCCATTGAGACCAAGGGTTGAGGGTTTTAGAAATGGGCGGTAATTACTTTTTTTTTTAGTTTCAAACCTTCTTAACTAGTTTATATCTTCTATCTTGCTTAACTAATTTTAAAGTTTCTTTGTTACAGATGCATTTTAAATGGGACGCTGAGCACTGATGAGCGGATAATTTATACGCTTTTTGGCATTGTTTTTAGATAGTTTTTAGTAGGATCTAGCTACTTTTTAGTATATTTTTATTAGTTTTTAAGCAAAATTCACATTTCTGGACTTTACTATGAGTTTGTGTATTTTTCTGTGATTTCAGGTATTTTCTGGCTGAAATTGAGGAACCTGAGCAAAAATCTTATTCAGAGGCTGAAAAAGGACTGCTGATGCTGTTGGATTCTGACCTCCCTGCACTCGAAATAGATGTTTTGGAGCTACAGAAGTCCAAATGGCGCGCTCTTAACTGCGTTGGAAAGTAGACATCCAGGGCTTTCCATAAATATATAATAGTCCATACTTTGCCCGAGTTTTGATGACGCAAACTGGCATTCAAACGCCAACTTTCTACCCTATTCTGGCGTTAAATGCCAGAAACATGATACAAGCTGGAGTTAAATGCCCAAACTGGCATAAAAGCTTGCCTTTAACTCTAAGAAAAGTCTCTACACATGAAAGCTTCAATGCTCAGCCCAAGCACACACCAAGTGGGCTCGGAAGTGAATTTTTGCATCATTTACTTATCTTTGTAAACCTAAGCTACTAGTTTTAGTATAAATATTACTTTTTCTCATTGTATTAAACGTCTTAGTTATTCTGGTTCTTCCTCTGGGGCCAAAACCAATGAACACCATTATCACTTATGTATTTCTAACGGTGGAGTTTCTACACCTCATATATTAAGGTGTGGAGCTCTGCTGTTCCTCGAGTATTAATGCAAAGTACTATTGTTCTTCTATTTAATTTATGCTTATTCTTATTCTAAGATATTCATTCGTACCCAAGAACATGATAAATGTGATGATTATGTGACGCTCATCACCATTCTCAACCTATGAACGCGTGCCTGACAACCACTCTGTTCTACATGAAAACAAGCTTGAATGTATATCTCTTGGATTCCTGGTCCATGACGCATGGTTGCCTCTCCTGACAACAGAGCCTTCCATTCCGTGAGATCAGAGTCTTTGTGGTATAAGCTAGAATCAATTGACAACATTCTTGAGATCCGGAAAGTATAAACCTTGTCTGTGGTATTTCGAGTAGGATCTGGGATGGGATGACTGTGACGAGCTTCAAACTCATGACTGTTGGGCGTAGTGACAGACGCAAAAGGATCATTGGATCTTATTCCGACACAAGTGAGAACTGACAGATGATTAGCCCTATGTAACCCGTAGCTGGACCATTTTCACTGAGAGGATGGACGGTAGCCATTGACAACGGTGATCCCCCTACATACAGCTTGCCATGGAAAGGAGTATGAATGATTGAATGAAGACAGTAGGAAAGCGGAGATCCAAAAGGAATAACGCATCTCCATACTCTTATCTGAAATTCCCACCAATGAATTACATAAGTATCTCTATCTTTATTTTGTTTATTTATCTTTTAATTATCAAAATCCCATAATCATTTGAATCCGCCTGACTGAGATTTACAAGATGACCATAGCTTGCTTCAAGCCGACAATCTCCGTGGGATCGACCCTTACTCACGTAAGGTTTATTACTTGGACGACCCAGTGCACTTGCTGGTTAGTTGTGCGAAGTTGTGAAAAAGAGTTGAAATTACAATTGTGCGTACCAAGTTGTTGGCGCCATTGAGATCACAATTTCGTGCACCAAGCACAATCTAACCATCAGGAAAATATTCAACCATAGAATGGGTCGGCGGCTCCAACAGATACTGGATGATGTTCGTCAGGGGCGGGACCACCTGACGCCCTGACTTTAACCGGATATAAAGAAGGCTCTGTTAGTTCATTGGGAGACTGATGAGGGGTTTAGGCATCAGCGTCTCCCCAATAGAGCTAACAAGGCATCGACCAGGTCGTCCAAGTATGCTGGCAGTTCAATGACCTTCATGAAGACTAAGGCCAGGCTGGTACGTAGTGACTTTAATTTTGTTAATAACGCAGTTATATTCTTTGACATATCATTACTAGGCATCCTAATCATATTGTTTCAACGCAACATATGTAGTCGAAGTAGTTGGATCGCAAGGAGACACTGGCAAAGACGTTCAAGTACACCCATACGCTGAAGGAGAATAAATAGAGACTTGTTGATCAGCAATCTCAGGACCATTATGTGAGTAAGCATACATCTGATTATCTTCTGCTATAAAATTATTAGAGATTAACTGTATATCTGTCGTACTAATCACAATAAACTTGTATTAATTACACAGGAATCCTACACACAGAGACTAAAGGCCAGACTCAGCAGTCTCAGCAAAATTGGGAGAACATCGCCAATGGCTCTGCAACTTCAGTCATCGATCCCAATACAATGTGGCACGAGACCGCTTCAGCACCGTACAAGAACTGCGTATACGGGCTTGGGTCGTTCTTCACTAGCTGCATCTGCACCTCCACGTTGAGGCCGTTGTTAGACTCTGCCACCAGTCTAGCCGTCGAGCCCGAGAAATGTGTGGATTTAAGGCTGCAGGTGCAGGAGCTCCAATGCAGCCTTCACCAGAAGGCTCAGGAGCTAACGGATTATTGGGGGATATCAGAAGATCCTCATCCGCGTGACGTCTACGGATGAACTCAGGCTAGAGTGTAAGGAGTCGCCGGAGCGACTTCAACGTATGGAGGCTCAAATGAAGGTGTACCAGCAGGGCGAGATGCGCACCGTTGACATCGACCTTGCTGGTGGCAGCAGTTCTGTTGGTGGCACTCGAATATCACCGCCTTCTGCGTCGCCAACTCAGGGCTATGGGACCAACGATGACGAGGAGGAGGAGGAGGAGGACTACCTGAATCTGTAATTATTTCTGTTTCGTTTTATTGTTTCATTATATTGTATTTAGTTGATGTACTTGATTTTTAATTTATTTGAATATTATATTATTTATTTTAAATAATATATTTTTAATATTTATGAATTGAACATTAATTGTGTGAAAATTAAATTTAAATTTTAAAATAAATTTGATCATTTATTTCAATTTTTTTTGAAAAAACAAATTGATGTCACCGTCGAATTTACTGTATGAATAATCCGACGGAAATAGTGCGTGAAATAACATTTTTAAGCGCCGACAATACCGTGGAAAAAATTCGACGGTAATTACCATCGAACTAAAAAATTTTGACGGTAAATCTGACGGTAATTAACTTACAATTGGATTTTTTTTCTTTTTTCGACGATAAATTCACGGTACTAAGCAGTTTTATTGTAGTGTCTGCTGGTCACTTGGCACCAAAATACATGATATGATGCCAAAGTTACCGTCGGAATAATTCGATGGTAATCAGCAACTCAGTCTTGACAAATTCATTGAAAAAATAGATGAAAAATCCGTTGGTAATTAGCGTCGAACGAAATAATTTCCTGGTAAACAGTTTTCGGTGCCGTTTATACAAAAGTTTCAAGACGACGGTAAATCCGACGGTACTCAGCACATTTCTTATAATGAAAAAATTCCTAAATCAAAACAGAATAAAAAAAATCCTAAATCTAAACCAATCCATGAACTAAATCTGAAAAAAAAATAGGAAGTAGGAGGAGAACAATATACCTGGAGGGGGAAGGAGGTAGCTCCGGCAAAGTGGTGGTAGCACAGACAGCAAGGTGGTGATGGTGGTAACCAACCGGTACAATTGCATTATTAGGATTTTTTTAAAATAAATTAAAATAATAATAGGAAGAAGGAGGAGACAACATACCAAGAGGAGGAATGAGGCAGCTCTGGCGACACAAGGAGCAGCGGCGACAGCGGTGCGGCAATAGTGGTGAAAGCGATAAAAACGGCGATGATAGAGCGAATAACACGACAGAAGGAGTACACGCAGTCTTTGAACGTTATTGGTGGTGGCCAACGCTAGTGATGGGACTGTCGGAGGTGGTTTGTAGGAGAGAGAGGGGGGAGAGAAAGAAGAAAAGGTTAGAGAGAGAGTAATTCGAAAATGAGGGGAGAGGGTTCAAGGTTTGAATTTAGGACAAGATTACCGTCAGTAATGCTTTGTGAATGACCAAAACGCTACGTTGCACTAATTCGGATTACCGACATATGTATCAACCTGTAATAATCGCACCATTTTTTATTCTTTTCCCTCTAATTATTATCGGCGAATTTACCATCGGAAAACCAAATCCGACGATAATTTTTTTATTTGTCGAATTTATTACTAAATTTGCCGGTAAATCTGCTGCTAACGTACGTTTGACGTTAAATCTGACGAAAAATCTAACAATATTCAGCATTTTTTTCGTAGTGATAATTGAATCTTCCTCTTAAGAGTGCTAACGTAGCTTGGGAACAAGTTATATCGTTAACCCTAAACATGTTCTTTCCTCTAATATTTACAGCCTTGTCGTCCCCAAACGGTTATACTTTGTGAAGGATTTGTTGGTAGCTCCTCTTCAGCACTACGCCTACACAGACTATGTTTATGCATGCGTTCAAACGTCATGGCAAACGCCACCCAATCCTCAAATCCAAGCAGCTGCGTATAATTCTACAACTTTTATTTTTCAATTATTGCATCTATCTTTATAACTTGATTCGTTCATTGGTTCCTGTTTCGTTGGAATAACTATGACTACATGCCTAAAAAGATTGTCTATCTAAGTTTGACCTTTACGCCGTTCAATTGAATTAATGGTGGGAAAAGCTAATCATATTTGTTTCCTAACAACTTCGAAACATGGATTCACCAAACAATGGTATCAAACATAATTAATAAGAGCATGGGTGTTCTTTTGTTCCATTAAAGCGTGTCATAAACATAATCTGGCAATCACTTGCCTATGAATCTGCTACTTAATTAATTAATTACTTCCCGAGGCAGTATTTTTTTTTTTCAAAAAAGAAGATATTTACTATTTAGATTAAATTATTCTATTAATTCTTATGATTTTATTAAATTTGTAGTTGAGTTCTTATATATACGTGGCAAATTACCGACCAATGACAGCGGGTGCGCATAACCAATGACACACCGATCTTACCATGCTTGAGCTGAACTTTCTGCGTCAAACGCCCACCTCTCCAAGATTTCCCACCTACATATAAGAGTCGTATTAACATTTTCTTTTTCTTCTTTCTTCGATGTTATTAATTTATTGAGTAAACCACAAAAAATATTTTTAAAATTTATTTATAAAATTTTTAAAAATATTTTAAAATATGATACAAATATTTTAATACAAAATAAAATATATCTTTGTATTTATTTCATTACATAATTTTTTATATTTTTATTTTTTTTTCCCACTAGATAGTGCCAATACAAAAAGATTTTGTTATTTGTAAGATTTAAATTTTAGACTATCTAATTAAAAACTAGAATTTTATGATCTTAATTAAGTTTATACTTATCATTCTTATATATAACAAAAAACAAAATAATGAATTAATAAATATATTAGTATCTATTATCCACTAGTATATACAACGAGGATAGATACAGGTATGATATATAAAAATTTTGTATTTAATTTATATCTTTTCTAGAATTCTTTCATTCAATTTGTGTTAATTCTATTTTACTATATGGATATTTTTGAATAATTATTTGATATATATTATATTTGTTGTATATAAATGTTCTTAAATAATTATTAAACATATATTATTTTTTATAAAGATTCTTCAATAATTATTAAAAAATATAAATTTATATTAAAAAGGTTGTATATAATTAATAAAAATCACCATGTTAAAATACAATAACATCATTATCAATAGAATGATTAAAATAATAGGGGTGTTGAGAATTAAATAAGACAAACAAGCTCCTTTCCTTCCCTTCATTTCCGTTTAAAAAATAATGTATTTTGTCTCTTTTTTTATTTTTATCACACACAAAAGTAAAAACATGTCAGATTTTATTTTTAATAGGTCATATCTTTCATGTAATTAATTGGCCTAAATTTATCTTGCAATCTGTTATATATACTTTTTTTTTAAATATTAAACATAGTTTATTATTCAGTTTGGTCTCGCCTGCAACCTGTTAAAAATGTCTAATAATTTTTTTTATAAAAATAAAAATATTTAAAAATATTATTTTAAAAAATTATTTTTTTATTAAAATATTTATATATAAAATATCACATTTAATATTTATAATAATTTTAAACTTTAAAAGTATTTAAAATATATACAAAAATTTATAATAAAATATAATAAATTTAAAATATCTAATAATTTTGTTGATAATAAAAAATTACTTATATATTTAATTATGTCTTAACAGGTTCAGGTAGGTCTGATAGGCTAGTAAGACTAAGTAATGAGCATAGGTTTGGCCTATTAACATATTAAGGCTTTTACAAAAGTTTGAGTCTGTACCTATTTTATAACAAGCCAAAACTAAGCCAGGCCAAATACATACCAAATTGTAGGCTTCTGATAGACCGTCTGGCCTATTTCTATTCCTAATCGCAAGTCCTCATTTAATTATCCCCCCAAAGAATGCAAATACTCACATATATCTATGAATATTCTTTAAAATTGTTTGAAAAAAAATTATATATATATATATAAAATTTAATAATCATAAAATAATCAAGTCAATATAATCCAACACAGTTCATAGCATATTTATTATAAAAAATAATATTTTAAAAGAAAAATATAAAAAAATATCTTCCAACAGAATAACATAATATCATTTTTTTGGGTGAGACTATGTGATATAGCAATGGACTTGAGAGGTAGAGAAAGTGAATTAGAGAAAGATGTAAAATCGAGGATAAAAATAAGTCTGGAAGAAAGAAGAAGAATTCGAATTAGAGGTAGAAATTTGGGTTACTAAATTTAAGAAATAAATTTATGTATATATAAATTAGGATAAATCAATAATTTTATATTCTCATAGATTTAACGGGTCCTTCGGCAGGTACCTATGTCTCTATCCCAGTCTATTTATCCGTGTAGACGGATCCCCACCGTGAGATTTTATGGGTCCTATCTAGCCGTCAATTATGAGTAATCCTCGCAAATATTCATTTTAACTGATTTTTTTATCATCCCTATTACTAGCAGTTGTTTATTTGTGATGCGAATCTACTCCAACCATTTAATAAATTTTCAGATAATCAAAGTCTAGGCTATATCGTTCTTATAAAATTACATGTATCCTTGTTATAACAATATTAATCAAAGATAAATGGTTAAACATTAAATGAGTCACATTTTTCATATATATATATATATATATATATATATATATATATATATATATGAATTTAGATCTTCTAAATTTTGAATTTTCACTTTAAAGGGTAAAATATGATCTCTCCCTCTTGAATGGGTTTCTCTCTCATATTTTCTCTTGGTCCCACTTATGAAAATAAATGGTGAGAGATTACACTTTATATTCTAAAATAAAATTCAAAATTTAGAAGATCCAAATTCATATACATATATATAATTATGAAATCATAATATTTCGAAAAATGATGTATAGACAATTTAAATGTTAATAAGTCTAGACAACTTTAGAAAAAAAATTAAAAATATTAAAAAATTATATGATTATATATTGACTTATAAATTTTTTTTAAAAATTTGTCCATAATCTATTATTAATAACTTTAGAACTACATATATATTATTCATCTTATATATTTTTATTTTATTTTATAAAAACTTATAATTTCTATTTATATCAACGATAGTGACTATAGAGAGACTTTTATTATAAATAATTACAGAAAAATTAAGAACAAAATTGGTTCCTGAAAATTCATTCAGTTTTTATTTTAAATTCAAATTAAATTATATATTTAATTTATATTTATTTATTTATTATAATTATTGTATTTAATAGATAATATAATTAAGCGTATTTTAAAAGAAATTATCCAATTTTACGCAATAGAAATATAACTATGATATTGAAACTAAGATGAAGTGAAATATAATAAATATATAAAGAATTAAAATAAAATATCCAATTAAAAATGAATAAATGGTTAAATTCGTCCCTAAAAGATCACTCGTTCTCTAAATTAATTCTCGAAAGATTTTTTAATCAAATTAATTCTTCAAAGATTTTATGTTAGTCACATTAGTTTTTTCACTACTTTCGTTACTGATGACATCAAAGTTTACTGATATGATACATTAAATAAGACCACAATTCATACTTGATAGTTCTAATTGGCTGCTAATATGATAAGTTTATGAAATTAGATTAAATCAATCATAAATTGAGAAATTTTGTTGTCTCAACAAAGTCCTCCTCAATTTGGAGTTTAATTGATCTATTTTCATAAATTTATCATTTTAGCAGCTAATTAGGATTGCAGGTGTGTGTTGTAGTGAGTATGGTGTCACTTAATGTGCTATAGTAGCAAAGATGTCATCAGTAACAAAAGTGACAGAAGGAGTAATGTGACTAATTTAAAAATTTTAAAGATAAATTTGATTTAAAAAAATTTTTGGAGACCAACTTGAAAAATGGATGATCTTTTAAAGACGAATTTGATGATTTACTCAATTAAAAATAATGTAAAATAAAGCAATTAAAAGAAATAGAAGAATGTATAAAAGACATTCAATGGTGTAATTGATAAAAATGTCTTGTAAATTTTTTTTATAATAACAATAAATATAAAAGAAGAAAGAAAAAAATTAAGATATGTTTATTAAAAAAATAGTATGAAGAAGAACCTATTTATTAAATTCTATTATAAAAATTTGAAACATTAGTAAACAAAATAATAATACCCTTATTAAGAACTATTAATCAAAATACATACAAAAAATAATATTAAACGAAATCACGAAAAAATTTAGAAAAAGAAGATAAACAAAATCAAAAAGTTAAAAATAAAAAAAATTATAACTAAAACAAGAGAGAGAAGGGGTTATAAAATATATTTTGATTTCATATATATATACGGATAACAATAAAAGAATAATTTAATTATTATAATTGATTAGTTATAATTAATATTGTTCATTATATTAGTATAACTGAGATATATGAAAATGTTAATAGTAGATTTGAAACTAAATATTAAAAATAAAATTAAAATAAAATAACATTTACTATCTTGTAAATATTTTTTAAATAAAACTCACATTATATACTTTTAAAACAAATTACTTTAATATAATAATATTTGCTATTAAAAATAAAAATTAAGGTAAGTATCATATATACTTGTTATTAAAATATATAAAATTATTTTTTAAAGCATACCACTTTTATTATTTGAATATAACTTTAATACTTTTAAATATGATTATGATAATTAATTAAGTATTATATATTTTTTAAAATTTACATTTAATAGTTTAATTTTAACAATACATTTAATAATTTGACAATTTTTTCGTATATATAAAACTTTTAATTATAAAAAAATGTAAGATATGGTGTAGAAAAAAAAAGCTAAACATAGATTCTATTTCATAGAAACTAATAACAATTAAGTCCAACAAAAAAAAATTAATAGCAATCAAGAAAGAAATAAAATTTTAAGGCAAACATGTTACAAAAAAATTAAAATTAAATAATTATGATCATTAATCATAATCATATATATTTACTTCAAAATTCATACTTTAAAGAACTCAAGGTATTAACATATTGTATTTTTTAAAACTTTTAATTTTAAACTATTACAAATATTAACAGTTCTTTAATAACGATAATCCTTTAAAAAAATAAACATAATTAAACAATACTAAAAATATATAATTATTTTCAAAATAACGAAAAATGTATAGTTATCTAAAGTATAACATTTGTGTAGCAACTAAAATTTAATTGCTAATAAAAGTTATATATAATCTCATATCATAATCAAATAAATATTTAATCAAAGAATTTAATATTTATATAATATGACAAAATAAATTAAAATTTCAGTTTAATCATAGTGTAAGTGATTAAATTTAAGTTTTCATAAATTAAATTTTATTAGTTTTTAAGAAACTAAATTATGCAATAAAAATATTTATAAGAATATTATTAATGCTCAAATAATAGAAATAATATCATATTAATCATATTTATTGAATAATACAAAAGTATAAAGTTAAATATTCATCATATATATTAAAGTAGAAAATAATCTATTCATAAATAAAAAAATTATTATTGAAAGTTAAAGAGAAAACGATAAATAGGTCCTTGACTTTTTAACTCAAAGACACACTACAAGAAAAACTCTGAGTACCGTCGGATTTAACGTCGCACATTAGCGTCGGCTTTACCAACGGACTTAGCAATAGTTTTGTTGTGAGATTTGTCATGCCATAAATAATTATCGGCGGATAGCCTCTTCTGACGGTAAAGTCGCTAGTAATATTTGGCGGAAAAACGAGCGAAATAGGCGCCAAACTTAGCGTCCGAGTTACTGTCGGAAAAATCTGATGGTAGACACTTTTAATAGAACACTGCATTTTGATGATCCACACTACGTTGACGTTGTAAATATCTACCGATGAATTCGACGGTAACCATGCCTTAAAAGTGAACCACGAACCCCTCCCCCTTCATTTCGAATTTGCTTTCTCTCTCTAATCACTCTCTCTCTCTCTCTCTCTCTCTCTCTCTCTCTCTCTCTCTCTCTAACCTTCTCATCTTTCATCTCCATCAACCTTCTCCGCCGTTGCTGCTGCAAATTAAATGCCGTCGCCATCTAGAACACTACTGCCGCTGTTGCAAATTCCCTGCTGCTTCCGCTTCTGTTGCCATTGCACCTCCACCCATGTTCTCCATTTTTATTTGTTCTACATTCAAGATTTTTTGTTTGAACTCTGTTTTTTTCAAATTCTATTACTTCAAGTTAATTAATTACTTAGTAGAGTTTAGTTAGTTTAATTTTATGATTTAGTGAATTTAGGTGGTTATGATAGGTTAGAATAGGTTAGATTAGACTTTGAGATTGCTGAAAAGTGTTGAATTATTGAGCTGCTTGCTGATTCACCATGCTGAATTGTTTAGAAAATATTTGATTGTATTTCTGAGTCGTTATTTTACTATTGATTTTAATGAATTTTGATATTAGAATTGTTTGGATAATTTTGATTGCGTTTATTCACTACATTAAGATCACTTTTGCTGCTAGACTTGTCTGCATTTTGCTTCGTTGTTGCTTGTTGTAACTAGTCATAACTTGATTAATCCTTGTTTTGAATTTGTCGCTTATCAATTCCTAATTGAGTGCATCAATTTTGCATTAATTTTGCATATAAATTTCCATCTTTATCACATTTATGAGTAATTTTTGTTTCCAATGTATGTTGAAATGTGGAATCTGGTCATAACATTGCTATTTTGAATGTGTATCTGTTGTATTACATCTTCAGTTTTATGTAATAGCAGAAAATACAATGCAATGCCAATTTGAAAAAATTTGGCAAAGAATCATAGAATATATGAAGTGCAAAGATTTTTTGGATATTCTGTGTCTACTTGTGATGCTATTGGTCTTGTAGTGTATGCTTTATAGTTTTATCAATGTAATTAGTTTTGGATATATGGAAGCATACTCCTCCTAAGTGGACTATGCTTTGGATTGTTGCAAAGGTGTGTCGATTTGAAAGAAGTGTGTATACGTAAGATGCTCTAGAAGTTTTGAAATTAGTGTATCTTAGTTAGTTATAGAGTTCTCATACCATTAATCTGCTATTATGCTTTCTTGTGGCTTGATACATGTATTGCCTACTTACTTGTTTTCTATTTTTTGTGATAATAGATAATCATTTGGAACTTGTAAGTATTTACCTGTGTGGGTCTCACGTCTTAATAAAGGACTCTCATTATTTTTTCTATGAATTATCCTAGGTATTGTTAAAAAGGGTTGATAGATATTTGGTTGCGATGGAACCCTCGAAAGGTAGAAAAATCCAAAATTTTTGAGAGATTCTGTCGAAATTTTTATTAGATTTTGAATGAAATTTGAATCAATTATTTAATTGTGTATTGACTGATGTTGTGGATTGAGATTTGTTAGATTTGTGTTAATAATAATATATGCTAATTACTATTAGTAATATATTTGTTGTGTAGACATGACAACACGTAGAGGAGGTAGGTCGAGTGGGTCACGGGGTCGTGGTAGAGGACAAAGGAGCCGACTCCGAGACCTCAGTGGTAGATCCTAATAGGGTTTGGTGTGAGACTGCCTCTGAACTCTATAAGAATCGCCACTTTGGGTTGGGGTTGTTCTTCGCCAGTGGCCTCTGCTCCTCTACGGTAGCGGCTTCCTGGTGCACGAAATTGTTATTCATATGTTATTCCATTTTGCAAAATTCATTGCTTTTCATTCCCTGGCAATGGCACCAAAAACATGATGCCAATACCCTGGTTCACAACTTCGCACAACTAACCAGCAAGTGCACTGGTCAACCAAGTAATACCTTACGTGAGTAAGGGTCGATCCCACAGAGATTGTTGGTATGAAGCAAGCTATGGTCACCTTGTAAATCTCAATTAGGCAGATTAAATAGTTTATGATGAGTTCGAAAACTAATAATAAAAAGAAAATAAAAAGGGATAGAAATACTTATGTAAATCAATAGTGGAAATTTCAGATAGGCGTATAGAGATGCTGTGCTCCTCTTGAATCTCTACTTTCTTATTACATTCATCCAATCCTTCTTACTCCTTTCCATGGCAAGCTGTATGTAGGGCATCACCGTTGTCAATGGCTACATCACATCCTCTCAGTGAAAATGGTCCTATGCTCTGTCACGGCACGTCTAATCATCTGTCGGTTCTCAATCAGGTTGGAATAGAATTCCTTGATTCTTTTGCGTTTGTCATCACGCCCAGCCTTCAGGAGTTTGAAGCTCGTCACAGTCATTCAATCCCGGAATCCTACTCGGAATACCATAGACAAGGTTTAGACTTTCCGGATCCTCATGAATGCCGCCATCTATCTAACTTATACCACGAAGATTCTGTTGGGGAATCTAAGAGATATGCGCCCGGCCTAAGGTAGAACGGAAGTGGTTGTCAATCACGCGCGTTCATAGGTGAGAATGATGATGAGTGTCACGGATCATCACATTCATCAAAGTGTTGTGCAACGTATATCTTGGAATAAGAATAAAAGAGAATTGAATAGAAAGTAATAATAATTGTATTGAAACTTGAGGTACAGCAGAGCTCCACACCCTTAATCTATGGTGTGCAGAAACTCCACCGTTGAAAATACATAAGTGAAAGGTTCAGGCATGGCCGAATGGCCAGCCCCCAAAACGTGATCAATAGTCTCCTAAGATGAAGGATAAAACAAAACTGAGACCAAAGATGAAACGTGGTCAAAGACGACTAATACAATAGTAAAAAGTCTTATTTATACTAAACTAGCTACTAGGGTTTACATGAGTAAGTAATTGATGCATAAATCCACTTCCGGGGCCCACTTGGTGTATGCTTGGGCTGAGCTTGATATATCCACGAGCTGAGGCTTCTCTTGGAGTTGAACTCCAAGTTATAACGTGTTTTGGGCGTTCAACTCCGGATCATGACGTTTTTCTGGCGTTTAACTCCAGACAGCAGCATGTACTTGGCGTTCAACGCCAAGTTACGTCATCAATTTCCGAATAAAGTATGGACTATTATATATTTCTGGAAAGCTTTGGATGTCTACTTTCCATCGCCGTTGAGAGCACGCCATTTGGAGTTCTGTAACTCCAGAAAATTCATTTCGAGTGCAGGGAGGTCAGATTCCAACAGCATCAGCAGTCCTTTTGTCAGCCTTTTTCAGAGTTTTGCTCAAGTCCCTCAATTTCAGCCAGAAATTACCTGAAATCACAGAAAAACACACAAACTCATAGTAAAGTCCAGAAATGTGAATTTAACATAAAAACTAATGAAAACATCCCTAAAAGTAGCTTGAACTTACTAAAAACTACCTAAAAACAATGCCAAAAAGCGTATAAATTATCCGCTCATCACAACACCAAACTTAAATTGTTGCTTGTCCCCAAGCAACTGAAAATCAATTAGGATAAAAAGAAGAGAATATACTATAAATTCCAGAATATCAATGAATATTAATTATAATTAGATGAGCGGGACTTGTAGCTTTTTGCTTCTGAACAGTTTTGGCATCTCACTTTTTCCTTTGAAGTTTAGAATGATTGGCTTCTCTAGGAACTTAGAATTTTGGATAGTGTTATTGACTTTCCTAGTTAAGCATGTTGATTCTTAAACACAGCTACTTATGAGTCTTGGTCGTGGCCCTAAGCACTTTGTTTTCCAGTATTACCACCAGATACATAAATGCCACAGACACATGACTGGGTGAACCTTTTCAGATTGTGACTCAGCTTTGCTAGAGTCCCCAGTTAGAGGTGTCCAGAGCTCTTAAGCACACTCTTTTTGCTTTAGATCACGACTTTAACCACTTGGTCTCAAGCTTTTCACTTGGACCTTCATGACACAAGCACATGGTTAGGGACAGCTTGATTTAGCCGCTTAGGCCTGGATTTTATTTCCTTGGGCCCTCCTATCCATTGATGCTCAAAGCCTTGGATCCTTTTTACCCTTGCCTTTTGGTTTTAAGGGCTATTGGCTTTTTCTGCTTGCTTTTTCTTTTTCTTTCTTTCTATATATATATATATATATATATATATATATATATTCTCAAGCTTCTTCTTTTTCACTGCTTTTTCTTGCTTCAAGAATCAATTTCATGATTTTTCAGATCATCAATAACATTTCTCTTTGTTCATCATTCTTTCAAGAGCCAACAATTTTAACATTCATAAACAACAAGATAAAAAACATGCACTGTTCAAGCATTCATTCAGAAAACAAAAAGTATTGTCACCACATCAATATAATTAAATTAAATTCAAGGACAATTTTCGAAATTTATGTACTTCTTGTTCTTTTGAATTAAAGCATATTTCATTTAAGAGAGGTGAAGGATTAATGGAATTTATTCATAGCTTTAAGACATGGTTACATACTAATGATCATGAAGTAAAGACACAAAACATAGATAAACACAACATTAAAAACCGAAAACAGAAAGAAATAAAGAACAAGGAATGAATCCACCTTTAGTGGCGTCTTCTTCTTGAAGGACCAATGATGTTCTTAAGCTCTTCTATGTCCCTTCCTTGCCTTTGTTGCTCCTCCCTCATTGCTCTTTGATCTTCTCTTATTTCATGGAGAATGATGGAGTGCTGATGATGTTCCACCCTTAATTGTTCAACATTGTGGCTCAAATCTTCTAAGGAAGTGTTGAGTTGTTCCCAATAGTTGTTGGGAGGAAAGTGCATCCCTTGAGGCATCTCAGGGATTTCTTGGTGATGAGCTTCCTCATGCATCTCTTGAGAACCGTGAAGGGTCTCTCTTGCTTGCTCCATCCTCTTCTTGGTGATGGGCTTATCCTCTTCAATGGAGATGTCTCCTTCTATGATAACTCCAGCTGAGTAACATAGATGGCAAATAAGGTGAGGAAAAGCTAGCCGTGCCATGGGTGAGGGCTTGTCGGCTATTTTGTAGATTTCATTGGAGATGACCTCATGAACTTCTACTTCCTCTCCAATCATGATGCTATGAATCATGATGGCCCGATCCACAGTAACTTCAGATCGGTTGCTAGTGGGAATGATGGAGCGTTAAATGAACTCCAACCATCCTCTAGCTACAGGCTTGAGGTCCAGTCTTCTTAGTTGGACTGGCTTGCCTTTGGAATCTCTCTTCCATTGAGCTCCTTCCACACATATGTCCATAAGGACTTGGTCCAACCTTTGATTAAAGTTGACCCTTCTAGTGTAGGGGCGTTCATCTCCTTGCATCATGGGCAAGTGAAACGCCAATCTCACATTCTCCGGACTAAAATCTAAGTATTTCCCCCGAACCATTGTGAGATAATTCTTTGGACTCGGGTTCATACTTTGATCATGGTTCCTAGTGATCCATGCATTGGCATAGAACTCTTGAACCATTAAGAGTCCGACTTGTTGCATGGGGTTGGTTAGGACTTCCCAACCTCTTCTTCGGATTTCATGTCGGATTTCCGGATACTCATTTTTCTTGAGCTTGAAAGGGACCTCAGGGATCACCTTCTTCTTTGCCACAACATCATAGAAGTGGTCTTGATGGCTCTTGGAGATGAATCTTTCCATCTCCCATGACTCGGAGGTGGAAGCTTTTGTCTTCCCTTTTCCTTTTCTAGAGGATTCTCCGGCCTTAGGTGCCATTGATGGTAATGGAAAAACAAAAAGCTTATGCTCTTACCACACCAAACTTAAAATATTGCTCGTCCTCGAGCAATAGAAGAAAGAAGAGAAGAAGAAGAAGAAGAGAATATGGTAGAGAGGGAGAGATGTAGGTTCGGCCAAGGTGAAGAAGAGGGGGTTGTGTTTTGTGAAAATGAAGTAGAATGGAAGGGTATATATAGGGAGAGGGGAGAGTGAAGTTTCGGCCATTTAGGGTGGGATTGGGTGGGAAAATGGTTTTGAATTTTGAAAGTAGGTGGGGTTTATGGGGAAGAGTGGATGGATGTGAATGGTGAAGGGGGTAATTGGGAATAGAGCTTGAGGGGATTGGTGAAGGGTTTTAGGAAGTGTGATATGGGGAAGAGAAAAACTAGGATTAGGAGGTAAGGTGGGAATATGTTAGGTGGGGATCCTGTGGGGTCCACAGATCCTGAGGTGTCAAGGAATTCCATCCCTGCAACAAATAGGCATGTAAAATGCCTTTGCACACCATTCTGGCGTTTAAACGCCCATTGGTGCACGTTCTGGGCGTTCAACGCCCACATGTAACATGTTTCTAGCGTTGAATGCCAGTTTCATGCTTGTTACTGGCGTTCAGCGCCAGCTTTTCCTCTTAGGCACATTCCTGGCGTTCAGTGCCAAAATATTGCTTGTTTCTGGCGTTCAGCGCCAGAATGATGCTCTGTTCTGGCGTTGAACGCCAGCCAGATGCATCTTACTGGCGTTGAACGCCAGCCTGTGCTTCCTCCAGGGTGTGAATTTTTTCTTCTGCTGTTTTTGATTCTGTTTTTAATTTTTATGATTTTTTTGTGACTCCTCATGATCATGTACCTAATAAAACACAAAATAATAATAAAATAAAATAAAAATTAGATAAATAAAATTGGGTTGTCTCCCAACAAGCGCTTCTTTAATGTCAATAGCTTGACAGTGGCTCTCATGGAGCCACAAGGTGATCAGGTCAATGTTGTATGGTCCCAACACCAAACTTAGAGTTTGGATATGGGGTCTTAACACCAAACTTAGAGTTTGGTTGTGGCCTCACAACACCAAACTTAGAGTTTGACTGTGGGGGCTCTTCTTGATTTTGAACTGAGAGAAGCTCTTCATGCTTACTCTCTTTTGTCACAGAGGGATGGCCATGTGCCTTAAACACAAGGTAGTCCCCATTCAATTGAAGGACTAATTCACCTCTATTGACATCTATCACAGCTCCTGCTGTGGCTAGGAAAGGTCTTCCAAGGATGATGCAATCATCATCTTCCTTCCTAGTGTCTAAGATTATGAAATCAGCAGGGACGTCAAGGCCTTTAACCTTTACTAACACGTCCTCTACTATTCCATAAGCTTATCTCAATGACTTGTCTGCCAATTGTAATGAGAACAAGGCAGGTTGTACCTCAATGATCCCCAACTTCTCCATTACAGAGAGTGGCATAAGATTTATCCCTGACCCCAGATCACACAGAGCTTTTGCAAAGGTCATGGTGCCTATGGTATAAGGTATCAAAAACTTGCCAGGATCTTATTTCTTTTGAGGTAGAGTTTGCTGAATCCAGGTATCTAGTTCACTAATGAGCAAGGGAGGTTCACTTTCCCAAGTCTCATTACCAAACAACTTGGCATTCAGCTTCATGATAGCTCCTAAATATTGAGCAACTTGCTCTCCAGTCACATCTTCATCCTCTTTAGAGGAAGAATAGTCTTCAGAGCTCATGAATGGCAGAAGGAGATTTAATGGAATCTCTATGGTCTCTATATGAGCCTCAGATTCCTTTGGATCCTTAATAGAAAACTCTTTCTTGCTTGAGGGACGTCCTAGGAGGTCTTCCTCACTAGGATTTTTGTCCTTCTCCTCCCTTGTGCATTCGGTCATATTGATTATATCAATGGCTTTGCACTCTCCTTTTGGATTCTCTTCTGTATTGCTTGGAAGAATACTGGGAGGAGTTTCAATGACTCTCTTACTCAGCTGGCCCACTTGTGCCTCCAGATTTCTGATGGAGGATCTTGTTTCACTCATGAAACTGAAAGTGGCCTTTGACAGATCAGAGACTATATTGGCTAAATTAGAAGTGTTTTGTTCAGAATTCTCTGTCTGTTGCTGAGAAGATGATGGAAAAGGCTTGCTATTGCTCAGCCTATTGCGTCCACCATTGTTAAAGCCTTGTTGAGGCTTTTGTTGATCCTTCCATGAGAAATTTGGATGATTTCTCCATGATGAGTTATAGGTGTTTCCATAAGGTTCACCCATGTAATTAACCTCTGCCATGGCAGGGTTCTCAGGATCATAAGCTTCTTCAGAAGCTGCCTCTCTAGTACTGTTGGATGCATGTTGCCACCCATTCAGATTTTGAGAGATCATGTTGACCTGTTGAGTTAACACTTTGTTCTGAGCCAATATGGCATTTAGAGCATCAATTTCGAGAACTCCTTTCTTCTGAGGTATCCCATTATTCACGGAATTTCTCTCAGAAGTGTACATGAATTGGTTGTTTGCAACCATATCAATGAGTTCTTGAGCCTCTTCAGGCATTTTCTTTAGGTGAATAGATCCACCTGCAGAATGGTCCAATGACATTTTCGAAAATTCAGAGAGACCATAATAGAATATATCTAATATGGTCCATTCTGAAAACATGTCAGATGGACATCTTTTGGTCAGCTGCTTGTATCTATCCCAAGCTTCATAGAGGGATTCACCATCTTTTTGTTTGAAGGTTTGAACATCCACTCTCAGCTTGCTCAGCTTTTGAGGAGGAAAGAATTTATCCAAGAAGGCAGTGACCAGCTTATCCCAGGAGTCCAGGCTATCCTTAGGTTGTGAATCCAACCATATTCTAGCTCTGTCTCTTACAGCAAAAGGAAAAAGCATGAGTCTGTAGACTTCAGGATCAACTCCATTCGTCTTTACAGTCTCACAGATCTGCAAGAACTCAGTTAAAAACTGATAAGGATCTTCAGATGGAAGTCCATAAAACTTGCAGTTTTGTTGCATTAAAGCAACTAGTTGAGGCTTAAGCTCAAAATTATTGGCTCCAATGGCAGGAATGGAGATGCTTCTTCCATCAAATTTGGACGTTGGCTTTGTGAAGTCACCAAGCATTCTCCTTGCATTATTATTATTTTCGGCTGCCATCTCCTTCTCTTGTTCGAAAATTTCTGAAAGGTTGTTTCTGGATTGTTGTAATTTAGTTTCTCTTAGTTTTCTCTTCAGAGTCCTTTCAGGTTCTGGGTCAATCTCAACAAGAGTGCCTTTATCCTTGTTCCTGCTCATATGAAAGAGAAGAAAACAAGAAAAGAAAGAGGAATCCTCTATGTCACAGTATAGAGATTCCTTTATGTTAGTAGAAGAAGAAAGGGGATAAGGAAGGAGAATGGTTCAGATTTTTTTAGATGAAGAGAGGTGAAGAGAAGTGTTAGTAAATAAATAATTAAATAGAATAAGAAAAGGGAGGGAGAATTTCGAAAATAATTTTGAAAAAGGGATTAGCAATTTTCGAAAATTAGAGGTAAGATGTAATTGAAATTAAAATTTAAAACAATTAATTAAAAAGAATTTTTAAAAAAAAAGAGAGATATTTTCGAAATTTGAAGAGGGAAAAGTAGTTAGGTGGTTTTGAAAAAGATAAGAAACAAACAAAAAGTCAAATAGTTAGTTGAAAAAGATATTAAAATCAATTTTGAAAAAGATAAGAAGATAAGAAGTTAGATAAGATATTTTGAAATCAAATTTTGAAAAAGTTATGATTTTGAGAAGGATAAGATAAAAAGATAAGATAAAAATTTTAAGAAAAAGATATTTTGAAAAAGATTTAATTTTTAAAAAGACTTAACTAACAAGAAACTACAAGATAAGATTCTAGAATTTAAAGATTGAACCTTTCTTAACAAGAAAGTAACAAACTTCAAATTTTTGAATCAATCACATTAATTGTTGGCATATTTTCAAAAATATGGTATAAAAGATAAGAAAAAGATTTTGAAAAAATAATTTTTAAATTTTCGAAAATAAAAAAAATGGAAAAGATATGATTTTTGAAAAAGATTTTGAAAAGATAAGATTTTTAAAATTGAAAATTTGACTTGACTTGTAAGAAACAACTAATTTTGAAAATTTTTGACTAAGTCAATTCAAATTTTCGAAAATTATGAGAAAAATAAGGAAAAGATATTTTTTTATTTTTGAATTTTTAATTATGAGAGAGAAAAACACAAACATGACCCAAAACTTGAAAATTTTGGATCAAAACACATGATGCATGCAAGAACACTATGAATGTCAAGATGAACACCAAGAACACTTTGAAGATCATGATGAACATCAAGAACACAATTTTGAAAAATTTTTTATGCAAAGAAAACATGCAAGACACCAAACTTAGAAATCTTTAATGCATGGACTCTAACAAACGAAAAATGCACATGAAAAATAACAAACAACACAAAACAAAAAAACATCAAGATCAAACAAGAGGACTTATCAAGAACAACTTGAAGATCATGAAGAACACTATGAATGCATGGAATTTTCGAAAAAATGCAAGAAAATTTTTAAAGCATGCAATTGATACCAAACTTAAAAATTGACTCAAGACTCAAACAAGAAACACAAAATATTTTTTATTTTTATGATTTTCTAATTTTTTGGATTTTTATTATTTTTTCGAAAATAAAGTTTAGAAAAACGAAAAATAAAAGAAAAATTTTGAAAAATATTTTTGAAAAGAAAATTACCCAATCTGAGCAACAAGATGAACCGTCAGTTGTCCATACTCGAACAATCCCCGGCAAAGGGGCCAAAAACTTGGTGCATGAAATTGTTATTCATATGTTATTCCATTTTGCAAAATTCATTACTTTTCATTCCCTGGCAATGGCGCCAAAAACATGATGCCAATACCATGGTTCACAACTTCGCACAACTAACCAGCAAGTGCATTGGGTCATCCAAGTAATACCTTACGTGAGTAAGGGTCGATCCCACAGAGATTATTGGTATGAAGCAAGCTATGGTCACCTTGTAAATCTCAGTTAGGCAGATTAAATGGTTTATGATGAGTTCAAAAACTAATAATAAAAAGAAAATAAAAAGGGATAGAAATACTTATGTAAATCAATAGTGGAAATTTCAGATAGGCGTATGGAGATGCTGTGCTCCTCTTGAATCTCTACTTTCTTATTACATTCATCCAATCCTTCTTACTCCTTTCCATGGCAAGCTGTATGTAGGGCATCACCGTTGTCAATGGCTACATCCCATCCTCTCAGTGAAAATGGTCCTATGCTCTGTCACGGCACGGCTAATCATCTGTCGGTTCTCAATCAGGTTGGAATAGAATCCCTTGATTCTTTTGCGTTTGTGATCACGCCCAGCCTTCAGGAGTTTGAAGCTCGTCACAGTCATTCAATCCCGGAATCCTACTCGGAATACCATAGACAAGGTTTAGACTTTTTGGATCCTCATGAATGCCGCCATCTATCTAACTTATACCACGAAGATTCTGTTGGGGAATCTAAGAGATATGCGCCCGGCCTAAGGTAGAACGGAAGTGGTTGTCAATCACGCGCGTTCATAGGTGAGAATGATGATGAGTGTCACGGATCATCACATTCATCAAAGTGTTGTGCAACGTATATCTTGGAATAAGAATAAAAGAGAATTGAATAGAAAGTAATAATAATTATATTGAAACTTGAGGTGCAGCAGAGCTCCACACCCTTAATCTATGGTGTGCAGAAACTCCACCGTTGAAAATACATAAGTGAAAGGTTCAGGCATGGCCGAATGGCCAGCCCCCAAAACGTGATCAATAGTCTCCTAAGATGAAGGATAAAACAAAACTGAGACCAAAGATGAAACGTGGTCAAAGACGACTAATACAATAGTAAAAAGTCTTATTTATACTAAACTAGCTACTAGGGTTTACATGAGTAAGTAATTGATGCATAAATCCACTTCCGGGGCCCACTTGGTGTATGCTTGGGCTGAGCTTGATCTATCCACGAGCTGAGGCTTCTCTTGGAGTTGTACTCCAAGTTATAACGTGTTTTGGGCGTTCAACTCCGGATCATGACGTTTTTCTGGCGTTTAACTCCAGACAGCAACATGTACTTGGCGTTCAACGCCAAGTTACATCGTCAATTTCCAAATAAAGTATGGACTATTATATATTTCTGGAAAGCTCTGGATGTCTACTTTCCAACGCCGTTGAGAGCGCGCCATTTGGAGTTCTGTAGCTCCAAAAAATCTATTTCGAGTGCAGGGAGGTCAGATTCCAACAGCATCAGCAGTCCTTTTGTCAGCCTTTTTCAGAGTTTTGCTCAAGTCCCTCAATTTCAGCCAGAAATTACCTGAAATCACAAAAAAATACACAAACTCATAGTAAAGTCTAGAAATGTGAATTTAACATAAAAACTAATGAAAACATCCCTAAAAGTAGCTTGAACTTACTAAAAACTACCTAAAAACAATGCCAAAAATCGTATAAATTATCCGCTCATCACTTCCTCTGCCACTAGTCTTGTCGATCCCCAGGAAGTTATCGACTTGAGCGAGGAGGTGCAGAAGCTGACAAAAGAGCTTCATCAACAAGAGGAGCAATCTAAGCAAAGGTACAACGACCTTCTTGCACGTATGGGAGGAGTTGTTGCCATCAGTTCGGACTTGACGAAGAAACTGGAGCAGCTCGATCGGTTACAAGAGCAAATAGAGGAATACAACTAGCATATGCGTGTTGGAGGCAACAGCACTGCTGGTTCCAACGGCAACGCTGCTGGTAGGGTTCCGACGTCAGCACCTACAATGCCGTCTCAGCAGGGGGACTATGATGACAACGACGACGATTATCAGGATTTGTTGGGGCTAGGATTTTTTTTTGTCTACTTCGTTGTATTCTACTTCTATGACATTTTATTATATTCAGACCATTTATTTTTAATAAAAGAATTTGTTAATTTCTACTAACAATTTTATTAATAAGAGTTCTAATTCAACTACTACTTGTGGCTTAACTGAGCCAAAAAAAATAAAAAATAAAAAATACTACTGTCGGATTTACCGTTCGATTGATCCGATGGTAACTTGATACCTAAACACATGAAATGGCGTCAAAGTTAATCCGATGGTAATCATCAACTCAGTCTCGACAAATTCATTGAAAATACCGATGAAAATCCATCGGTAAATAGTTTTCAGCGCCAATAATACCGTCAACTCTAGGACAACGGTAAAAACCGGCTGATTTATTTGATTAATCCGATGGTAAATTCGACGGTACTCAGTGTTTTTTTTAAATGACAAATAAGTCATTGACTAATTGAAAATACAAAAACGTCCATAATTTTAAAAAATGCGAGACATTTAAGTCTTTTCGGAGGATCTATTTGTCTTAGTATATTTTGGGCAAAGGGACTTAGATATCTCGCGTTTTAAAAGGTGAGGGATGTTTTTGTATTTTTATTTAGTCAGAATTTTTTTATTTTCGAGTTAAAAACTTATTTTGCTTTTTTTTTCAAAGTTGAAAGATAAAAAATATGATATTAGACATATATAACCAAATAATGAACGAGTATGCTATGTGTACACCAAAATTAGCTATCAAGATAAAATACATATTAAAATATAAATACACATTGAAAATAAGTTAAACCATCCATATATTTATACACAAATATATTAGTAACACATTTTAGTGGCTGATTTAATGTACAAATAATATTTTTAAATAATAAATTTATACAATTAGACATATATAACGTCATAATACATTAAAATAATAATTTATTAAATCAAAGCGTATATATATTCTTTGGTAGAAAGCATTATTTTAAAATGATATTAATATTAATAATAAAAAATATTAAAATAGTATTAATGATTTAATTGAAATATATTATTAACATAAAATATAAAAGATATAATTAGTCATAATTATAATTAATTATATTTAGTGAATTAGGCTAAATAAATAACAAATATTACCAAAAAATGTCACGTCAATTTTGTATTTTATTAATTTTTTTCTCATTCAAACTTCATAGATTAAATATGTAATTATAAATTATTTAGTATTATTAATTATTGTTGGTATTATATATTAGTTGAAAATATGGTAGTTGTCTATTTTAGTCACAAGTCTATTATTTTAATGTCTAATACATTAATCAAATTAATTAATTAATATAAATAATCAGCATATAATTAATTTGGTTTAATCAATCAAAAAATAAATTGAAAAACACATCCAATGTAATAATTAAATAATATCTTGCTTGTTTTATTTGTAGCTTTATTATACACCTTATAAACTAATCAATTAATTAACTACTATAATAAATTACAACTAATTAATTAATATAAATTATAATAAATTGTGTGACACTTAAAAGATTTAAATAGATAAATTATCATATATATCACTATATAAAAGTAATAAGAATTATATTATAATCATTGTTGGTAAAAGGTTTATTTATATATATTGTAATAATTATATACATGTTGGTAAGAAATGGTAAAAATCCTAATCATATACATGCTTAAATATATAGTAAAAATTATAATATATTTAATAGTTGTTGATATAATGATATTTATTATTAATTGATCGAAAATAGAGAAGATTAGCCGTAATTATAATAATTTTAATTGTTACCTAGAAAGAATGAATTAAATAACAATAATTGAATTAATTTTTAATTTTAATTAATAGAAATTAAATTTATTGAGTTAAAATAAATAATTAAAAATTGATAATAAAAATAATATTATTCTCTTATTAACAGCATAATATGATCTTTTTTTTCACTACCATTATAAAAGAAATATATATATATATATATATGCCTATCTTATTTGGCTATATATTATTTTGCTTAATATAATATTCACTTCATATAATTATTATTTATATACAAATCAGTTTAGGTTGATCAGATTTTTTTATTTTTTTTTCATGAAAGGAATTAATGATTATTTATTTATTTTGTGAAATTATTATTCTACATATATTATTGTATTATTATACTAATAGTATAATAAAGAGATGTTGATGCACATATATTATTTGATTATTCTAAATTTTTTATTATTATTATAGAGAAGATTAGCAACAATAAATTTATTACAAAAAAATACTTTACATAAAAGTAAGCGAGAATAAAAATAACAAATAATTGAATTAGTAAGTATAAATAATAAAATTTATAATTTGTTATTGATAAATGGTATTCATTATTAATTGATTTAATATAGGAAAGATTAGCTAGTATTATAATAAATAATAAATAGGAGTGTATTTATTATTTACGTTAGAGAGAACAAAAAATTATAAAAGTATGATATCTCACTCATATTAGTCTGGAGAAAAATTCAATTTTAATATATTAAGAAGATTATTATTATTATTACTGTATCATTAAATTATGTGGTCCTATTCCTTTAAAATATGTAGCTTGTAGAATTTATTTTTATGATTTTTTATCTTCATTTATGATCTAAAAAATTATATACATATCACCGAAATTTCTTAGAACTAAATTGAGTTTTTACACATGAAAGAACGAATGCTACGATATTTGTCAAGACTTTTGAGTTGCAAAATTAAATGTGCTATTACCATTTGAGGAGTGTTAATTTGGTGCTGAAAAAGATGATGAATGTTTCGAGGAATAAGATTTGTCTAACGTCTAATTATTTGCGCTTATATAATGGTGCCTTATCCTAGCAATTCATACATCACAATGTTATTGACTCGTTATAAAACAAATAAAAATAAAATTAAGAAATTGATAATTTTTGTATTATTGGATATTAGGATTAGTAACAATTAAAGTTGGTTTCACATGATTAATAAATCAATAAAAGTAAGTACATTAGGGACATAATTTTAACATTGAAAAGATTTAACATGTGACCTGTAAAAAGTTACAATAAAGTAATGCATATAGATAAAAATGATAAAATTTATAATAAAAATAATAAAATTTAAATAAATAAAAAAAATAAAAAATAGAAGAGATAGATTATAATAAAATGAATTGAATGTGAGAGTGTTTTATTTTATATTACAACTATTTTAATAATAATAAATAAAAATACGTCAACTTGATATATGAAAAAAAATAATGAGTTGAAATCATAATACAGTTTTAAAGTAAAAGCTCAAATTAGACGTAATACCATTGCACAATATAAAAGAATTTTGTTGAGTGGAAGTGTATTAAGTACGAGGGAGGCTTTCGAAGTGATATCTGAGCTCCGTTGCACCGATGGAGATTAGGGTGTTTTCTAAACTTGTGAATAAGAGTAAGGTGGCTGAGAAGTGTGTGAGGAAGGTGGTAGTAGAAAAAGATAGTCAGAAGATGCCTTTTCAGAGGACTCAAGGAAGGAACTTTGCACCAAAGGACAGAAATTTCAAGCGTGGAGGTTTTATTCCACAACATATTCAAGGTCAGACTAACTTTAGAATGCCGAATAACAATGCCAATCAAGGAAAAAGGTATGAAAAACATCTACAGAGTGATCTAAGTTTTCAAAGGTGTGAGAAGTATCATCCTGGAGTCCCGTGCAGATTGGAATCAGGGGTATGCTACTTTTGTGGATAACCCGGGCAACTGGTCTGGAATTGTCCAAAGAAGAAGAAGTTTGAGACCGGTAGAGTAGAGCAACCGGGAAGAGTATTCACTTCTTCTGCAGCACGTGTTGAGGGATCCAAGACCTTGATCAGAGGTAACTGTGAAGTGTAGCTGGTAAAATTTTAAGTGTTTTATTTGAATCTAGAGCGACACATTCATTCATAGCATTTGAAAAGGCTAGTGAGTTAGGATTGAAGATTGTGGTCTTAGGTTATGATCTAAAGGTGCATAATGTCACTTCTGAAGCTGTTGTGACTAGGTTAGGATGTCCACAAGTCTTATTTCGGGTTAAACAACGTGATTATGTTCATGATTTGATTTGTTTACCGATGCCTGGTCTGGATCTCATTTTGGGACTGGATCAGTTGTCTAGGAATCATGTCTTGCATGACTGTTATGAGAAATCAGTGTACTTTATGCCAGAAGGATCGGAAGGGCTGGTTTGTGATGAATTGTTACTATTTGAACTCTATGATAATAAACTGTTTTGGGTGTAAATGTCAAGGTGTTATGCTATTAATGGCGGGTGTTTTGGGAAATGAACAAAGTTTAGAGCAAATTTTGGTTGTTTGTGAATTTTCTGAGGTGTTTCTGGACGACATTGATGAATTCCCTCCTAATCGAGAGGTCGAGTTTGCAATTAAATTGGTGCTTAGAGCAGGTTCGATCTTGAGTGCTGCTTATAGGATGTCACCTTTAGAGATGGCCGAGCTTAAGGCTCATCTGGAAGACTTAATGGGTAAACGCTTCATTCGATCGAGTGTTTCTCTATGGGGAGCGCCAGTGTTACTAGTAAAGAAGAAGGACAGGAGTATGTTGTTGAATTATGAAATTAACTAAAGTAATTAGTGATGACAAACATTATTTTTGGTAAAATAAATAATTAGCAAATTGCATATTACTAATTATCTATTATGTATTGTAGGCCAAATCCAATTCCATAGCCCAAATGGAATGAAAAACAAACAGAAAAGAATAGTGGGCTGAAAACAAAATAGAAGCCCAAGGAAAAGAAAAGAAAGAAGTCAGATGGGTTGCTCAAATGAATACCCGAACCAAACCCAGCTTAATTTCAATTCCCTCCATCTTGCTCCAACCAAAGCAACGTTCCTCTCCTCTCAAATCAAGTCAAATCAAGACTTCAGAAAAGTAAGAAAGAGAAAGAGAGAAAAAGCTTCCTCCATAACCTAAGTAACCAAAGAAGCAAGAGAGAGAAAGTTTAAGCTTGAAGCACAGAAGCTAAAGCAAAAAATCTAATCCAAATCAAGCTTAGGATAAAGGTAATCCATCTCATCTAGCTTGCATCAAATCTTCTTCCCTTCTTCCCAACTCTCTGCTCTATCCAAAAATGGAATTCAAGGGAAAGTTGTTCTCTGCCCTATTCTGCTTCACATCTACGGTCACAAGTGATACTTGGGGACCAAGTAGTTTTTCAATGGCTAAGATCAAGTTGACCGTGAGAAGATTTCCATGGTTGCTGCTTTGTGGCTTTCGGTCAAGATGAGGAAGTCAGAGGGAAAGTTTCTACTCTGGGGATTAAGGTGAAAAAGTGAAGCTGTGGGTTGGTAAAACTCAAGGCTCAAGGTGTTGACCTTGGAAGAAGAACCCAGCAACATGCAAGGAGATAAAAGAAGAATTTCTGTTCATTCAAAGGTAAGGAGAGAAAATCAGAGAGTGAGAACAGTGTTCTACTGAGAAGTTTCTCAACTTAGATAATGCTTTCTTTTAAAGAAGCATTCGGCCGATACTGAAGAACGGCATCTGAGGTTTACAAATCTGGTTTTGCACATAGCAAAGAGGCTGCTGATGAAGTCAATCTCCTTCATGTTTTACTGATTGTAATGTACTTTTCAAGTTTATCTTTCTATAATTTCTTGTGAGAAAAGGCATTGTGAGAAAGCTCAAGTAAGAGCAATGAGTGGAAAAAGGCTGAGTGATACACTTGAGAGAAAAGCCTAGAGTTATTTTTCTGATTTCTTTAGGTTAGCTAAGTGTCTTGTATCTTGTACCTGTTTGGTATCCCTTTCTTAGTTGGGTTAGCACTAAGAGTGAATAGTTAGGAGCTAGCATAGCCAATGTCAAGTTAGGATAGAACTTGAGTGTGAAATTGGTGTATGTAATTCTGTTAACTATAGTGAAATTCTTCCATATTTGTGGAGGAGACTGGATGTAGGTTGCATAGCCCAAGGCAACCGAACCAGGATACATGCTGGTGTTTGCTTTTCTCTTCTCTGCTGAGTTCGGTTTTCTGATATTCATGAGACAAAAATAAATTGTCTCATAAATTTTTGCCGCTGAGTTCAAACAGAATCAGAATTATAATTTTGTTTAAAAAGGTCATAACAGCAACTTAAAAAGGAAGGCATATATTCAACCCCCTTCTCTAAGCCTACCACAACCTTCAATTGGTATCAAGAGCTAAGGTCTCAAGAATCAAGCTTAACCGCTTGGAGCAAAGATTCAATGGCGAACAACTTGGGCACAACCACAGTTGCTTACACCCTCACTGAAGGCCAGTCAAACAACCGGCCACCTTTCTTCAACGAGAAGAACTATTCCTACTGGAAAGAAAGGATAAGGATCTTCATCCAATCCATTGACTACAACATATGGAAGATCGTTGTGAGCGGTTCAAAGATCCCAACAAAAATAAGTGCTGATGGAGTGGTGACTCCAAAAGAAGAAGCTGAATGGAATGAAGATGATAAGAAGAAGATAGAGCTGAATGCTAAAGCAATCAACCTTCTTCACTGTGCTATCAGCTTTGAAGAGTACCGGAAGGTGTCTAGATGCAAGACAGCCAAAGAAATCTGGAAAAAACTCCAGGTTGCACACGAAGGCACTAAACAAGTTAAAGAAACGAGGATTGATATGCTGCGAAAAGAGTATGAGATGTTTAGCATGAAGGATGGAGAAAGCATTGATGAAGCGTTTGAGAGATTCTCAATCATAATCAACAACCTTGATGCTATGGGTACAAACTATGCAGAACAAACCTTGGTGAGAAAACTCCTTAGAAGCCTCACAAAAGAGTGGGAAAACACTGCCACTGTCCTAACCGAGAGTAACAACATAAGTCCCATAACCTATGATGAGCTGAGAGGAAAACTCCTTGCCTATGAAGCCTTACACACAAACACAGACTCAAAGAAAAAGGGAATAGCCCTCAAGTCACAAATAGAACCGAAAGAGAGTGAGTCTAATGATGGTATTTCAGATGACGAGCTTTTGTTTTTTGCTAGGAGATTTAGAAGGATGATGAAGAGCAAGGGCAAATACAAGGGTTCAAGTTCAAAGGAGCACAAGATAGACTTGAGCAAGGTGACATGTCATCATTGCAAGGAGGCTGGACACTTCAAGTCAAACTGCCCAAAGCTTAAAAAGGAGGACAAAGGAAAGAAGGAAAAGAAGAGAGTACTCATGGCAGTTTGGGAGGATCTTGAGAATGACTCAAATGAAGAAGAAGAATCTGAAGGAGATGACAAAGACTGTTTCATGGCTGGAAACAACAATCTTGATGAGATTTGCCTAGTTTCCAAGAACAAAAAGGACATGTGGTACATGAATAGTGGATGTTCAAGGCGCATGACTGGAAGGTCAACCTACTTCATCAAACTAAATAAGTATGATGGAGGTTTTGTGACCTTTGGAGATGATGGTAAAGGTAAAATCATTGCTACTGGAAAAGTAAGTAATGAGCAATCTACTTTCATTGATGATGTACTTTTGGTATGTGGTTTAAAGCACAATCTTTTGAGTATAAGTCAGCTGTGTGATTTAGGATATTTAGTTATTTTCAAAAGGCTTGAATGCTGTGTTGTTAATGAAAAGACAAATGAAGTAATATTCGTTGCCAAGCGTTTCAATAATATGTATGGACTTACTCTTGATGAACTAAAGGATCAAAATGTAGCTTGTCTTCACTCTAAAGAATCTGAAAAGTGGTTATGGCACAAGAGATTGGGCCATGCAAGTATGTTTCAAATAAACAAACTTGTAAAGAAAGAATTAGTAAGAGGTCTCCCTTTGATAAAGTTTGACAAAGACATCACTTGTGATGCTTGCCAAATGGGAAAACAAACAAAAAGTTCTTTTAAACCAAAGGAAGACATCTTTACTAAAAGACCACTTGAGTTGCTACACATTGATTTATTTGGTCCAACAAGAACTCAAAGCCTAGGAGGTAAACATTATGGTTTAGTAATTATGGATGACTATACTAGGTTTGGTTGGGTTTTATTTCTTGCACACAAAAATGAAGCCTTTTCGGCCTTTGAACCTTTTTGCAAGAAAATTCAAAATGAAAAGGATTTGAAAATCTCTTCTATAAGAAGTGATCATGGAACTGAATTTGAAAATAACTTGTTTGAAACCTTTTGTGAGGATTTTGGAATATCTCACAACTTCTCTTGTCCAAGAACACCACAACAAAATGGTGTTGTGGAAAGAAGAAATAGAAGCATACAAGAGATGACAAGAGCTATGCTTTGTGAGAGTAATGTTCCAAAATTCCTTTGGGCTGAAGCGGTTAACACAGCTTGCCACATTTTAAATAGAACAATCATAAGGAAACTTTTGAAGAAAACTCCTTATGAACTTTGGAAAGGCTACCTACGAAACTTAGATTACTTGCACATCTTTGGATGCAAATGTTTTGTTTTAAATAACAAAGAAAATTTGGGTAAATTCGATCCAAAGGCTTATGAGTGTTTGTTTGTAGGATATTCCACAACTAGTAAAGCATATAGGGTTTATCATCAAGATGCTAGAATTATTGAGGAGTCCATACATGCTACATTTTGTGATACTAACTTAGTGCAAAGCATTTTGGAAGATTGTGATGTAGGAAATCAAGCTCAAAAGGAGGATGAAACTGCTCAAAATCATGGAAAAGAAAACTTTGGACAAGCGGAACCAGAAACTGCAAATGCTGAAAATTCAAGAGACAATTCCATTTTGTCTCATGAATCTGAAGGAAATCCTGCAGCCAGCAACGCCCAGAATCTCTTGGTGACTGAATCTGCCTCCAAGTCCACCAGACCTCGTGAGTGGAGATTCTTGAAGAATTATCCTGAGGAATTTGTCATTGGAGACGTCTCTCATGGAGTGCAAACAAGATCTTCCACTAGAAAGGGAAATGAAGGATCCAACATAGCCCTTCTATCACAAATAGAGCCTCAAAACGTCAAGGAAGCACTTAGTGACCCTTCTTGGGTTAAAGCTATGGAGGATAAGCTTCTTGAGTTTGATAAGAACAAAGTATGGACTTTGGTTCCAAGGCCAAGTGGAAAGAAAGTGACCGGCACCAAGTGGATATTTCGGAACAAGTTGGGAGAAGATGGTAGCATTGCAAGAAACAAGGCAAGGCTAGTGGCACAAGGATATGACCAAGAAGAAGGAATAGACTTTGATGAATCATTTGCCCCTGTTGCCCGAATGGAAGCCATAAGACTTCTCTTAGCTTATTGATGAGCGGATAATTTATACGCTTTTTGGCATTGTTTTTATATAGTTTTTAGTAAGTTTGAGCTACTTTTAGGGATGTTTTCATTAGTTTTTATGTTAAATTCACATTTCTGGACTTTACTATGAGTTTGTGTGTTTTTCTGTGATTTCAGGTAAATTCTGACTGAAATTGAGGGATTTGAGCAAAACTCTGAAAAAGGCTGACAAAAGGACTGCTGATGCTGTTGGATTCTGACCTCCCTGCACTCGAAATGGATTTTCTGGAGCTACAGAACTCCAAATGGCGCGCTCTCAACGGCGTTGGAAAGTAGACATCCAGGGCTTTCCAGCAATATATAATAGTCCATACTTTATTCGAAGAATGACGACGCAACTTGGCGTTGAACGCCAAGTACACACTCCTTTCTGGAGTTAAACGCCAGAAAAACGTCATAATCCGGAGTTGAACGCCCAAAGCACATCATAACTCGAAATTCAACTCCAAGAGAAGCCTCAGCTCGTGGATAGATCAAGCTCAGCCCAAGCATACACCAAGTGGGCCCCGGAAGTGGATTTATGCATCAATTACTTACTCATGTAAACCCTAGGAGCTAGTTTATTATAAATAGGCTGATTCACTAATGTATTAGTTATCTTTTGACCATCTTTTGACCACTTTAAACTCTTTATTCATTCGGTCACTTGATCATGGAGAGGGCTGGCCATTCGGCCATGCCTGAACCTTTTGCTTATGTATTTTCAACGGTGGAGTTTCTGCACACCATAGATTAAGGGTGTGGAGCTCTGCTGTACCTCAAAGATTAATGAAGTTCTATTTTCTTTTATTCAATTCTCTATCTTATTCTTATTCCAAGATATTCATTCGTACCCAAGAATATGATGAATATGATGAGCTAATAACTCTCATCATCATTCTCACTTATGAGCGCGCGTGATTGACAACCACTTACGTTCTACATGCAACACAAGGCTTGAATGTGTATCTCTTAGATTCCCCAACAGAATATTCGTGGTATAAGCTAGATAGATGGCGGCATTCATCTGGATCCAGAAAGTCCAACCTTGTCTGTGGTGTTCCGAGTAGGATCCTGGGAATCCGGAAAGTCTCACCTTGTCTGTGGTATTCCGAGTAGGATTCCGTTCATGAATGACTGTGACGTGCTTCAAACTTTAACCTGCTGGGCGTTAGTGACAAACGCAAAAGAGGGATTCTATTCCAGTAGGAGCGGGAACCAACCGGTGATTGGCCGTACTGTGACAGAGTGCGTGCATTAGCTTTCACTGCGAGGATGGGATGTATCTATCAACCATGGGTGATGCCTCCAGACTGGTTAGCTGTGCGAGTGACAGCCGTGCAGGTTATTTCCCCGAGAGGAATGAAAGTAGCCACAGCTGATAGTGAACCCCTATACAAAGCTTGCCATGGAAAGGAGTAAGAAGGATTGAGTAGAAGCAATGGGAAGGCAGGCGTCCGAGAGCTCTACAGCATCTCCATTCCGCTTATCTGAAATTCCCACCAATAAATCTGCATAAGTATTTCTATCCCTTTTATTATTCCTTTTTATTAAAACAATCCAATTATCACTATTACAAATGTTCAATCCGCCTAACTGAGATTTGCAAGGTGACCATAGCTTGCTTCATACCAACAATCTCTGTGGATTCGACCCTTACTCACGTAAGGTTATTACTTGGACGACCCAGTACACTTGCTGGTTAGTTGAACGGAGTTGTGACTTCAAATAAGGACAATTATTGAATAAATCCAATTACAATGAATCAGATCAAAGAATAGTGATCACAATTTCGTCCACCAAGTTTTTGGCGCCGTTGCCGGGGATTGTTCGAGTATGGACAACTGACGGTTCATCTTGTTGCTCAGATTAGGTAATTTTCTTTTCAAAAATCTTTTTCAAAATTCTTCTTTTAAATTTTTTCGTTTTTCTTCACATTATTTTCGAAAAAAATAATAATAAAAATACAAAAAAAATTAGAAAATCATAAAAATCAAAAATATTTTTTGTGTCTTGTTTGAGTCTTGTGTTAATTTTTAAGTTTGGTGTCAATTGCATGCTTTCAAAAATTTTCTTGCATTTTTCGAAAATCTCATACATTCATAGTGTTCTTCATGATCTTCAAGTTGTTCTTGATAAGTCCTCTTGTTTGATCTTGATGATTTCTTGTTTTGTGTCTTTTCTTGTTTTTCTTGTGCATTTTTGCATTCATATTTTCCATGCATTAAAGATTTCTAAAGTTTGGTGTCTTGCATGTTTTCTTTGCATCAAAAATTTTTTCAAAATAATGTTCTTGATGTTCATCATGATCTTCAAAGTGTTCTTGGTGTTCATCTTGACATTCATAGCATTCTTGCATGCATTCATTGTTTTGATCTAAAAATTTCATGCATTGAATATTTTTGTTGTTTTTCTCTTTCATAATTAAAAATTCAAAAATCAAAAAAATATCTTTTCCTAGTTTCCCTCCAATTTTTCGAAATTTTGGGTTGACTTGGTCAAAAATTTTCAAAATTAGTTATTTCTTACTAGTCAAGTCAAAATTTCAATTTTAAAAATCTTATATTTTCAAAATCTTTTTCAAAATCATATCTATTTCAATTTTTTTATTATTTTCGAAAATTTCAAAAAAAAAATATATATTTTCAAATTATTTTCAAAATCTTTTTCTTATCTTTATATGTAATTTTCGAAAATTAGCTAACAATTAATGTGATTGGTTCAAAAATTTGAAGTTTGTTACTTTCTTGTTAAGAAAGGTTCAATCTTTAAAGTTCTAGAATCTTATCTTGTAGTTTCTTGTTAGTTAAGTTATTTTAAAAACTAAATCTTTTTCAAAATATCTTTTTCTTAAAACTTTTATCTTATCTTTTTATCTTATCCTTTTCAAAATTTTATCTTTTTCAAAATTTATTTTTAAAATATCTTATCTAACTTACTATCTTCTTATCTTTTTCAATTTTGATTTTAAATCTTTTTCAATCAACTAACTAACTTTTTGTTTGTTTCTTATCTTTTTCAAAACCACCTAACTACTTTTCCCTCTTCTATTTTCGAAAATATCTCTCTCTTTTTCAAAAAGTTCTTTTTAATTAATTAATTGTTTCATGTTTTAATTTTAATTACATTTTATCTCTAATTTTCGAAAATCACTAACTCCTTTTCAAAATTATTTTCGAAATTTCTCTTCTCTCTTCCTCTTCTATTTAATTATTTAATTACTAACACTTCTCTTCACCCCTCTTCATCAAAAATCCGAATCCATTCCTCTTCTTCTACCCCTTTCTTTTTCTACTAACATAAAGGAATCTCTATACTGTGACATAGAGGATTCCTTCTTTCTTTTTTTGTGTTCCCTTTTCTTTCATATGAGCAGGAACAGGGACAAAGGCACTCTTGTTGAAGTTGATCCAGAACCTGAAAAGACTCTGAAGAGAAAATTAAAAGAAGCTAAATTACAACAATCCAGAAGCAACCTTTTAGAAAATTTCGAACAAGAGGAAGAGATGGCCGAAAATAATAATGATAATGCAAGGAGAATGCTTGGTGACTTCACAAAGCCAACATCCAAGTTTGATGGAAGAAGCATCTCCATTCCTGCCATTGGAGCCAATAACTTTGAGCTTAAGCCTCAACTAGTTGCATTAATGCAACAAAACTGCAAGTTTTATGGACTTCCATCTGAAGATCCTTATCAGTTTTTAACTGAGTTCTTGCAGATCTGTGACACTGTAAAGACAAATGGAGTTAATCCTGAAGTCTACAGACTCTTGCTTTTCCCTTTTGCTGTAAGAGACAGAGCTAGAGTATGGTTGGATTCACAACCCAAGGATAGCCTGGACTCATGGGATAAGCTTGTCACTGCATTCTTAGACAAGTTCTTTCCTCCTCAAAAGCTGAGCAAGCTGAGAGTGGATGTTCAAACCTTCAAACAAAAAGATGGTGAATCCCTCTATGAAGCTTGGGAAAGATACAAGCAGCTGACCAAGAGATGTCCATCTGACATGTTTTCTGAATGGACCATATTAGATATATTCTATTATGGTCTCTCTGAATTTTCGAAAATGTCATTGGACCACTCTGCAGGTGGATCTATTCACCTGAAGAAAACGCCTGAAGAGGCTCAAGAACTCATTGACATGGTTGCAAATAACCAGTTTATGTACACCTCTGAGAGGAATTCCGTGAACAATGGGGTACCTCAGAAGAAAGGAGTTCTTGAAATTGATGCTCTGAATGCCATATTGGCTCAGAACAAAATGTTGACTCAACAGGTCAACATGATCTCTCAGAATCTGAATGGATTGCAACATGCATCCAATAGTACTAGAGAGGTAGCTTCTGAAGAAGCTTATGATCCTGAAAACCCTGCCATGGCAGAAGTTAATTACTTAGGTGAACCTTATGGAAACACCTATAACTCATCATGGAGAAATCATCCAAATTTCTCCTGGAAGGATCAACAAAAACCCCATCAAGGTTTTAACAATGGTGGACGTGCAAGGCTGAATAATAGTAAGCCATATCCATCATCTTCTCAGCAACAGACAGAGAACTCTGAACAAAACAATTCTAATTTAGCCAACATAGTCTCTGATCTGTCAAAGGCCACTTTCAGTTTCATGAATGAAACCAGATCTTCCATTAGAAATCTGGAAGCACAAGTGGGCCAGCTGAGTAAGAAAGTTATTAAAACTCCTCCCAGTATTCTCCCAAGCAATACAGAAGAGAATCCAAAAGGAGAGTGCAAGGCCATTGATTTAATCAAAGTGACCGAATGCACTAGGGAGGAGGAGGACGAAAATCCTAAGGAGAAAGACCTCCTGGGACGTCCTTCAAGCATGAAGGAGTTTCCTATTAAGGATCCAGAGGAATCTGAGGCTCATCTAGAGACCATAGAGATCCCATTAAATCTCCTTCTGCCATTCATGAGCTCTGAAGAATATTCATCCTCTGAAGAGGATGAAGATGTGATTGGAGAGCAAGCTGCTCTATATTTAGGAGCTATCATGAAGCTGAATGCCAAACTGTTTGGTAATGAGACTTGGGAAAGTAAACCTCCCTTGCTCATTAGTGAACTAGATACTTGGATTCAGAAAACTCTACCTCAAAAGAAACAAGATCCTGGCAAGTTCTTAATACCTTGTACCATTGGCACCATGAGCTTTGAAAAAGCTCTATGTGATCTGGGGTCAGGGATAAATCTTATGCCACTCTCTGTGATGGAGAAGCTGGGAATCATTGAGGTACAACCTGCCTTGTTCTCATTACAATTGGCAGATAAGTCCATAAGACAAGCTTATGGATTAGTAGAGGACGTGCTAGTAAAGGTTGAAGGCCTTTACATCCCTACTGATTTCATAATCCTAGATACTAGGAAGGAAGATGATGAATGCATCATCCTAGGAAGACCTTTCCTAGCCACAGCAGGAGCTGTGATAGATGTCAACAGAGGTGAGTTAGTCCTTCAATTGAATGGGGACTACCTTGTGTTTCAAGCACATGGCCATCCCTCTATGACAAAAGAGAGTAAGCATGAAGAGCTTCTCTCAGTTCAGAGTCAAGAAGAGCCTTCACAGTCAAACTCTAAGTTTGGTGTTGTGAGGCCACAACCAAACTCTAAGTTTGGTGTTCAAACCCCATATCCAAACTCTAAGTTTGGTGTTGGGAATACCACACTTAAATTGACCTGATCACCTTGTGGCTCCATGAGAGCCACTGTCAAGCTATTGACATTAAAGAAGCGCTTGTTGGGAGGCAACCCAATTTTATTCATCTAATTTTATTTTATTTTGTTTCTTTGTTATTTTTGTGTTTTATTAGGTACATGATCATGAGGAGTCACGAAAAAATCAAAAAAAATTAAAAACAGAGTCAAAAACAGAAGAAAAAATTTTTCACCCTGGAGGCGCACGGGCTGGCGTTCAACGCCCAGAAGGAGCATCTTTCTAGCGTTCAACGCCAGAACAGAGCATCTTTCTGGCATTGAACGCCCAAAACAAGCAACAACCTGGCGTTTAACGCCAGGATGCGCACACAGAGGACAAACTGGCGCTGAACGCCAGAAACAAGCATGAAACTGGCGTTCAACGCCAGAAACGTGCATAACATGGGCGTTTAACGCCCAGAACTAGCATCAATGGGCGTTTGAACGCCAGAATGATGCATGAAGGCATGTTACATGCCTATATGGTGAAGGAATGGTATTTGTTTTCACCTCAGAATCTGTGGACCCCACAGGATCCTCACCTCAGGATCTGTGGACCCCACAGGATCCCCACCTACCACATTTCTTTTAATCCTAATCACACTCTTCTAATCCAAATCTCATTCTCAATGTCACACTTCCCAAAAACCTTCACCTATCACCTCAATTCCTCTTCCCAATTACCCCATTCACCATTCACATCATCCTCCTCTTCCCCATACACCCCACCTACCCCCACTACTTTCAAATTCAATTTCCCACCCTTTCCCACCCAATATGGCCGAACCTATACCCTCCCCTCTCCCTATAAATACCCTTCTTTTCTTTTACACTTCCACACAACTCAAACCCACATTCTCCCACATAGCCGAACCCTCTCTTCTCCCTCTCTACCATATTTTCTTCTTCTTCTTCTACTCTTCTTTTCTTTTTTGCTTGGGGACAAGCAAATTTTAAGTTTGGTGTGGTAAAAAGCCTAAGCTTTTTTATTTTCATTCACCATCAATGGCACCCAAGACCGGAATTTCCTCAAGAAAAGGGAAAGGGAAAGCAAAAGCTTCCACTTCCGAGTCATGGGAGAAAGAGAGATTTATCTCCAAAAGCCATCAAGACCACTTCTATGATGTTGTGGCAAAGAAGAGGGTGATCCCTGAGGTCCCTTTCAAGCTCAAGAAAAATGAGTATCCGGAGATCCGACATGAAATTCAAAGAAGAGGTTGGGAAGTCTTAGCCAACCCCATGCAACAAGTCGGAATTCTCATGGTTCAAGAGTTCTATGCCAATGCATGGATCACTAGAAACCATGACCAAAGTATGAACCCAAGCCCAAAGAATTATCTCACAATGGTTAGGGGGAAATACTTGGATTTCAGTCCGGAAAATGTGAGGTTGGCGTTTCATTTGCCTATGATGCAAGGTGATGAACACCCCTACACAAGAAGGGTCAACTTTAACCAAAGGTTGGACCAAGTCCTTATGGACATATGTGTGGAAGGCGCCCAATGGAGAGTAGACTCCAAAGGCAAGCCAGTCCAACTAAGAAGACTGGACCTCAAGCCTGTAGCTAGAGGATGGTTGGAGTTCATTCAAAGATCCATCATCCCTACAAGCAACCGATCTGAAGTTACTGTGGATCGGGCCATCATGGTTCATAGCATCATGATTGGTGAAGAAGTAGAGGTTCATGAAGTCATAGCCAATGAACTCTACAAAATAGCTGACAAGCCTTCATACATGGCACGGCTAGCATTCCCTCACCTCATATGCCATCTATGTTATTCAGCTGGAGTTATCATAGATGGAGATGTCTCCATTGAAGAAGACAAGCCCATCACCAAGAAAAGGATGGAGCAAACAAGGGAAGCTCCTCACGGCCTCCAAGAAGAACATGAGGAAGTGCATCATCAACAAATGCCTCAAATGCACTTTCCTCCCAACAACTATTGGGAGCAACTTAGCACCTCCTTGGAAGATTTGAGCCATAATGTGGAACAACTAAGGGTGGAACACCATGAACACGCCCTCACTCTTCAAGAAATAAGAGAAGATCAAAGAGCAATGAGGGAGGAGCAACAAAGGCAAGGAAGAGACATAGAAGAGTTGAAGAACATCATTGGTCCTTCAAGAAGAAGACGCCACTAGAGGTGGATTCATTCCTTGTTCTTTATTTCTTTCTGTTTTCGGTTTTTAATTATTATGTTTATCTATGTTTTGTGTCTTTATTTCATGATCATCAGTATGTAACCATGCCTTAAAGCTATAAATAAAATCCATCAGTCCTTCACCTCTCTTAAAAGAAAAATGTTTTAATTCAAAAGAACAAGAAGTACATAATTTTCGAAATTATTATTGAATTTAGTTTAATTATATTGATGTGGTGACAATGCTTTTGTTTTCTGAATGAATGAATGAACAGTGCATATGTCTTTGGATCTTGTTGTTTATGAGTGTTAAAATTGTTGGTTCTTGAAAGAATGATGAACAAAGAGACATGTTATTGATGATCTGAAAAACATCATGGAATTGATTCTTGAAGCAAGAAAAAGCAGTGAAAAAAAAAAAAAAAAAGAGGCAAAAATTCCAAAGCAAGGATCCAAGGCTTTGAGCATCAATGGATAGGAGGGCCCAAGGAAATTTAAATCCAGGCCTAAGCGGCTAAACCAAGCTGTCCCTAACCATGTGCTTGTGTCATGAAGGTCCAAGTGAAAAGCTTGAGACTGAGTGGTTAAAGTCGTGATCCAAAGCAAAAAGAGTGTGCTTAAGAGCTCTGGACACCACTAATTGGGGACTTTAGCAAAGCTAAGTCACAATCTGAAAAGGTTCACCCAGTTATGTGTCTGTGGCATTTGTGTATCTGGTGGTAATACTGGAAGACAAAATGCTTAGGGCCACAGCCAAGACTCATGAGTAGCTGTGTTCAAGAATCAACATGCTTAACTAAGAAAGTCAATAACACTATCCAAAATTCTAAGTTCCTAGAGATGCCAATCACTCTGAACTTCAAAGGAAAAAGTGAGATGCCAAAACTGTTCAGAAGCAAAAAGCTACAAGTCCCGCTCATGTAATTAAATTAATATTCAGTGATATTTTGGACCCTATAGTATATTCTCTTCTTTTTATCCTATTTGATTTTCAGTTGCTTGGGGACAAGCAACAATTTAAGTTTGGTGTTGTGATGAGCGGATAATTTATACGCTTTTTGGCATTGTTTTTATATAGTTTTTAGTAAGTTTGAGCTACTTTTAGGGATGTTTTCATTAGTTTTTATGTTAAATTCACATTTCTGGACTTTACTATGAGTTTGTGTGTTTTTCTGTGATTTCAGGTAAATTCTGACTGAAATTGAGGGATTTGAGCAAAACTCTGAAAAAGGCTGACAAAAGGACTGCTGATGCTGTTGGATTCTGACCTCCCTGCACTCGAAATGGATTTTCTGGAGCTACAGAACTCCAAATGGCGCGCTCTTAACGACGTTGGAAAGTAGACATCCAGGGCTTTCCAGCAATATATAATAGTCCATACTTTATTCGAAGAATGACGACGCAACTTGGCGTTGAACGCCAAGTACACACTCCTTTCTGGAGTTAAACGCCAGAAAAACGTCATAATCCGGAGTTGAACGCCCAAAGCACATCATAACTCGAAATTCAACTCCAAGAGAAGCCTCAGCTCGTGGATAGATCAAGCTCAGCCCAAGCATACACCAAGTGGGCCCCGGAAGTGGATTTATGCATCAATTACTTACTCATGTAAACCCTAGGAGCTAGTTTATTATAAATAGGCTGATTCACTAATGTATTAGTTATCTTTTGACCATCTTTTGACCACTTTAAACTCTTTATTCATTCGGTCACTTGATCATGGAGAGAGCTGGCCATTCGGCCATGCCTGAACCTTTTGCTTATGTATTTTCAACGGTGGAGTTTCTGCACACCATAGATTAAGGGTGTGGAGCTCTGCTGTACCTCAAAGATTAATGAAGTTCTATTTTCTTTTATTCAATTCTCTATCTTATTCTTATTCCAAGATATTCATTCGTACCCAAGAATATGATGAATATGATGAGCTAATAACTCTCATCATCATTCTCACTTATGAGCGCGCGTGATTGACAACCACTTACGTTCTACATGCAACACAAGGCTTGAATGTGTATCTCTTAGATTCCCCAACAGAATCTTCGTGGTATAAGCTAGATAGATGGCGGCATTCATCTGGATTCGGAAAGTCCAACCTTGTCTGTGGTGTTCCGAGTAGGATCCTGGGAATCCGGAAAGTCTCACCTTGTCTGTGGTATTCCGAGTAGGATTCCGTTCATGAATGACTGTGACGTGCTTCAAACTTTAACCTGCTGGGCGTTAGTGACAAACGCAAAAGAGGGATTCTATTCCAGTAGGAGCGGGAACCAACCGGTGATTGGCCGTACTGTGACAGAGTGCGTGCATTAGCTTTCACTGCGAGGATGGGATGTATCTATCAACCATGGGTGATGCCTCCAGACTGGTTAGCTGTGCGAGTGACAGCCGTGCAGGTTATTTCCCCGAGAGGAATGAAAGTAGCCACAGCTGATAGTGAACCCCTATACAAAGCTTGCCATGGAAAGGAGTAAGAAGGATTGAGTAGAAGCAATGGGAAGGCAGGCGTCCGAGAGCTCTACAGCATCTCCATTCCGCTTATCTGAAATTCCCACCAATAAATCTGCATAAGTATTTCTATCCCTTTTATTATTCCTTTTTATTAAAACAATCCAATTATCACTATTACAAATGTTCAATCCGCCTAACTGAGATTTGCAAGGTGACCATAGCTTGCTTCATACCAACAATCTCTGTGGATTCGACCCTTACTCACGTAAGGTTATTACTTGGACGACCCAGTACACTTGCTGGTTAGTTGAACGGAGTTGTGACTTCAAATAAGGACAATTATTGAATAAATCCAATTACAATGAATCAGATCAAAGAATAGTGATCACAATTTCGTCCACCACTTATGCTGCATATTGTGGTTTTAAATTATACCAAATGGATGTGAAATGTGCATTCTTGAATGGAGTGATAGATAGAGAAGTGTATGTGGAGCAGCCTCCTGGTTTTGAAAATAAAGGGCATTTTAATCATGTTTTTAAACTATCTAAAGCTCTCTATGGTTTAAGACAAGCTCCTAGAGCTTGGTATGAGAGATTTAGCTCTTTTCTTTTGAAAAATGGTTTTCAAAGAGGCACCACTGACACAATTCTATTCATCAAGAACTCTAATGATTCTTTTATTCTAGTCCAAATTTATGTTGATGACATTATTTTTGGATCAGCCAATGAATCCCTTTGTTCTGAATTTGGAAAACTCATGACAAGCGAATTTGACATGAGTATGATGGGTGAACTTAATTTTTTCCTTGGGCTGCAAATTAAACAAACTGAGAATGGTATTTTCATCCATCAAGAAAAGTATGCCAAGGAATTAGTTAAGAAATTTGGTATGGAAAATGCCAAACCTATGGGAACTCCCATGCATCCTAGTTCTAAATTAGATAAGGGAGAAACTGAGAAAGATGTTGATGAGACTAGGTATAGAGGGATGATTGGTTCTCTTATGTACCTAACTTCCTTTAGACCCGATATTGTGCAAAGTGTTAGATTGTGTTCTAGGTTCCAATCCAAACCTAAAGAGTCACATCTTTCTACAGTTAAAAGGATCATTAGATATGTTCATGGCACATCTAATTTTGGTCTTTGGTATCCTAAGATTGATGATTTTTCTGCAGTTGGTTACTGTGATGCAGATTTCGCTGGTGATAGAGTTGATAGAAGGAGCACTTCTGGTTTATGTTGCTTCCTTGGAAAGTCCTTAAATATTTGGTCAAGTAAGAAGCAACCAACAGTGGCCTTATCCACTGCAGAGGCTGAGTATATAGCTGCTTCTTCTTGTTGTTCTCAGCTTTTATGGTTAAAAACATAACTTGCTGATTATAAATTAAATGCTGAAAATATTCCCTTAATGTGTGATAATATGAGTGCCATCAATATTTCTAAAAATCCTGTTTTGCACTCTAGGACTAAGTATATTGAAGTGAAATTTCACTCAATAAGAGAACACGTCCAAAAGGGGGATATTAGTATTCAATTTGTTAAATCTGAGGATCAATTAGCAGACATTTTCACAAAACCATTAGCTGAGGACAGATTCTGCATGCTTAGGACTTGTTTAGGAATTTTGAGTTATGATTCCTTATTTGAAAAATGATGATGTGTTTGCTGGAGCTTTTTTTTGTCTCATAAACAGGTATAAGACAATTCTGGACAGGTGATGAACATTTCCCTCAAGATAGCGTGTTCTGGGCTTGTTTCAAGTAAATAATTGATTTGGACCAACCTCAATTTGGATCTGGGTAGCCCTACGTGTTTCACTAAAACCATATCACCTCAAGGCCCAAATATGAATGTTACATTTTGTTTGGTTGATATTTTTGTTGGGCTGTGTGCCTTAAAGTTTTTTTTAAGGATCTTTTTAGTTTGATTTTTTTAAATTTAAAATTGATTTTTTAAAATCAAATCAAATGCTTCTTTTATGAGGTCAGGTCTTTTCATGTCATTTCAAAAGGTGATGCAGTTGCATGGTTTTGGAAATCCACTATTGAGTACGGTTACCAACACTCCCTCTCTTCCCTCCATAACTTCTCCTCAACCCTTCAATTTCTTCCCTCTCACACCACTGTCTCTTCCACCAAAAGCTTAAATCTAACCAAAATGGGGAAGAAAGTTATTGCTAAAAGAGCACCTCGTGAGAAAATCCATAAACTTCCAGGATATCCTAGACCATCAACCCGTTCTCAAGACACCACTTTCACTCCCTCACCTTCTCCTCCCACCTCTCCTCCTCGCACCTCTCCCATGGCACGAACCAAGAATACTCCGAGGTACCCTGCTCCTGCCAAGCCGACACCACCACCAAAGGCCACAACTTCCAAGCCAGGCTCCTCAAAACCTGGTTCTGCGAAGCCTAGCTCCTCCAAACGTCCGGCAACTGAAGAACCCATTCCCGAACCAACACAACCTAAATCCAGGTCTGTTCTAGTGCGTTCACAAAGAGGTAACCCTTATTGACCTCTCAAATCTGTTAGAGAACTAGACATTGATCCTTTTGCTCACAAATCACACTTCATGACATCTCACTCAGATTATAACCCCCATCATTTCAAATCTGCCATGAACCATGACTTTTATGAAGGAGTTATTCAGTACCGTAATCTATGTCCCTCTTTTCTTGCTGATTTACCTGATTTGAAAAAGAAAAGTTTCCCTTTTGTTGAAAATCTGGAATTTTTAGACTGGAATCACCTTTTTAAAATCAAAAAACCTGTTTATCCTCAGTTAATCAAAGAATTTTATGCAAACATGACTTACCATGAAGGAAGCGTGCATTCTTATGTTAAAGGCAGAGACATTATCTTGAATAATGAGACAATCAGTGACTCCTTGAAGTACACTGATGTAGGGCCGTGTGCTTATACATCTGTGAAGTGGGATGAAGGTGTTGGTATCTCTTACCATGATGCTCTGGCTCACATCTGTGAACATGTTTCTTTAATTGATGGCATCACACCCACTCACAAAGCCCTCGGATATGAACGTGCTCAGTTGCATCGCATTATCAACCACATTTTAATTCCTCAAAGTGGTTCATATCAAAGGGTTTCTTACATGGACACACTTGTTTTGTATGCCCTAATCACTAAAATAGAAATCTCTTTTGCCTATTTGATGGCTAGATACATGTTTGATTCTGTTAGAAGTGTGAAAGATAAAGTTCTACCTTATGGCATGTTTTTGACTTGCATATTTGAGACTTTTGGTGTTGACCTGTCAAATGAGGCTTATGAAAATAAACATTCATACCTAAAAGGGGGTGGTTCAGTGAAACAGCAAAAAGGACCAACTCAATCTGAGAGAGTGGTTCTAGATGATGATGATGAAAAGTACATCCCAGATGACTCTCCTTCTCCTTCCACTGAGGGTACTTCCATTTCCAATGGGAAGAAATCTGCTCTGCTGAATGTGGTCAAAGATGTTGCTCAAGAGTTTGTTTCCCAATCAAATCATTTGATTGCCATGAGCAAGGAACAAAGGAAGCTAGCTAGCAAGCATGAAAATTTCCTGAAGAAATCAAGAGATAGGGTGGCTGTGCTTATGACCTTCATTGATAACCTCCATAATGATGACGACATTGCCACTGATGCTAAAGAGGAAGACGCTTCAGAGGGAAATGGTTCTGATGCCTAGGATTTGTCTCATAAAAACTGTTACTGCTGTTTTCTTTTTGTCTCATGAACTCTGTTTCTCTAGCTACTTTTGAACTGTTTTATTTTGGATGACTGTAATAACTCTAGATATTGCTGCACCTTTGGTAGTTTAGTCAGTACTTTGCACTATGGACTAACTCTTTTCTGCAGGGTGCAAGGCTTTGTTTTTGTTAATCTTGCTTATTATCCATAGGGTTTATTATCCACCCTTGATGACAAAAGGGGGAGTAATAGTTATGTTTTTTTTCTCTGATTAAAACTGAAATTTATTTTGCAAACTGCTTGTGTTTTACAATATGATGTTGCTACTGTCATGATAGGAAATACTGGGCTGAATATGTGTTGCTGGTTATATAGAATCCCTTAGTCAAGTTACATCTTGAATAGCTCCTTTTAAGCTTAATGTAAACAGGAACAAAAAGGAAAGAGCATAGATTCAGGGGGAGCTACTCTTGAATAGGAAAGGGGGAGCAACACATTAGCAAAGCAACATCATTCAAAGGGAGTGTCTAAACCTTACTCAAATTAATTTCCTTTTGATTATTGCTAAAATCATGTTTGTCATCAAGGGAGAGATTGTTGAATTATGAAATTAACTAAAGTAATTAGTGATGACAAACATTATTTTTGGTAAAATAAATAATTAGCAAATTGCATATTACTAATTATCTATTATGTATTGTAGGCCAAATCCAATTCCATAGCCCAAATGGAATGAAAAACAAATAGAAAAGAATAGTGGGATGAAAATAAAATAGAAGCCCAAGGAAAAGAAAAGAAAGAAGTCAGATGGGTTGCTCAAATGAATATCCGAACCAAACCCAGCTTAATTTCAATTTCCTCCATCTTGCTCCAACCAAAGCAACGTTCCTCTCCTCTCAAATCAAGTCAAATCAAGACTTCAGAAAAGTAAGAAAGAGAAAGAGAGAAAAAGCTTCCTCCATAACCTAAGTAACCAAAGAAGCAAGAGAGAGAAAGTTTAAGCTTGAAGCACAGAAGCTAAAGCAGAAAATCTAATCCAAATCAAGCTTAGGATAAAGGTAATCCATCTCATCTGGCTTGCATCAAATCTTCTTCCCTTCTTCCCAACTCTCTGCTCTATCCAAAAATGGCATTCAAAGGAAAGTTGTTCTCTGCCCTATTCTGCTTCACATCTACGGTCACAAGTGATACTTGGGGACCAAGTAGTTTTTCAATGGCTAAGATCAAGTTGACCATGAGAAGATTTCCATGGTTGCTGCTTTGTGGCTTTCGGTTAAGATGAGAAAGTCAGAGGGAAAGTTTTTACTCTGGGGATTAAGGTGAAAAAGTAAAGCTGTGGGTTGGTGAAGCTCAAGGCTCAAGGTGTTGACCTTGGAAGAAGAACCCAGCAACATGCAAGGAGATAAAAGAAAAATTTCTGTTCATTCAAAGGTAAGGAGAGAAAACCAGAGAGTGAGAACAGTGTTCTACTGAGAAGTTTCTCTACTTGGATAATGCTTTCTTTTAAAGAAGCATTCGGCCAATACTGAAGAACGGCATCTGAGGTTTGCAAATCTGGTTTTGCACATAGCAAAGAGGCTGCTGATGAAGTCAATCTCCTTCATGTTTTACTGATTGTAATGTACTTTTCAAGTTTATCTTTCTGTAATTTCTTGTGAGAAAAGGCATTGTGAGAAAGCTCAAGTAAGAGCCATGAGTGGAAAAAGGCTGAGTGATACACTTGAGAGAAAAGCCTAGAGTTATTTTTCTAATTTCTTTAGGTTAGCTAAGTGTCTTGTATCTTATACCTGTTTGGTATCCCTTTCTTAGTTGGATTAGCACTAAGAGTGAATAGTTAGGAGCTAGCATAGCCAATGTCAAGTTAGGATAGAACTAGAGTGTGAAATTGGTGTATGTAATTCTGTTAACTATAGTGAAATTCTTCCATAATTGTGGAGAAAACTGGATATAGGTTGCATAGCACAAGGCAACCGAACCAGGATACATGCTGGTGTTTGCTTTTCTCTTCTCTGCTGAGTTCTGTTTTCTGATATTCATGAGACAAAAATAAATTGTCTCATAAATTTCCACTTCTGAGTTCAAACAGAATTAGAATTGTATTTTTGTTTAAAAAGGTCATAACAGCAACTTAAAAAGGAAGGCATAGATTCAACCCCCTTCTCTAAGCCTACCACAACCTTCAGTATGCATCTGTATGTCGACTATAGGCAGTTGAACAAGGTTATTATGAAAAATAAATATCAATTACCAAGGATCGACGAACTAATGGACCAACTATAGGGGACCGGAGTGTTTTCCAAGATTGACTTGCGATTCGGGTATCATCAGATAAGGGTTAGAGATGAAGACATTCCGAAGACTACTTTCAGTACGCGATACGGTCACTACGAATACATGATTATGTCTTTCGGGTTAGCCAATGCCCCGGCAGTGTTTATGGACTACACGAACCGAATCTTCCACCCGTTCTTAGATAGATTCATTGTCGTCTTCATAGATAACATTCTCATTTACTCCAAAACTGAAGAAGAACATGCGGATCACTTGTGGACTGTGTTACAAATATTGAAGGAAAGAAAATTGTACGCCAAGTTATCTAAATGCGAGTTCTAGAAGACTGAGGTGAAGTTTCTTGGTAATGTGGTAAGTCAACAGGGGATCACTGTGGATTCTACTAAAGTTGAGGCGGTAATGGATTGGGGACGACCAACTATTGTGACGGAGATTAGGAGTTTTCTAAGTTTGACGGGTTATTACTGAATGTTCATTAAAGGGTTTTCACAACTCGCCTTGCCTTTAACTAAGCTCACCAGAAAGAATGCGTCATTTGTCTGGACTCCTAAGTGCGAGGAAAGTTTTCAAGCGTTGAAGCAGAGGTTGACCACTGCACCTTTGTTAGTGTTGCCCGAGCCGAGTGAATCGTTTGAGGTATACTGTGATGCATCACTAAAGGGTCTGGGGTGCATGCTGATGCAGCACCGTAATGTCGTGGCATACGCCTCACGATAGTTAAGGCCGCACGAGATGAATTATCTGACTCACGACTTAGAACTTGCTGCCGTTGTGTTTGCTCTAAAGATTTGGAGACATTATCTCTATGGTGTTAAGTTTCAAGTCTTTTCAGATCACAAAAGCTTAAAGTACCTCTTTGAGCAGAGAGAACTGAATATGCGTCAGAGGAGGTGGATGGAGCTTTTAAAGGACTACGACTTCGAGTTGAATTACCACCTTGGAAAAGCGAATGTTGTGGTAGAAGCTTTGAGCCGGAAGTCCCTATGCGCTGCTCGGAAGATGCTACGAGAGGAAGAGTTGCTAAAGGCGTTCGAAGGCCTAAAATTGGGGGTTAGAAAGGAGTTCGGGACTCTGTGTTTGAGTTAGCTGATAATTTCAAGTGATTTTAAATCTGAGATTGAAAAAGCTCAGCAAGACAATAAAGAATTATAGAAAGTGTTGTCGGCAATTGAGCAAGGAAAGCAATGGAGAGTGTTAGGGGACAAAAATGGATTATGAAGGTTCAAGGACCGAATTATTCTGCCAGACGTCAGAACCTTACGGTAGGATATCTTGAAGGAGGCACATAAAAGTAGATTCTCTATTCATTCGGGAAGTACTAAGATATATCTAGACCTGAAAACGATGTTCTGGGGCCTGAGAATGAAGAATGATGTGGCGTTGCACTTTTCAAAGTTCCAACTTGTCAGAAAGTCAAGATTGAGCATAAAAAACCATCAGGAACCCTTCAGCCCTTGAAGATTTTGTAGTGGAAGTGGGAGAGCATTGCAATGGACTTTGTGTCGGGTTTAACAAGGACTCAAGCTAGATTTGATGCTGTTTGAGTGATTGTGGATCAGCTGACAAAGTCGGCTCACTTTCTACCCGTTCGGATGAGCTGTACATTGGAAGAGTGGTGCAGGGAGGTCAGGATCCAACAGCATCAGCAGTCCTTTTTCAGCCTCACTCAGATTTTTGCTCAGCTCCCTCAATTTCAGCCAGAAAATACCTGAAATCACAGAAAAATACACAAACTCATAGTAAAGTCCAGAAATATGATTTTTGCCTAAAAACTAATAATATTCTACTAAAAACTAATTAAAACATGCTAAAATCTACATGAAATTACCCCCAAAAAGCGTATAAAATATCCGCTCATCAAAGAGTTAGCACAGATCTACATTAAAGAGATTGTGAGGTTGCACGGCGTACCTACCACCATTGTATCCAACAGAGATCCTCGTTTCACCTCAAGGTTCTGGGGAGCTTTCCAGTGAACATTTGGAACTCAATTAAGCTTGAGTACCGCGTATCACCCTCAAACTGACAGTTAGTTGGAGAGGACAATTCAAATTCTAGAGGATATGTTGAGGGCTTGTGTTCTGGACCAGCCGGCAAGCTGGTATTAGTATATGCCACTAGTGGAGTTTGCATACAACAATAGCTACCATGCGAGCATCGAAATGGCTCCGTATAAGGCTCTGTATGGGAGGAAGTGTCAATCTCCGCTATGCTGGTATGAAACTGGGGAGAAGAGCTTATTAGGGCCTAAAATGATAGCTAAGACCACCGAGCAAATAAAGAAAATCCGAAGTGGAATGCTTGTCGCTCAAAGCCATCAGAAGAGCTATGCTGATCAAAGGCAGAAGCCTTTAGAATTTGAAGAAGGAGAGCATGTATTTTTGAAAGTTACTCCGACAACTGGAGTAGGTAGAGCAATCAAGACAAAGAAACTGAACCCCCGTTATATTGATCCATTTGAAATTCTAAAGAGGATTGGGCCGGTAGCCTATATGATTACTTTACCGCCGCATCTTTCGAACCTGCACAATGTGTTTCACGTGTCATAGCTGGGAAGTATACTCCCAATGCAAGTCATGTTCTGGAACCGGAATCGGTTCAAGTAAGAGAAGATCTGACGCTTGCAGTAATTTCGGTTAGGATTGACGACATCAGCATCAAACGATTGTGCAGAAAGAAAGTATCATTGGTAAAAGTAGCTTGGAGTCGGGCTGGTATTGAAGAACATACTTGGGAGCTCGAATCGGATATGAGGAAGGACTACCTACACTTCTTTTCAGGTAACTAAATCTGAATTTTGAGGGCAAAATTCTTAATTAGGTGGGTAGGATGTAAACCCCATAAAATTAGCAAAGAATTAATCAATGAATTAATTTTTAATAAAGGAAATTCGAATTGTGAATTTTATAGTTTAATGAAGTAGAGCTAATTAAAATAAGAATTTTGACACTAATTTTAAAGAATTTGGCCCAAGATTGGGCCAAACAGGCTGAACAAGTCGAATCGGGCCCAACCCATACTTCACTAACTTAATGAGCTCAGCTCATTCTCTTCCCTTCCTTAAGAAACACGCTGAAGAACTCAGCCAGAGGAGGAAGAACACCAAACATAGCTAAACCCTTGGATCCAACTCAAATCATCATATCTTTTCACTCTGAGCACCGATCGCCGCACCATTTGCAGCCACGCGTCCAGCGCGTCAAGCTCTACAAAGCCCAGTACAATGTAAGGTAAGGAAGTCACGTTTCTGTCCTCAATTTCCTCATTCCCGATTTCGAAATTTATGAGCAAAGATGTTAAAAATTGTTTAATTCCGATGTTTAGGTTTGAATTAGTCTGAGAAAAATGCTTAATCTTGCTTTATTGGTGCTTGAGTAAGGTGAGAATCCTAGAACCCTAGTTAATTCATTGATTTTGTGTGTTGGGTATTAAATTTTGGGTATGTATATGTGATAAATATGTTAGGTGTATGTATATATGTGATATGAAGCAATTGGATATGTTGGAAGCTTAATTGGAAGCTTGAGATTTGGTGCTAGTTGCTGAAATTGGTGTTGAAGGCTTGCTTCTTGCCTAAGTGGGTTGTCTTGGGTTATACGAGAAAATCGGCCAAGGTATGGTTTTGGTTTCTCGTATTAATATATAATGTCTTGTGAAAACTTAGGCTAGATTACCATAGGATAGGTTAGAATGGTAAAGTATGTTAAATGCTTAGTATTCTTGATAATGATTGATGATATGGATTGAGCATGTGTTGGTGTTTATTGATTATGATGGAAATAGAATGATTAATGATGGTTTGATCATGAATTGATAAGTTGATAAACAATGAATATGTATATATGATGGTATGATGACGGTTGTTGGTATAAATGTGAAGTTTATGCATGATATATAGTTTTGTGGAAATGAGGTATGGTGGGTGATGGAAGAGTGTGGTATTGTGTTAATTTGATATGGTTTGTTGTGGTGCTGATTATATATATGGAATGTTGAGGTTTGAGTTTGATTCTTAATGAAAATAAAGGTTGAGAGTTTTTGTGTAAAATTGATTTTTTTTTTTGCAAAATTTTGGCGAGCCATAACTTGACTTTCGGACCCCTAAATTGTTTCAAACTTATTTCATATGAAATGGTCTGTGAAGTTTACACCGTTCGAAGAACGGATGAAAAATGTTTTAAAACGAAAAAGTTATGCGCATCAGAAGTTTGGTATGCAAAACTAAAATTCTGCAAACTTAACCATTTTAGACCAACCTGCAATGCATGCGTACGCATACCCCTCCATATGCAGTTGTGCGCTTCTGTTTGGCATGCATGCGTACACGGAGGTGTGGCTTCATACGTGAATGGTGCACGAATCCCCACACTCCGTACAACTGTACCAGCAAGTGCACTAGGTCGTCCAAGTAATACCTGAGCGAGTCAGGGTCGATCCCACCAGAATTATGGTTTGAAGCAAGCTATAGTAATCTTGTAGGTCTTAGTCAGGCGAATCAAGAGGTTATTGTTTTGAATTCATATGAGGAATAGTGTATAAAATACTTTGTAAATTTAAATGGAATCAGTAATAGGGTCATGGTTAAGGCTTGGATTTGCTTTGTCTTTCTGAATTAACTCTGGTATTACTGTCTCCTTTGCTTGTGAATGATTTCTTCTATGGCCGGCTGTATGTGATCAACGCCGTATGGCCACGGTCATCAATCTCCTCTGCTTAAGATCAAACACCATATGGCCGCGGTCATCCAATCCGAACGAGGGTGAAGCTCTAGCAGTTCATTCTCTTTGGTAATCCTACTCAAAATGCCACAAACAAGGTCGAATCTTTCGGATTAGAGAATGATGCTCCTTTGAGTTCTAGCCTTTACCACAGAGACCCTAATCTCCCCGTAAATCGGCTGAATTTGTGTCTTGAGAAGTCTCCAACGAAGTCGTGGATTAGCCGTCTGAGAGATGTATAATCAAGCTGGCGGTTCGTGCTTTCCAGTCACGTATTCACACGGACCCAAGTAGACATGGGTGGTTGTCAGGCACGCGGTCTTAGTATGATGAATGGAGCTGATTGTCACGGATCATCCCATTCACCATGTTGAAGAACGAGTATACATCTTAAAATTAAATCAAACACGGATTAAAGGAAAATAGTAATACTTTTATTAATTCATAGAACTCAGCAGGCTCTTCCCCTCAACCTAGGAGGTTTAGAAACTCATACTGATAGAAAATACAATGATAAATGAAATATGGTATGCATCCTCCCTAATGGAGAATTTAAAAATTCTTTAAATACTAAAGTAATAACCAAGGTTCTGAAAACCGGACCGGACTGGCCGGTTCGACCGGTTTAACCGCGAACCGGTGACTTAAACGGTTTGGTTTAACATAAAAAACCGCTAAAATCAAAACCGTTCTTAAACCGCTGAACCGGCCGAGAACCGGTCGGTCGGACCGAACCGGGACCCAGCCGGTTTTGAAAAACGGCGTCATTTTCCGTTCTATTATAAAATGAAATGGCCAGGTCTCCATGCCCTCAACCCCTCGAGCCATTCCCATTCTTCAATCTTTCTCCCCAAAACACAACCCTAGATTACATGTCCCCCACCGCCACAGGGCTCAGTGCCACCGTTCGTTGCTCTCAAGCACCACCGTGTTTTCGTCCGATCGTCCGCGCTTCTCCCACATTCGGAAATTGGTGTGTCTTCCTCGAGCTCGCTGTCATTCGCTGCCTCGCTGGTCTTCGTCTGCTCAAACCCTAGCCTCGATCACTCTCCTCTTCAAGCTGTGTCACCTCTGTCGTCGAATCTGGTCCAACCGTCGTCCCTACTGTTTCAGCATCGTCGCAGCTCGTCTCTGCCATCGCGTCGCATATGCTCCACTCTCCTCTGCCGTCGCGTCGTGCTGCGAAGGGGAAAGAAGGGGTGGAGGTCGCGGGAGGAGGCACGCGAAGGGTGAAGCCTTTGCTGCTTCCGCCGTGTTTGAGCTCGAAGACTGCCGCCAGTGCTGCTACCTCTGTTGCTGAATTGGTAATCAATAAATTTGCAGATTTCCCTTCTCCTGTATTTCTGCATGTTGCTGAATCGGTAATCAATAAATTTGCCTTTTTGCTGTAAATCAGGACTTTACTAGGATTTGTTAAATTTGTTGCTTGTTGCTGAATTTGTTGCTTCCCAGTCACAGCATCAGAATAGAAGCTGGTGAATAAGGTTTTAAACTGTGAAATCATGTGTTGTTGCTTGAATTTTAGGAGAAAGAGCAATGTAATGTATTCCTATTTATGATTTTATAAGACCAAGGTTAAATTAACAATTCAGGTCGAGTTGAGTTTCGTTTATGAGTAATTAAATGCAAGAAACAAGAATAGGATTGCTAATTAAATTTGGAATTTCTGATTAGTGACTTGTTAAGGTGCTATTGTTGTTAACTTGTTATGCTGCTGTTTTGTTATGGCACTGTTGTTGTTATGCAGTTATGCTGCTGTTTTGTAATGGTTGTTGCTGAATGCTACTCTGTTTTCATTGTGTTATAGTTGCTGGTTGTGTTGGTTTTGCTAGCTTTGTTTGTAATTGCTAGGTGAAGGTTTAGTGTTTTGTAATTGCTGGCTTTGTTTTCTAATTGCTGGTTTTGCTGATGGCTCCTAATTTTTTTGTTCAAATTTGCTAATGGCTTTGATTTGTAGTTGCTGGTTGTGCTGGTTTTGCTGTTAAGTTCTTATAGGGTTTACTTGTATAACCCCTAACAAATGGGACAATGGTAAATTAATTATGAAAATAAGGATGTATTCTCATCAATTAGAAAAGTTCTTCTTAGTCAAACTTTGCCTCCCTATGTATCCTTTTGGATGGTAACATGTGTCATCTTCAATACTTTTTAATTCTTCATAACCTATTCTAAATCTCTGTTTCTTTTGAAGGTGTTCTCCAAACTGAAAGAAGGAAGGTTTCCCGGAGAAATAGAGTTGAAAAATCTGATTACCAAAAAGATGGCTAATTCTAGACTTACAGATGGTGTGCCAGAATTGTGGCCATAGGTCATCTACATTTTGTTAAAGTTAGAATATAGAGCACAAATGATGGAACTGGACCTGTCTCTGCCTTGTAAAGTAGAGGTTGGTGTATAGATATCATAGGAATATTATGTTACAATGTCTTTAGTTGTTTAAAAATTAGAATGTGAACTCTATACTGAAATGACCAAGTAATGCTTTTATTACTATTTAGTCTTTAGTTGTTTAATATTTAGATATGCTTTTATTACTATTTAACTTTTGAGTTTGGATTTTGATAAGATTATATGTATTTGGTTGATGATATTTTATGTAGTATTTTAAATTTCGAAGATACTTTAAGATTTATATTAGACTATAATTATATTTTAGGATGTGTATTTATAATTTATTTATTATTTCTATTCTAAAACGGTTTTTCCAGTTGAACCACTGGTTGGACCGGTTAGACCAGTGAACCAGTGAACCAGTGACTAGAGCGGTTTGATGACCGGTCCGGTTTTCTGAACCTTGGTAATAACTAAGGATTACATAAGAAAGGGTAAAACAGTATTTTAGTGCTAAAATCCACTTCTAGGGCCCACTTGGTGAGTGTTTGGGCTGAGCTTTGATGAGATCCACATGCTAGGAGGCCTCTAGGGTGTTGAACACTGGCTAGGGGTTCCTCTCTGGGCGTTTTGACGTTGGTCTCTTCCTTGTGGGCGCTGGATGCCTGGAAGGGGGTAGGAAGCTGGCGTTGGACGCCAGTTTTGGGCCTTCAAATATGAAGCAAAGTATAAACTATTATACATTGCTCGAAATCTCTGAAAGTCAAATTTTTATAGCCGTTGAGAACGCTCCATTTGAACTTCTGTAGCTCTAGAAAAGCTCTTCCGAGTGCAAGGAGGTCAGATCCGAACAGCATCTGCAGTACTTTCTCTATCTCTAAATCAGACCTTTGCTTCGACTCCTCAATTTCAGCCAGAAAATACCTGCAATTGCATAAAAAACACAAAAACTCATAGTAGAATCCAAAAATGTGAATTTTACACTAAAACCTATGAAAACTTAATAAAAACTAAACAAAACATACTAAAAACTATATGAAAATGATCCCAAAAAGCGTATAAAATATATGCTCATCACAACACCAAACTTGAACTATTGCTTGTCCCCAAGCAACTAAAAATACAGTAGGATAAAAGAAGATTAAGGTACAATAAATTTCTATGTTTCCAATGAAGCTCAGTTACAATTAGATGAGCGGGACTTAGTAGTTTTTTTCTTCTGAATAGTTTTGGCATCTCACTATCCATTGAAACTCAGAATGGTTGGTTTCTTTAGGAACTTAGAATCCAGATGATATTATTCACTCTCCTAGTTCAGTTCTTTTTTATTCTTGAACACAGCTTTCAGAGTCTTGGCCGTGACCCTAAGTACTTTATTTTTCAGTATTATCACCGGATACATAAATGCCACAGACACTTTAACTGGGTGAACCCTTTTGGATTGTGATTTAGCTTTGCTAAAAACCCCAGATAAAGATGTCCAAAGTTCTTAAGCACACTCTTTTTGTTTTGGATCACGACTTAACCACTCAATTTCAAGCTTTTCACTTGACACTTTCACGCCACAAGCATATAGTTAGGGACAGCTTGGTTGAGCTACTTAGGCCAGGATGTTATTCCTTTAGGCCCTCCTAACCATTGATGCTCAAAGCCTTACATCCTTTTACCCTTGCCTTTTGGTTTAAAGGGTTATTAGCTTTTTCAATCTGCCATCTTTTTCCTGCATTTTTTGGCAGTAATGGATTTTTCTCCCTTTTTTCGCCATTTATTTTTTCTTTTTCGCATGCATATGTAATTTTTTTTTCTTTTGCAACATGCTTTTTCTTTTTCTTTTTGCTGCTTTTTCTTACTTCAAGAATCAATTTTTAGATTTTTTAGATTACCAATAATACTTTTCCTTTTTCATCATTTTTTCAAGAGCCAACATTCTAAATTTTAACTTTAACTATGCACTGTTTACTCATACATTCAGAAAACAAAAGCAATGCCACCACATCAAGATAATTAAACTATTCTTATTAGAAACTTGAAATTCATGTATCTCTCAATTCTTTTCAAACAAAAATTTCTTTTTAAGCAAGATGAGTGATATATGGAACATTTTACAACTTTAAGATATCAATGCAAATGATCATGCAACAAGAACAAGAGAACAGACAACACAACATAAAACAAAACAGAAAAATACAAAAGAAAGGAGATAAAAGAGAATGAATCTACCTTTAATGGTTGTGACTAGTACTCCTCCTTGAGGATCTAACGTGGTACTTGATCTCTTCAATGTCACTCATTTGCCTTTGTTGTTCTCCCCTCATAGCCCTTTGATCTTCTCTAATGGATCTTTGGTCTTCTCTTATTTCATTGAGGATGGTGGAATGCTCTTGATGCTCCACCCTCAATTGCTCCATATTAGTACTTAGTTCTCCAAGAGAAGTGTGCCATTAATCCCAATAGCTTTGAGGAAGAAAATACATCCCTTGAGGCATCTTAGGGATCTCATGCTGAGGCGGCTGCACAAGCTCTTGTGCATGCTCTCTAGTTTGCTTCATCCTCTTCTTAGTGATGGGCTTGTCCTCTCCAATGGAGATATCTCCTTTTATGACAATTCCAACTGAATTGCATAAATGACAAATGAAGTGTGGGAATGCCAACCTTGCATTGGTGGAAGGCTTCTCAGCTATCTTGTGCAATTCTTGAGGAATCACCTCATGTACTTCCACCTCACTTCCAATCATGATGCAATAGATCATGATAGCTCTGTCAATAGTCACTTCTGACCGGTTGCTAGTGGGAACGATAGAACATTGGATGAATTCCAACCATCCTCTAGTTATGGGCTTTAGGTCAAGACTTCTTAATTCAATAGGCTTGCCTTGGGAATCTCTTTTCCACTGTGCTCCTTCCACATAGAGGTCTGAGAGTACTTGATCCAATATCTTATCAAAGTTGACTCTTCTAGTGTAAGGATGTAGGTCCCCTTGCATCAGAGACAAGTTGAATGCCAATCTCACACTTTCCGGGTTGAAATCTAAGATTCTCCCTCGGACCATGGTGCTCCAATTCTTTGGATTTGGGTTCACACTAGTGTCATGGTTTTTAGTAACCCATGCATTAGCATAGAACTCTTGCACCATTAGAATTCCAACATGTTGAATGGGATTGGTTAGGACTTCCCAACCTCTTCTCTGGATCTCTCTTTGGATTTTCGGATACTCATTCTTCTTGAGCTTAAAAGGGACCTCAGGGATCACTTTCTTCTCGGCCACTACTTCATAGAAGTGGTCTTGGTGGGCTTTGGTAATGAATCTCTCCATCTCCCAAGATTTAGAGGCGGTGGCTACTGCCTTTCCTTTCCTCTTTCTAGAGGACTCTCCAACCATGGGTGCCATGAATGGGAATGGAAAGAAAAAAGCTAGACTTTTCCAACACCAAACTTAAAATTTTGCTCATTCTCAAGCAAAAGAAAAGAGAAAAATGGAGTAGAAGAAGAAGAAAATAGAAGGGGATAGAGGGAGAGAGAGCTTTCGGCCAGTGGGGTTTATGAGTGTATGAGATGTGTGTGTATGAAAGGTTATGAAAAGGGGTATTTATAGGAGTGGGGTAGGGTTAGGTTCGGCCATGGGTGGGGTTTTGGGTGAGAAATTTGATTTTGAAGTGGATGGGGGTTGGTGGGAGTTATGATGGTTTTGGGAAAGTGATATGGATGTGATTGGGCTAGGGTTTATAGAAAAGTGTGTATGGGAAAGTGTGAAAGTAAGAGGGAATAAGTCAGGTAGGTAAAGATACTGTGGGACCCACTGGTCCTGAGAGGCTAGAGAATTTATATTTCCTGCCCTCTGCACTGGCGTTTGAACGCCCAGCGTCTGCTCTTTAGCTGGTGTTCAACTTTAACAACACTCCATCCAGAGTGTTCTGTTTTTACTACTAAATTTTTCTATCTCTGTTTTGACTAATGCACATGATCATGACCCTAAGGAAATAACTTTAAAGAAAAATAAAATTAATAAATAGAAATAATTAATTAAGGTTGGGTTGCCTCCCAACGAGCTCTTCTTTAACGTCATTAGCTTGACGATTAGCTCCTTACGAAAGTGAGTATGGGCTTAGATTTTTGCCCCTTACAGTGAACTTTCTTCCTGTCTTCTCATGAATGAGCTCCACATGATCTAAAGACAGGATATGACTCACTGTATGTAGTATGATTGGTTTCTTGGTGAAGACAACTCTCATGCCAGGTGAGAGGCCTTCAGTTGGGACTTTCTTGTCCCTCCAGCCTTTAGGTACTTTCTTTCTAGTACCCTTATTCTCAGAGCTTGTTGATGGCTTCCCAACACCAAACTTAGAATTGATGCTTGAGGCACTGCAAGGATCTGCACAGAAAGAGAGGGTTGGAACACTAGGTGTTGCACCACTGTCTCTTTCTTTTTAGAGGGAGAATTGGGGTTGGATATCTTAAACAAGATGTAGTCCTCTCCTAGTTGGAAAACCATTTCTCCCTTTGCCACATTAATCATGACTTTTGCAGTAGCTAGGAAAGGTCTTCCGAGGATGATTCATCCTCTCCTATGTCTAAGACTATGAAGTTTGCAGGGATGTAGTGGTCTTCAACCTTTACCAAGACATCCTCTACTAAGCCATAAGGCTTCTTCATTGACTTGTCTGCCATCTCTAGTGAGATGCTTGCAGCCTGCACCTCAAAGATTCCTAGATTCTCCATTATAGAGAGTGGCATGAGGTTGATACTTGACCCTAAGTCACACAGAGCCTTTTCAAAGGTCATGGTGCCTATGGTACAAGGAATCAGTAAGCGTCCAGGATCTGGAAACTTCTGAGGTAGCCTCTGCTGAACCAAAGCATTTAGTTCTGTGGTAAGCAATGGAGGTTCTTCCTCCAAAGACTTTGTACTAAATAGCTTGGTATTCAGCTTCATGAGAGCTCCTAGGTACTGAGCAACTTGCTCTTCCCTAGTGTCTTCATCCTCATTAGAGGATGAGTGTTCATCAGAACTCATGCATTGCAAAAGTGCATGCAAGGGAACCTCTATGGTCTTTATGTGAGCCTTGGCTTCCTTTAGTTCTTGAATAGGGGTTTCTTGAGTGGCTATTGATCACTCAAAGGGTGTGCCTTTACTGGCGTTCAATGCCAGCTCTGATGGCTGGTGCACATGGACGGAAAACCCTCGCACCTTTTCGTACAGTAATAGTACCAGCAAGTACACCGGGTCATCCAAGTAATACCTGAGCAAGTCAGGGTCGACCCCACGAGGATTGTGGCTTGACGCAAGCTATGGTTGTCTTGCAGGTCTTAGTCAGGCGGAATGAGAAAGAGTTGTAGTATGTAAACCTTGAATGATTATATGTCATAAATGTTGAAAGGGGTAAAACTAATTGGATTAAATAATAGGAATTATATGATGGAAATAAAGTTGAGAGTCAGAGTTGCTTTGTCTTTCTGAATTAACTCTAGTACTACTGTCTTCTTTGCTTGTGAATGATCTTCTTCTATGAAAGGCTGTAAGTGATCAAAGTCATTGCCTGTGGCCATTGATCTCCTCTGCTACAAAATGAACGCTGTTGGCCGTGGTCATTGACGTCGGGATTTTCGCCAGTAAAGAAGTTCATAAATACAGTCGCGTTGTAGATATAGTCTCTAAACCGACAGAAATCCCTTCGTGCAAACGTTTTGGTTGTCACAAGTAACAAACCCCTTTAAAATTGATAACCGAGTATTTAAACCTCGGGTCGTCTTCTCAAGGAATTGCAGGGAAGTATGTTCTTATTATTGGTTATGGGAATTGTAAATTTGGGGTTTTGAGAATAGGAAGTAAGTAATTTAAATTGCAATTAAAATAAATAAATAACTGTAAAATAAAGTTTTGGCAAGGTATGAGAAATTGGAAGTCCAGACCGAATTATCCTTATCAATGATAATAATAATTGAATCTTAATTTCACTTAGTTAACCCTTGCTTAAAGCAGAGGAAGGTCAAGTGACTAATTAGTTTGATCTTCAAATCTGAGTTAATTCCTAAGAAAAGATTGGGAGTATTGAGGTTCAATTCAATTAGAGGAGATAACAATTATCAGTTATGCTGTTGAGTTGGATAACTTCCTGAGTTACTGATTTCTTACCCAAAGCCAAAAGGAAGGAAATTAAGTCTACTAGAATAACAATATCCTCAGATTGGGAATAATAAAAAGGAACAATCATAAACTGAAATGCTTCAAATATCATTAAATAAAATATTCAAATCTTAACATGGAAAAGTTCATAAGCCAATTAGGCAACATGTCTAATACAAGCAAGCATTCAAATGTCTGAAAATAAGAAATAACAAAGAGTAAAAGAACATTGAACCTGGGATTGAGAGTCACTCTTAAAAACCAAGAGAAGTCCTAAATTCTAGTTTCTAAAAATCCTAATTTCTAATCCTAATCCTAATCATAAGAGAGAGGAGAGAACCTCTCTCACTAAAAACTATATCTAAAACATGAAAAGTGAATTATGAGTCAATAATTATGAATGCATGCATTCTCCCACTTTATAGCCTCTAATCTGTGTTCTCTGGGCCGAAAACTGGGTCAAAAACAGCCCAGAAGCCACTTCCAGCGCTTTCTGGTCCGTACAGGTCGCGGAAAAGTGACGCGGCCACATGGCTCATGCGGTCGCGCGGGTTGCGTTCCTGCCAGGTCACGCGTCCGCGTGACTCACGCGTTCGCGTCACTTGGCGTCGGGGCAGCTATGGCAAATTATATATCAAATCGAAGCCCCAGACGTTAGCTTTCCAACGCAACTGGAACCGCGTCATTCGGACCTCTGTAGCTAAAGTTATAGCCATTTGAGTGCGAAGAGGTCAGGCTGGACAGCTTAGCAGTTTCTCCAACTTCCTGTATTCCTTCCACTTTTGCATGCTTCCTTTCCATCCTCCAAGCCATTCCTGCCCTATAATATCTGAAAACACTTAACACACATATCAAGGCATCTAATGGTAATAAAAGAGGATTAATAATAAGCAAATATAGGATCAAAGAAGCATGTTTTCAATCATAGCACAAAATCGGGAAGGAAAATGTAAAACATGCGAATTGTATGAATAAGTGAGTAAAGAGTTGATAAAATCCACTCAATTGAGCACAAGATAAACCATGAAATATGGGTTTATCAGTCATTCAATCTGACGAAAGGTGAAGCGCTTAGCAAGTCATTCTCTGGGCGATCCTACTCAAAACGCCACAGACAAGGTCGAATCTTCCGAAATAGAGAATGCTGCTCCTTTGGGTTCTTGCCTTTACCATAGAGACCCTAATCTCCACGTAAATCCGCTGAACTGGTGTCTCGATAAGTCCCCAACAAAGTCGTGAATTAACCGTCTGAGAGATATATAAACATAGTTGTTGGCTCATGCTTTTCTTCCAGGTACTCACACGAACCCAAGTAGACGCAGGTATTTGTCAGGCACGTTCGTCTTAATGTGATGAACAGAGATAATTGGTTAGATCATCCTAGTCACCACGATGAAGATCAGGATATACATCTTAGAGATAGATCACACACGAATCGAAGAAGAAACAGTAATACTTTTATTAATTCTTAGGATTCAGCAGGGCTCCTTGATGATTGGATTTTTGATGGTTTAGAATTTCACTAATAAAACCTCGTTGCAAGTATAGTTTCTAAACCAAGCAATAATCCTTTCATACAAAAAGTTGTTTGTCACTAGTACAAACCCCTAAAATTTACAAACTGAAGTATTGAACCTCGGGTCGTTCTCCCTAGGAATTGTAATGAAGTGTCTTGTTATTGGTTATGAGTTATTTTTGGGGTTTTGATAAGAGGCGTGAAAGATAAATGGCAAGAAAGTGAACTAATGGCTAAAAAGGTCTTGGCAAGGGTTAGTGGTCAAGAATCTCTATCCTAATTACTAACCAATATGAGAATTGGCAAGGATTAATCTCACTAAGTCATCCTCTAACTAGTGGTAAAGGAAAGTCAAATGAGCTATATCAATCCTAATCCATAAGTCCTAACTCTTCACTAATTCAATTAGTGAAAACTAGAGTCAATGGATCCCAATCATCAATTACTTGGACATTAGTAACTCAAGAGTTTCTAAGTTACCTTTCCAAGCCAAGAACATAAAACTCTACTCTAAAATCCAACCAAGCATTTTATCAAACACTTGGAAGGCACAAAAGAAAAGCATAGTAAATCAACAACAAGAATTAATTCTAACAACAATCAAATGTAAAGAATTAACAACAACAATTAAAGGAAATAAGATCTACTTGAATTACCTCTTATTGAATTGAAAGAAAATGGAAGGAACAATAGTAGATCTACAACAAAACATAAGAACAACATAAAGGAAATTACAACAAAAGAATGGAAGAATGGTGAATCTAACAACAAGGAATTGAGAAGATAGAAGTAGAAGAAGGTGAATTAAAATCTAGATCTAAGAACTAAGCCTAATTCTAATCCTAATCCTAGAGAGAAGTGAGAGCTTCTCTCTCTAGAAACTACTTCTAAAACTAAACTATGACTAAACTATGACTAATGGTAACTAACTTTTTCATCCCTCTTCAATCCTTGGGTTAAATAGCATCAGAAATGAGTTGGATTTGGCCCACAAGGCTTTAGAATTCGCTGGCCACGTTTTGCTTTAAGTGAACCAGGTGGCAGCAACGGCGCGTGCGCATACTATGCGCATACGCGTCACCATGCGCGGTTCAAACAGAGCAAATCTTATATCGTTTCGAAGCCCCGGATGTTAGCTTTCCAACCCAACTAGAACCGCATCATTTGGACCTCTGTAGCTCAAGTTATGGTCGTTTAAGTGCGAAGAGGTCGGCTTGACAACTTTCCGGTTCTTTCATTTCTTCATTAGTTCTCCAACTTTTCATGCTTTCTTTCTTCATTCCCTTGATCCAATCTTTGCCTCCTAAACCTTAAATCACTTAACAAATATATCAAGGCATCTTATGGAATCAATGTGAATTAAATTTATTTATTTTAAGACCTAAAAAGCATGTTTTCACTCTTAAGCACAATTAAAGGAGAATATACAAAACCATGCTAATTCATTGGGTAAATGTGAGAAAAGGTCTACAAAATACTCTAAATTCAATACAAGATAAACCGTCAAATTGGGGTTTATCACTCCTCCCCTCAACCTAGGAGGTTTAGAAACTCATACTGAAGTAAAAACAATGGTAAAATGTGTATGATGTGTAAAAGGTTCTAAAATCCCCGTGTTGTTCGAATGATTATGTAAAAATAACTTTAAATACTAAACAGATGACTAGTAAGGGTAAAATCTAGTTAGTGCTAAAATCCACTTCTGGGGCCCACTTGGCGAGTGTTTGGGCTGAGCCTTGATGAGATCCACGTTCTATGAGGCTCCTTGGGCGTTGAACGCCAGCCAGGGGGTCCTCTCTGGGCATTTGTACATTGGTCTATGCTCTTTTAGCGCTGGACGCCAGGAAGGGGGCAGGAAGCTGGCGTTGGATGCCAGTTTTGGGCCTTCTAATCCAAAGAAAAGTATAGACTATTAAATATTGCTGAAAAGCTCTGGAAGTCAGCTTTCCGTAGCCATTAAGAGCGCTCCATTTTCACTTCTGTAACTCCAGAAAAGCGCTTCCAAATGCAAGCAGGTCAGATCTGGACAGCATCTGCAGTGCTTTCTCTGTCTCTAAATCAGACTTCTGCTCCAGCACCTCAATTTTAGCCAGAAAATACTTGAAATTTCCCAAAAATACAAAAACTCATAATAGAATCCAAAAATGTGAATTTAACACTAAAACCTATAAAAACTAAATAAAAAACTACTAAAAGCTATATGAAAATGATGTCAAAAAGCGTATAAAATATCCACTCATCAATGGCTCTTTGGGCGTTGATTACCCTTGCTGTACACCCTTATTGTCGTTAAACGCCAACTTCCCTGTCTGGTATGGCGTTGAACGCTCAGTGAGGGGTTCCTCACTGGCGTTCAGCGCCAGAGTTCCTGCCTGTTTGGGCATTGAACGCCCAGCCACTGTTCTCTGGCTGGCGTTCAACGCCAGCTCTGCTGCAAGGATGGGCATTGAACGACCATTGAGGGCTTCGTCACTAGCGTTCAGCGCCAGGCTTGCTGCCAGGTTGGGTGTTGAACGCCCAGTGAGGGCTTCCTCACTAGTGTTCAATGCCTTCCCATTTTCTCCAAACTCGGCCTCAGCCTCAGAGGTGATGGCCTTGCACTCTTCTCTTGGGTTCGCCTCAATGTTGCTTGGAAGAGTGTCAGGATGAGTCTCAGGGATCCTCTTGCTTATTTGACCAACTTGTACCTCCAAATTTCTAATAGAGGACCTTGTTTCATTTATGAAACTATGAGTGGTCTTGTAGAGGTTGGAAACTAGAGTGACTAAGTCAGAGAGGCTCTGCTTAGGGGTCTCCATGTTCCCTTAAGAAGATGGGAATGGTGGTCTGTTGTTGAACTTATTCTGGTTTCTTCCACCTTGATTATTATTGAAGCCTTGCTGAGGCTTTTGTTGATCCTTCCATGAGAGGTTAGGATGATTCCTCTATGTAGGGGTTGTAGGTGTTTCTATAGGGTTCTCCCATGTCGTGGATTAGCTGTATGAGAGATGTATAATCAAGCTGGCGGTTCGTGCTTTCCAGTCACGTATTCACACGGATCCAAGTAGACACGGGTGGTTGTCAGGCATGCGGTCTTAGTATGATGAACGGAGCTTATTGTCACGGATCATCCCATTCACCATGTTGAAGAACGAGTATACATCTTAGAATTAAATCAAACACGGATTGAAGAAAAATAGTAATACTTTTATTAATTCATAGAACTCAGCAAGGTTCCTTCCCTCAACCTAGGAGGTTTAGAAACTCATACTGATAGAAAATACAATGATAAATGAAATATGGTGTGCGTCCTCCCTAATGGAGAATTTAAAAGTTCTTTAAATACTAAAGTAATAACTAAGGATTACATAAGAAAGAGTAAAACAGTCTTTTAGTGCTAAAATCCACTTCCGAGGCCCACTTGGTGAGTGTTTGGGCTGAGCTTTAATGAGATCCACGTGCTAGGAGGCCTCTAGGGTGTTGAACGCTGGCTAGGGGGTCCTTTCTGGGCGTTTGGACGCTGGTCTCTTCCTTATGGGCGCTGGACGCCTAGAAGGGGGCAGGAAGCTGGCGTTGGATGCCAGTTTTGGGCCTTCTAATATGAAGCAAAGTATGAACTATTATAAAATTTCTGGAAAGCTCTGAAAGTTGGCTTTCTATAGCCATTGAGAATGCTCCATTTGGACTTCTGTAGCTCTAGAAAAGCTCTTTCGATTGCAAGGAAGTCAGATCCAGACAGCATCTGCAGTGCTTTCTTTGTCTCTGAATCAGACTTTTGCTTCAACTCCTCAATTTCAGCCAGAAAATACCTACAATTGCACAAAAAATACACAAACTCATAGTAGAATCCAAAAATGTGAATTTTACATTAAAACCTATGAAAACTTAATAAAAACTAAACAAAACATACTAAAAACTATATAAAAATGATAGCAAAAAGCGTATAAGATATTCTGTCCAGCATATCTGCATACGTGGACGAGGGAATGTGTACGCATGATGGAAAATTTCACTCCTGCGTACGCGTGACATGGTTCGTGTACACAGAGCCCTGTTTTTCAGCAAATGAACTTTTGTGTTTAAAAACCCAATTTTAAAACTCTAAACCTCTATTTTCACTCTGTTAACCCTAGATCTTAGTAATAGGCCTAGTAATAAGTTGAAGCTAGGGAAAAAGAGGTCATTTGGGGGGTGAAGTAAAGTGATGATTTATATATAGAAATGTGAATACCTGAAGTATATGTGATGCCATGGCTATAAAGAATGATTATGCAATGATTATAAATGATTATAAATGTTTATTGACTTATACACTCAATTATTTGAGATACGAGTTTCCCTGGGTAAAGTACTGTGGCTTGCCACCACGTATTCCAGGTTCAGACTCGATACTCTGTTGACCCTACATCGTAAGGGTGATCGAGCACGTATAAATTCCCGGGAAGGATACCCTCAATGAAAAAACTCTATATGAGAAAAAGCTATGCATAGACTCTTGGGGATGCGCGACAGGAGACAGTCCAGGGTTTAGTAGCCGGACTTGTCGAGTTAGCTTGATAACCGATAAATGAGACTCATTAACCATAGGACAGGCATACATCATATGCATATTGTTTGAATTGCTTGCTTGTGCATTAATTGGGAATGCCTAAGTGATTTTAATTTGCTATTTGTTATACTTGCTATCGGCATTACTTGTATTCTACCTATGTTTGCCATTGTCTGCTTGTTTGTCTGTGCAAATTCGTCGAAGATGGAGGAACAGAGAAAAGGCTGAAAGATTAAAGGTTTTAGTTTGGAATTGGTTAAGTTAGGAATCCTTAAAAAACTACCTTGATTTATGGTTTCTGTTTTAGTTCTTTAAGCTTTATAATCTGAGTGTCGGCCTTCTACGATTACCTCTGAATTTTTTGGGATCTTATATCTTACCATTACCATGCTAAGAACCCTCGGTTCTCATTCTGTATGAATATTTTGTGTTTTCAGATGCAGGTCGAGAGGCATCTCGCTAGGCATTTGGACTTTGCAGCGAAAGGGGTCTTTTGGGACTTTATTTTATAGTTTATATATAATCATATGTATAGAACTCTCCTGATAACTTTGTTTTATTTTTGTACCTCTTAGAGGCATATGGAGGACTAGGGTTTTATATATATGTATTTTGGGTTATGGGTTATATAATATATGGATGTATGTATATGTATGTAAATATTCTCCGGCCAGCCTTAGCTTCACAGGCTGAGTTAGGAGCTTGCTATTCTGTATTCTTGACCCTCTACTCTTGTTTTCTGTATATATATGTGTTTTGTACTTTAGCTTTCTTCATACGCAAGTTACGTTATTCCTGAGTGTTGCGCTTTTAATTTCGTGATTTTGTTTTACCTATTCTTCAAGGCTCCTAGTATACTATGTTCTTCCAATTATTATATGTATTTATATTTTATTTTAAAGGTCGTAATACCACACCACCTCTATTTTACGAGTTAAGCAGAAAGCTCCATGTGGAAAGGTGTTACAGCCTTCTTGGTACGGCGCCTCATAGGACGGAAAGAAATTGCTATAAAAACTATTCAATAAAAAAATAATTGGTAAAAAAATGAGATTCTCTCCTAATATGTATGGTCTTTTGTAAGGCCCACATCGGTTGGGGAGGGGAATGAAGCATGCCTTATAAGGGTGTGGATACCTCTCCCTAGCATGACACGTTTTGACGAGTGAGTGTAGGGGGTTTCGGCTATCATCCCTATCATCAAAGGCAAAACCGTGAGGCCTTGTGTGCCAAAGCGGACAATATCGTGCTAGCGGGTGGTTTGGACTGTTACAGATGGTATCAGAGTCAGAACCCGAATCGATGTGCCAGCGAGGGCGCTGGACTCCCTTAGGAAGGTGGATTGTAAGGCCCACATCGATTGGGGAGGGGAACGAAGCATGCCTTATAAGGGTGTGGATACCTCTCCCTAGCATGACGCGTTTTGACGAGTGAGTATGGGGGGCTTCGGCTATCATCCCTATCGTCAAAGGCAAAACCGTGAGGCCTTGTGTGCCAAAGCGGACAATATTGTGCTAGCGGGTGGTCTTGGCTGTTGTTCAAATAAAAATGAAAGGACTAATATTTTGTATTTTTATATTAGGAATATAATTTGATATTTTTATCCTAATAAAATTAAATAAAAATATTTTTAAGAATTAATCAAATCAATTACCTTATACAAATAATTAGTATAATTAATTTAATTTGATTTATTGAATTAAATAAATAAATAAATAAATAATTGATTCAATTAATTAGTTGATATAATTAATTTATTATAATTAATTGGATTTAATAAATTAAAAAAATAAATAGAGAAATACTTTCTTAGTTTTAACTGATTGATATAAATTATAATAAATAGTGTGATATTTAAATATCTAATTAAATTAATTAGTTGATATAATTAATTTATCGTAATAAATTATATTCAATAAATTAAAAAATATATATTAAAAATATTATTAAAAATATGTCATATCAATTTTATTATTAAATGTAAAAATTTAATTTTATACAATAGAATAGAAGAACTATAAAGACGTAATAGAATAAAATAATAGAGTAAAAATAAGAAACAAATATGGAAGAAATAAATCATGTATATGCTCCTTATCGACAAATAAGTATGGATATATACAAATAAGAAAAATATAAAGATAATTTAATAAATTAATTTGAATACTCATATTCTATACGGATAATATATAAACATATAAAAAGTATTTATTTTTAATTTAAAAAAGCACTTAACAATTATTGTTATAAAAGTTTTGCAAAATTTACTAAATTCGAAGTTTAACTATTTTTAATATTAAAAACAATGAATAATTAATTTATTTGTTTTCAAAATAAAATAATTATTATTTAAATTAAAATATTTATATTAAAATCTTATATTTTTAAATATTTTTATTTAAATAATATTAATGATTAAATTTATAAACATTTTTTATAATTTATAAATAAATTTTTAAATATTTTTATTTAAATAATATTAATAATTAAATATTTTTTATTTTTAAATAATATTTTTTATATTTTTTTATTTTAAAATCAATTTGAACAAGTACAATTTAACATAAAATAAAATTTATTTTTAAACTTTTTTTATGACGATGGCGTACGATACTAACCATAGAAATTTTTTTTTGAATTAAAAGTTTAATTATCATTAACAACATTCTTGAATGAAATGTGATTAGATGTTCCATATAGAATCTTTAATTATATTTAGCGATATTTTAAATCTTAAGTGTGCCCCTTTCTTTTTATATATTGTTAATAAATAAATATGCAATATTACTTGAAGTAATATTTAATATATATCACCCTTTAAGTAAATTTCAGTTGATATTAAATTCCAAAGATGACAAATTTTTTTTATTATCTTTATATCTCAAAAATTTATACATTTTCTTTGAATAAATAACAAATTATTTTATTTTAATTTAGTCTTTTATTTGTATGATTTGATTTTGACTCAAAACACAAAATCTAATTTTTGTTTCAACATAAATGATATAATTTTTGTGTAAAGCAACATGTAATACTAATATAATATATACAATAACAATATAATAATAACAATTTACTTATTTGAATAAAATTTATGTCTACCTTTAGTTAAAAAAAATTACTTATTTCAGTTATTTTTTTCACTATTCATTCATTGAATAATTAAATACAACTAAGCACAATAAATTAACTTTTTGTTTTCTTATTCATTGAGTAGCACATATGATAAATAAATTGTATTAATTATGTTGGAATATATTTTAAATAAATTGTGCACGAAAAGGATAAAGAATAAAAGAAAAAGTGCTAAAAGGAAAAATGTAATAGGTGTTGTATTCGAGAAAGTGTAATAAGATAGTTTGACTTTATTAATTATTAACTATTAATTATTCAGATATTACACATTTATGTAATCATGTAATTAAGTTGGTCCAATATAAAAAAAATTCAATACCATTAAATAAAACATAAAATACACGCGTCTAACACATACGAAATCACTTTTGTCTAATGCTTCTTCTTTTCTCCATCACGGTTCTTCTTCTTCTCTTCTTTTTCTCTTCTCTCCCGTGCTTCTTCTTCTTCTTCTTCCGCGCTTCTTCTTATTCTTCTCACGCTCGTTTACGCCCTGAACGTCTTCTTCTTCTTCACATTCTTCTTCGCGTTCTTCCTCCTCCTCCTTCTCCTCCTTTTTCGTGTTTCTTCTTCTTCACGTATTTTCTCCTTATCGTCATTCTTTTGTTGTTGTTGCTGCTATATTTTTTTGTGTTTTCCTCCTTCTCTCTGGTGTAAAAGTAGTAGAAGGTGAGGAAGAAGAGTTTTGAATAGTGCAGAATGAACTGAATACAGTACTCATGGTGAATCGAACACAATACTCATGGTGAACCGAACACAGTACTTATGGTGAACCGAACATAATACTCTTGGTGAAACAATTGTATAGTATTGAGTGAATGAAACATAATCCATTATATAAAATCAAATTCAAACAGTTATCTGCAGAATGAACCGAACACAGTACTCATGGTGAACCGAACACGATACTCATGGTGAACCGAACATGATACTCATGGTGAAACAATTGTATAGTACTAAGTGAACGAAACATAATCCATTATATAAAATCAAATTCAAATAACTCTACCTACAATTTACATATTATCAATTCAATTCAATTCAATTCAATACACCTCCGTCCATTTAATTCAATTCAAATTAGCAATTGCATTCCATTCAATTCAATTCAAAATTAAATAATCCAAACTTTGTCAGTTTGATTCGTTTCAGAAGAGTAATCCAAATTGCTCTCCATTCAACTGATTTGAAGTTGAGTCATTTATTGTTTCGATTTAGAAGTGCAGATCGAAGAAAAAAACGAAGAAGAATAGGATGAAGGTAAATACAACGTAACCAGATCGAAATAAGAAAACGAGAAGATGAACGCGATCAGAGGAGAACAACGAAGGCAATGTAGATCAATAAGGAAGAACGCGAACAGAGAAAAAGGTTTACGTTGCAGCAGAAGGTTTACGTTGAGCAAAATTTTAGATTGTAGCACATTATATATAGCGCATGTATGACAAACGAGTGAGGAGTGGAGGACGCGCGTGTGAAAAAAATTACTTAGTTAACAACCATGTAAAAAATGTATAAATGCATAACTTTTTCCTTAATCATTTAGTATTATTAATTATTGTTGCTATTAGATATTAGTCGAAAACATTTTAGTTGTTTATTTTGGTCACAAATCTATTATTTTAATATTTAATAAATTAATCAAATAAATTAATTCATATAATAAATAATTAGCATAATTAATTTAACTTAATCAATTAAAAAATATCTCCAATATAATAATTAAAGAATATCTCTATTACCTGTTTTAATTATAGTTTTATTATACATTTTATAAATTAATCAATTAGTTAATATAGTAAATTATAATTAATTAATGATATAAATTATAATAAATTATATGATACTTAAATATTTAATTAAATTATTAAATTGATATAATTAATTTATTATATTAAATTAAATTTAATGAGTTAAAAAAATAAATTTAAAAATATTTTTAAAAATATACCACGTAATTACATATGTTCTATCACTAGGTGTAGAAATTTGATTTTAATATAATATAATAGATAATAAATTTGAAAATATAAAACAACCAAAGCAACATAATGAGAGAACATAATTCAACTATGAACTTAAAAAGGAACATTTGATTTCATATTATAATTTAAAACAAAAAATCATAATAAAATGAGAAAAACAAATTAACACGTAGAAAGGAAAAATAAGTATAAAGAAAAAAAAGTGAGAAATTAAAAATAAAATATAATGATAGTGAATAATTTATAAAAAAGTTAAAATTAAAAAATGAAAGATATTTTATATTTTTGTTAAAATTTTTAAATTTATTATTTATTAATCTCTTTAATCTGTATATATTCTGTTTTATTCTATATAAATTTTTGAACAACTAGTTGATATATATATATATATATATATTAAATAATTATTGAATATATATTTATATAAATATATGAAGAATGATAGAAAATTATTAGAATTTATTATTTTTAGTCATCAGTTAGTTATTAATATTTAAAAATATAAAATAAAATATATTGTTAGATTATTAAAATAAAAGAATTAGACTAAAAAATTGAGTTGATCACTAACTAAGCTATGAATCACAGACATTTTGCTGAGTTGACATATTCGTATGTCAGACAAGGTTCTGAAAACCGAACCGGTCATCGAACCGCTCTAGTTACTGGTTCACTGGTTTATAGGTTTAACTGGTTCGACCGTGATTGAACCGAAAAAACCGTTTTATAATAAAATAAAAAAAATATAAATACATTCTGCGAAAAAATACCATCCAAAGTTCCTGTTCATGCATCTAAAACGGACAATACCAAACGGAGCCATATAAATCAATGGCACCAAACATCCAAAGAAGTTGTCTCTTGCCAAAATTTCATTTCATATTACAAGTTTACAACATATGCAGACAAATACGTAGGTGATATGAAAACTCTATAATGGTTATTGAACATGCATGCTATCAATGCCATCAATGCCGCAGGTGCTACTCCACACTGCGCCATGACTCCGATCTAGCAGCTTGCACTCAAAATTCTCAGTCTGCATAATAGTTATATGTATGATCAATAATACTAGCTGCTAGTACCATCCACAATGAAAAAAGTCTAGGAGTCAACAATTTTAATTCATATTAGCTAACACTTTTAGTCAACAGTTTAATGCCTTTAGTTTAATAGTCTATTTAGTGATTCCAATGCAATATATATGATGAAACATAATTTTTTGAGTCACAACAATAACCACTATTTCATTACATAGGATAGTAGCATTAGTGTAAGATGTTGAAGACTCAAATTTCAACTACTCTTGATGATAATTGCTTGATTCAGCAGAATAATTTAGAAGTAGGAGAATGTGTATATATATAGTATACCTCACAAAGCTGGACAGCAGTTATGTCTCTAATTCCCTGTTGATACCAAATCACAAATGCCAAGTAATTAAGCGATGAAATGAGTGTAGCATAACTTAAATACAACAACACCACCAAAGTTAATATTCAAACAGCAGACAATTGCATTCGCTGCTATATTTTAGTCTTAAAAAGACAAAGTTGAAGACATTATTTTTTACCACACCTAACAAACTTGCATCTCATAAGCCACTTTCAATCTATTGCTTTCCAAAATCACTGTATTATATACTTTTATGTACCTTATTATTTCGAGTTGCTCCAAAAGAAGTTGCTTGATATCGGAGAGTGTCACTCCCTGCCATGGCATCCAGCTACTCCTCAGTCAAGTTCTCTGTGTACTGGATGTTTGCAATCCATTTACCAGGACATGGACAGCAACTCGAGTTACTCCAAAGCAGAGCATCCAATGCTAATTAAGAATCAAATAATCATTCAACAAAAACACAAAACATTCAATAATCATTCAATAATTTCTGAACAGAGCATAAAAAATCGAATTTAGGGGAGAAAAATAAAAAAATCGCAGTTCACAGTTCACAGTTCACACTTCACACTTCACAAAACTTCAAAGTAACCTTCGAATAGGCTTGAACAGAACTGAACTAACAATAATTATAAAAAATTATTCAATTAATCATCCTTCAACAATTAATCAATGCTTCAACAATTATTATTACAAAAATCAAAATTCATACCTAGGGTTAGAAGCTGGAAGTGTGGAAAAATGTAGAGCTGGCGGGGACAGGGACAGTGGCTGGCAAGAGGAGGCCGAAGGGGTGGAAGGGTTGAACAGAGCTAGCGCCGGCGGTCGCTAACTGCGCGACGAAAAGTGGCGCTGGCGGTGGCTGTGATTTTCGAGGGCTGACTTGGCGATGGAGCGTGGTTGCGCGAACAGTGGTGGTGGCTCCACGAACGTTGCGACGGCAGGGCTGGACGGAAGTTGCGCCGGAAACTCGAGGCGGAGACCGGAGACGTGCGAACTGAGAGCGAGAGGTGAGGGTGGACTGTGGAGGCTCGAGAGGAGAGGTATGAGTGAGTCTGTGGGTGAGACTAGGGTTCATCCCCTTTGCCCCTTCTTCAGCATGCAAAACGCAACGTTTTGCTAATGCTAGCCAATTTCAAAAACCGGCCGGGTCACGGTTCGGTTCGACCGACCGGTTTTCGGCCGGTTTGATGATTTAATTTCGATTTCTGAATTTGTCGGTTTTTCTGTCTACCCGAACTGTATTTGTCAACGGTTCACGGTTCGACCGGCCGATTCGAACCGATTTTCAGAACATTGATGTCAGACAAATTTTAGATACGATACCGATCGATACTCGTCCAATACACGTGTTTGTCATGTTCAACTGTCTTAATAAAAAAATAAAAAATTATTTCCAGACATATTTAAAACACTTAAATACCATCACAAGTAAATGTGTCTAACATTATTCTTAATATATATTTTTAAAATAAATTTAAAAATAATATATTATTATTTATTAAAATAAAAATATTTTAAATATTTTATATAATTAAAAAATTAAAAATAATTAAAAAAATATTTTATATTTTAATATTAATAAAATATCAAAATATTAATAAAATTTATCTAAAAAAAATTTATATTTAATATATATACAATATTTCTATATTTTATAAAAAATTTTGAAATTTATGCATCTATATATCTCGGATCGTATTAATATCTTTTACATTATAATAACTAATTTATGTCCAAAAATAATAAATTAACAGGGACCTCCCATTTCTCTTATATTAACTTTTTAATTTACATGTATGTCGTTTTTTGGTTTCTCCATCTTTTCTATATATAAGGCCGCTCCATTATCATCTTCATCTCCCCTTTCCTTTCTAGGCCAAAACAGAGTATCAGTGTTGTATCAATCAGCTCTTGAAATACAATACCTACCACAATTAACCTCCTTCGAAACATTACCAATAAAGGGAAAAAGAGAAAAGTTCTATATGGTTGCCGACACCATAGCCATCAACTACCACAGCGACCGGATCTTACCCGAACCGGATGTCTTCATTCGCACCTCCGCCGGAACACGTATTCCTGCCCACTCCAGTATTCTGGTCCGCCTTCCACTTTCCATTTATCTTTTTTCGTCTTCAATTTTCATTTTTTTTTTCTATTGCTCACGTTTTTTGTTTTCTTTCTTTTATTTATTCCTAAATCTCAGGCTTCTGTGTCGCCGGTTTTGGAGAACGTCATAGACCGCCCGCGAAAACATCGGAGCTCCGAAAGAATCATCCAGATTCACGGCGTTCCCTGCGAAGCCGTAGCCGTCTTCGTCACCTTCATCTACACCTCCAGGTTAGTTAGTAAGTTACAGCTCAAACAAGAAACAGCATTCTGTTTTTTTGGCCGTGAAATGATGGGGACGCCCCTGTGGGGGTGGTGGTGCAGGTGCACGGAGGAGCAGATGGACAAGTACGGGGTTCACCTGTTGGCATTGTCGCACGTGTACAACGTGCCGCAGCTGAAGCAGAGGTGCACGAAGGGGCTGGCACAGCGCGTGACGGTGGAGAACGTGGTGGACCTGCTTCAGCTGGCGCGTCTGTGCGACGCGCCGGATCTAGAAGTGAGGTGCATGAGGCTGCTCATGCGGCACTTCAAGGCGGTGGAGAACACCGAAGGGTGGAAGTTCGTTAACAACAACGATCCCTTGCTTGAACTCGATATCCTTCGCTTCATCGACGAACACGAAACGGTACTAATAATTCAACCAATTATTATATCACATTATTGATCTAATTCATTAATAATTGACTACAAATTAAAGCTTCCTCAGATGAATCAGAATAATGTACCAATTCATTACCAGCTGTGGAACAGAACAAAACATGCCATAATTTTTTATTTTTTATTAGTTCTCTGCTTTTTGCTACAAAAACACGCCATAAATTAGATGTTACGTTATTTTTATTATAAAAAATATTATTATTTTTACATCAAAATTAACTATTAAAATTAATTATCAATATATTTTAATATAAATATATTTATAATTTAATTTATTTTCAATATATATTTATATTTTAATATATATTTTAATTAATTTTAATATAAATATATTTATAATTTAATTTATTTTCAATATATATTTATATTTTAATATATATTTTATAGTAATAACTGATTTTAGTAACTAATTTTAATATATATATAGCTTTACTTCTTCTATTATTATGTTGTCTCAAAGTTCTTGTACTGGTAGATTATTGCATTACCCTCCCATTACGTACCACTTACTAGCCTTATGAAATTTACGTGTTTGATGTGCGATATCTTTATTTTATAAAATAAAGTAAAAAATAAAACAAATGTAAGAAATACTTGTTGGAAAGCAAAACATACGTAAGTAATATCACTAAAAACGTGCAGCTTAAATATATTATTTATTTATTGTTAGTATTTAGAATCAAATAAAAAAGTACTGAAGAAATATAATGGTTCATTGTTGTTAAAAAATGATGAGTGGATATAAATGAATGATTTTACAGAGGAAAGAGAAATGCCGGAGGCACAGGGAGGAACAGAGGGTGTACTTTGAGCTAAGCGAAGCCATGGACTGCTTGGAACACATATGCACCGAAGGCTGCACCGACGTTGGGCCATGCCACGTGGACACCAGAAAGGAGAGGAGGAACCCCTGCAGCAGATTCGACACGTGTTACGGCCTCCAGCAATTGATTCGCCATTTTGCCACGTGTCAGAAGAGGATGAAGCTGGGGTGCCTTCGTTGCAAGCGAATGTGGCAGCTCTTCAGGTTACATGCCTACGTTTGCCAGCAAACTGATTCTTGCAAGGTTCCTCTTTGCAGGTAAATTTTCTTTCATTCTTTATTTTCCATGGTCAATGAAACATAACATATTAACACATGATGGACTTCAACATGTTCTTTATTCTTATTTCTAATTTTGACTTTCTACCCATTTACCAATTTTTGAAGGGAGAAAAGTAGTTTCTTGCAAAACAAGTAGTTCTAAGATTTAGGAGGTATTATTTTTAATAAAATTATAATCATAAATAAAAAGCCAAACGGGGTTTGAATTGTAGTTCAAATGATTGCGTCAAACGTGATATATATCAACAAGAGATCGATCTTCAGTGCTTTTTTTTAAATTTTTTATTTTAGTTCACCACGTGATGAATTAATAATTAATATTCTGATCCGTTCCCGATTCCCATCATCTGAAGAGTCACACCTTTGGTCCTTGTTAATTAGGAATTCAACTAAATAATTTGATAATATAAGAGAAAGTAGTGATTGTGATTTGTATACGAGAGTAATGTACAATTACTTTTTTGGTCCCAGGCCAAGGTGGTGTTTATTGAGGAATAGACTAGCTAGCTGACTAGTTTGCACGTTTATGAGTAGCAATTGAACCATCTTAGTTGTTGTACTTAGTATCATCTTTCATATGGAGAAATTACGCCAGTCAATAGTCACTGCTGTTTCCCACTTCTCAATTGGAGAAACCAATATACTGACGCAATTCATAAAGTCCATATACAAGGAAGAAATATTGGTTCATGCAATTAAGCAATATTATTAGACCTACTTTCATTTTGGGGAGTATTGGTTAAATAACCATGCCAAACGCATGTGCCCATCAGTATTTGCCTAATGGGCTCCACCAAAGGGATCATATTATTTAGGATTTTAGGGGTTAATTGTTAAACAATAAAATACTTTTCGGAGGGCGGCGAAGTCTCTCACTAATGGTAAATTTCTATGGAACTGATGACCCAACAATTTTATACTGAATTCTCTCTATTTTTTTATTTATAGTTGTCAGGATTCTTTAGATATAGATTTAAGTTTTTTTTATATGTAACTTGAATTGTCTAGTGATCAGTTGACTAGTAGTCTAGTATATTTAAGCAAGTATTAAAAGTTTAATCTCATTTTATATATATAATAACTCTTTGATTAATAATAAATTTTTAAATAAAATTTTAAATTATAGTAAATTAGTCTTTGATTTATTGGATTAAAAAATATTGTTAAAAATTAAAAAAAATATTAAGATTTTTTATTCAGATGAAATAATTTATAAATTTACTACAAAAACTTAAAATATAAAATATAAAATGTAAAGAGAATTAGTTTTTTTTTTTTAAATTAGGAGTGAAATTCGAAACTTCTATTTTAAGTTATTTAATTCATTTACAAATAATTGAAGTAACAAATGATGTTATTATGTCAATCATTGAAATTATTATTTACTCAGGAAATCAATACACAAATGTTGACATCTATCTTCAGGCGCTCATCTTAATATCATGGTTTTTATTTGAATATTTTTATTTATTTTTTAAGTTTAAGCTCCAAGTGGTTTAATAGCGTCAATTTGGGCCGGTGGTACACCTTTATTTAGTTCATGTCATCATATTGTCATTATCTTGGTTCTCTAAGTTCTAATCTTTATGATGATGGTCCTTATCTTATTCTATAGTTTTCTTATGATAATGGTGCTGCATGTCTTATCAGACCATACTTTCAATGCCTCTGATATTTTTTTCCTTATTCATGTGTCTCACTCTCCTTTATCACAGGCAAATTCAATTGAAGATGCAACAAGAGAAGAGAAAAGACGATTCAAAGTGGAAATTACTAGCAAAGAAGGTAGCCTCAGCCAGAGTCATATCATCTTTGTCTCTTCCAAAGAGAAAGCGTGATGAGGAAACTAAAGTCACCATGGACAATAATGGCTTCACAAGTTTTGAGTTACATTGAGTTTTATTGCAATATGATATTATCGTATAATATGTGACAATCAATTTCGTGTTGAAATGTAGGTTTTTTTTTTTTTTTTTTTTGGGGAAAGAATATTTTGTACTTCGTAGAGGCAAGAGGTTCTAGGATATTATTATATGAACCTGTTGTCTTTTGTGTCATTACAAGGGAAATGGCAAGTTGAGAATTGTATATTTTCTTTATTGTAGACAATATGGAAATTTAATTATACTAGATGTACATTAAAATCAGTCTAAAAATAAAATATATATTAAAAATAAATTAAATTATATATATATAGTGATTAATTTTTATGTATAAATAATATTTTTTATGTAAATTATACCTCCTTTGGTAGTGTTCGCATAAGATTTTACGCGAATTTGAAGTTGGTGATAAATTTGCTTGCTCTTGTTTGGTGTATCATTAGTTTATTACAGTTTTGCTTATTAAATAAAATAATCCTTCTCTAATCTAATAGGGGAAAATTCTTCCATTTCCGTCAAATGACCCGGGCTCCCTTTCCTACCTATGCTATGCTCCCCCGGCACAGGCTGTGAAGCTTGCTTCCAGTCCTTTAATGGCGCTCACTCTGGAGAGGCTGCTTTATTACCTTTTAGGTGTGTATATTAAAATCAGTTATTAAAATTAGTTATTAGAATAAAATATATTAAATATAAAATATATATTAAAAATAAATAAAATAATACATATTTATTATATATTTTTAATTTTATAATCAAAATGTGTTATATGTTATTTTTTTATTGTAATTGGAATTAAATTCTTTTTTTCAAAATTAAGAAATTTTCTTCTCTTTTATACTAATTTTACAATCAAAATGTGTCAAATATCACTCCCTCATTGCAATTGAAATCAAATTTTTTCCTCCAAAATTAAAAAGTTTTCTCCTCTCCTTCTTCCTTTCTCTATCTCTCTTATTCCTTCAACCACTCTATCTATTTTATATATCATTATTAATATTAATATCAATAACTAATTACTAATTTGACAATCAACATGTGTAACACAACATTCTTTAATTGCATTAAAATTAAAATTAAAATATACATATATTATGTATCATATATTACTATCTAATTTAATAATCAAATGTGTCACATGACACTCTCTTATTTAAATTGAGCAAAATTATTTTTTTTTCAAAATCAATAAACTCTCTTTCTAAATTCTCTCATCCACTTCTCTCAATTTTTCTATTTCTCTCTACTGTTTTTACTCTGTATATAATTTATATTTTATATTAGTAATTTTGACAAATCAAAATATGTAATTCAATATTTTTTATTACAATTAAAATAAAATTTTTTCTTCCAAAATTAACAAACTCCCACTCTCACTCTCATTCTTCATCTTTATCTTTTTCTCTCTTTTCTTTCATTCTCTATTTTTTCTTTTTTTTTTCTACAGAAAACAAAATTAATAAAATAATATAATTCAAATAAAAATTATTATTATTATATACATATTTTTTTAGTTTTAAATATTCACCACTTATCTTTCTAATCTATATATTTTTATTTCTCTTCTTTCAAATATTTATTACATATAATTTGGAAAGAATACTAATGTTATAATTAAAAGTTAGAATCAAAATTCAATTGTACAATTGAATTTTGATTCTAACTTTTAAAAAAATAATTTTGAATTAATTTTATAACTATTAATATAATTTTTTTATGCTAATATCTAATTATATTTTTATATACATAAAAAAAATATTATTTTTAAATAACAAATATAAAAATTAATTATTTTTATTTGTGCAACAGACTTAACACCTAATTAAATATAAAAATATACACGTTAAATTGTTTCAAATTTTAAATAACGAATATTGAAATTAATTGTTAATAAAAAAATTAGACATTTTTATATAAAAATAATAACTAAAAATCCTATTATTTGATTTTTTATCTATAGCTACCTTAATCTTCTTAATCAGAGAATTTTGTCAATTTACGACTTTTTTTTGTAAAAGTAGTTTGATTTTATAAATCTTTTGTGTCATGCATAATCTATACTGTCATAACAAAATAGATTGTAATTTTAAAAAATGTATATTTCCATAATATTATTACGGATAAAAATACTAGTATTCATATATAAATATATAATGACTAATTTTAGTGATTAATTTTAATGTATAAATAACATTTTTATAAATCAAACTATAATTTCAAATTTTATTATCAACTCGTTATATGGTGATATACTGATATAACCATCTTATTTCTTATAGTAACCCCCCCCCCCCCCAGTATATATGCTAATGCTATAGTATTTATATTTTACTGTCTAATTTATTAAAAAATTAAAAATAATATTTAATTTAAATAATATAAAGTAAATCTTTTAAAATATTAAAAATTTACTTTAGAAAAAAAGTTAGACAAATTCAGCCTCAAAATATTCGACACTAGAGAATTGACCTTTTTGAGTAAGATAACTGTAATAAGTAACGATGTCATGTCTTCCTAAAATCATGTTTAAATTTGAATTTGTAAAAGCTGAAGTATGTTTACATAATAATTAAGGAAAGGGTTTAGGGGAACAGATAGAATCATATTTTTGGGACATTATCATGGAAGATGGGACTTATGGCTGTGAATGAGATGCGCTTTTGAATTCTAAACCATAGATAATGGCCTCCACATTAGTCCCACATTCGTATTCACTACTAGGGTCATATGAAATTAAAGTGTCTCATTGCTAAAACTAAAGGAAGCTCTTTAAAAGCTCTCATTTGACCAATATATACCAAAAGGAAATGCACTCAACATGGAATAATCTTCAATTAAGATATTTAATCTGTTGGTGATTGTTCCGGTATCCTCTAAAACTTAGAGGGAGGATAAATTATTTCTCATTGTGTATAATTACACAATAAATCTACTATACACACTTTTAATGTATGGAATTATCGCATCTCTAATTAATTTAATTATTTTGAGGGAAAGTTTGGACAAAAACAAGTTTAGATTATACATCGATATCAGACATACTTTTAAATTATACAACTATTTATCAACATCTATATATATTTCAATAAGAATTAAAATGATGCAATAAATTAAATGTTTTGAATTCAATTTAAGTATAGTACTCTATATTTAAATAAAATATGTAAGTATATTAAATGAATACACAATTAAATTTATTATACGATTATACACAAAAAAATGATACTTTATCCTCCAATTTTTGGAAGATATTGAAGAATTTGTCTAATTTATTTAAAAAAATGGTACTTAAGTATTATAAAATATGGGTCTGTATATTTTAAGTATTTAACAGTTATATAAAAAACATTAGAATCTAAATGTGGGATTTTTTAGTCAACAAGAAAGTTGGGAGAGAGAGAGGGACAGAGAGAGGAAAGGGCAAAATTAGTTGAATGTGAGTCAGAAAAAAAATTAATTTAATTTTTTTTCTAATAATTAATGTTGATAAAAAGTACAGTAATATCTTAAAATATATGTTATACCAAAACATAATAGCAATATAATATTCTATTGATCGATGCGAATTCAAGAATGATAAAGCCTGATGTTGAAAAATTTTTTATTTTGTTTTATCGTATTTATTTTTGTGAATGAAGACATTATTGAACCATTTAAACTGTATTTGTTTTTTAGAACAAGATAAAATAAAATATTAAAAATGAAATAATATTTTTATTTATATTTCATCTGTCAAACACAATTTTATGTTTCTGTATTCATGTCTCTATGTCCAAACTTATGTGCATCCAGCACCTATCCAACAAAGCATTTCTAGAACCCTTTAACAATGGAAGTTGCATAAAAATTTAAGGGCAAAGCAGAAAGAACGGGGTAACATCATTAATAGCATAGATCAATAGTTGTTGGTAGGAACATAGAAAATAATCAAATACTGAGGCAAAGCATTGACGGTAGGTCGAGTGGAGTTCCACCAACTCGACAAGGGGGGTAATGCCAATATTTATCAAACATATGCGTAGTGGAAGACAATATAATATTCATATATAAAAATGACAAAAATAATTTTTTTTATAGAATAAACTATTAAAATAATATAAAAATATTTATATTATTGACAAAAAAAATTTCAAACAATATTAACGATAAAAAAACTCTAAAAATTTTAAAATATAATAAAAAATTAAATATAAAATATATATTCTAAAAATAAATTTTAGAGATTAAATTTTTTAATTTTATATATTTTGTAATTATTATTAAAAATGATTTATTTTATTTTTAAAATTTAATAATTTTATATCAAATGAATATTTTTTAAATTTTTTTTAAGTGCGAATGACCACATCTCTTTGAAAAATAAAAAATATTTAAAAAATTATAAATAAAAATTTAACTTGTAAAAAATCATTAAATTCACAAAATAAAAAAGTATCAAAATATTAATGAAATGAAAAAAATAATATTATAAAATTTATAAAAATTAATAAAAAAAATAAAACAATCATCTAATAAAATTTTTGTTAAAAATTTAAATTTTAAATAAATTAAAAAATTAGTATCAGAGTTAAAGTAATGATTTCAAGAATATAGCAACACTTTTTAATAAAAATAACACTTTTAATCTATGCTACGCGTCAAAAATTTAATATATAACACTCTATTCAATGAACTAAATCAAATGTTTTTGTCTAAGTCTCCATTTAAGAAAAATATATACACTTTATTTTTTATTTAGTAAAACTTCATCTTCACTTCTCTCCATTTAACAAAATAACATGTCTTTTTACACTTTAAAAATTATACTTTGACTACTAATTATTATTTTTGTTAGCTAATAAGCCTTTTCTTTCAAATTCGTTGTGATATTTTAATGGCAAAATTTTATGTGAGACGTTAGATACTAATGTATCACATAATCATTGGAGAAAAGTACTCACTCATAAAGGTAATATTATTTCTTCTTATAATAAAGTGAAATTAGGTTCTTAAAGATTTTGATCTCAAATTAATTAGACTCTGAAAAAAAAATATTACTTTAGTCTTTCATAATAGTAAATAATGGATATGTTATATCTTTTTATCAATTTATCACGTAAAACTTAATGACAATACTTATATGTACCATTAACTATACTTATAAAAGATTATCATCACTTAGATAACAACTTTTTTAATGAAACTTCACCAGTTTTAATAAAATTCGTGATAAATACAGAACACTTGATAAATGTTATATAAAAACTCAAAAGATAATAATACTTCACTATCTAAACAATTACCAAACCACTCTTACCCCTTTTTTCTCAAACTAAACCCTAACTTTACCCTATCCCTAATTCACCCACACACTCTCCTCACTATCCTCCAGCTGCCACCCTCATGCAACACACACCACCATATCAAGAGAGAAGAGAGATCGGAAAAAGACGAGAAGAGAGGAGGGGGCTGCTCCCACCGTCACCGCTGTCGCCCTAGAGCCAATCGGAGTTGGCGTCGCCCTGGTCAGGGCCGTTGCCAAGGAACCTAATGCGCGAGAGAGTAACGCACAAGGAAAGACGCAATTAAGAAGTTGCTTCCCGTCGCCGCCGTCGCACCTTGCTGCTGCCAACTCCGTCGCGTCTTGTCACCATCGAGATCGTTGTCGTTGTCGCGGCTGTGGGCCAGGGCTTCGAATAGAGAGAAGGAGCTCGCAAAGATGAGAGAAACGCGAGGGCCAGGAAGAGGGCAACGCCGTTGCCTTCACTGTTGCAGTCATCGACGAGTTGCACGGTGTCGTTGGGGGCGCCGTTCCATTACCGTCGGAGCCACGACTGTCGTCACTGAAGGAGCTTTGCCGCCAAGCTGCATGCCACTGTCGGCAGTACAATTCTTTTCTCTTTTTAGTTAGACTCTATTTCATTCTTCAAATTGCAACGTTTTCACCATTGTCTATCAGCTATTACCGTGCTTGTTGCTCCATTAATGATGAGTTCTGTTTTGCCCTAGCTTTACGTTATTTCTGCCGAATTCTGTACTTACCGATGGAGGTCTTTGGAGCTGTTGCTGCTTCATTTTCTTTGTTCCTCTTAATTACAGTAAGTATTCTTATTCCAAAACTCTTGTCGTTAGTATTTTATTATAGTTTGTTAAAGATTTTGAGATATTTGATGTCGTACGATTGAGTACCGTTAATGTATATTGCGTTTGTGGTTGTTGCTGCTGCAGAAAATTATTGGATTTAATGCCAATGTTGCGAAAAAAGGATGAAAGGGATTTGTTGTGTTTAATTATCGAGTATCAACTAATCAAGGTAGGAGTTGTTTGATGTGGTGTAAATTAATTAGTAACAATGCTTGAAGTCTCTTGGTGGGTTTATTAGGACTTGAACAATTTGTTTGCTGACCTAATCTGTTTAGCGCCAAGGGCTTTATTACCCAGTATGCGTACGCACAGATCTGTGTGTGTACGCACGAAAAAAAAATTTACTTCTTCTTGCCCTATATCATTCCCTTCTTTCTTTTGCAATATTTTTTATTTTTACTCATCCGTGCATTTTTTATGTTCTTAACCATTTTCAGTTTTTCTTTGCTTGGGGACAAGTAAACTTTTAATTAAGTTTGGTGTTGCAGAGTGAGCTCTCTGTTTATATTATCATCATTGGCACTAAAGGGAGGTGAATCATCTTCACAAAGGAGCACAACCTGAGGAATGAGATGGCCACCAGAATAACTGAGGTGGTTGAGTTCATTTTCGTTCATACCTCCCTTCTTGTTCTTATTTTATTATTTTCTATTTTTTGTTGCTTATTTTCTATCATTTGCATGATTTTCAATATTTTTAGTCTTTTAGCTTTAGTTAGTTTGTTTAATTGTTTTTATTTCTATTTTTATAAAAAAAAGGTGTCGCATGTACTGCTCATTGAGCTTGAATTTAAAAAGAAAAAGAAGAGAAAAGTGGTGTAATACATGAGTGATTGAGTTATATATAGAGTTGTCTTATTTAAATTGATGTGGTGGTATTTATCTGTGGTTTTGAATGCATGAAAAGAATAGTGTATATTTGATCTTGGAGTTAAGATTGTTAATTCTTGAGGTACAGGAATTTAGAGAATTATTATGAATTCTTGAAATTAAATAAGAAACTAATCCTTGAAGCAAAAGAAATAGCAACAAAAAAAAAAGAAAAAAGAAAATAAAATAAGCAAGACTCAAGACTCGGAGCATTAATGACTAGAAAGGTTAAGTGTGATGAAAAGCTCAAAAGAGTTGTTTTCCTAGCCATATGCTTGTGGTGTGAATGTGTCAAGTAAAGCTTGAGATTGAGCACTTAGAGTCAAAACCAAGTGCAAGTAAAGAGTATGCCAAAAGTTTTGAGCACCACTGACTGGAAAAAAAATCAGAGTTTAAACAGTTTTCCAGTTAAGTGCTTGTGGTATTTTTGTGTCAAGTAAACCTTGAGACAAACATTTAGAGTCATGGCTAGGCTCAAGGTGTAAAGCACCAAAGAAAAGAAAAAGAAAATGTTGTGTTCAAGGATTAGTCAGAGGTCAAAAAGAGAAGAATTCATAAAATTATCCAAGTTCTAGTTCCGAAGGATATTAAGATTTTTGAGTTTCAAAGGATAGTGAGATGCCGAAACTATTCAGGGTCACAGTGTCATTAATCTCACTCAGAGAAAAGACATGAGCTTAATTGAAAAACTCAATTCTTAAGCTAATCCACTTCTCAGTTTTATATTGTTTCTAGTTGCTTGAGGCCAAGCAACAATTTAAGTTTGGTGTTGTAATGCATGAGCATCTTTTTTATATTTTTCTTATTATTTTAGATATGAATTTATTGAGTTTTATTTAGATTTTAGTGTTTGAAATCTATTTGGATGCTACTTTGAGTTGTATTGTAGTTTTATTTGTTTTAGAAAAAATCCGGGTGAGTTTGGTAGAGTTCGTGCAGAAGAAAAAGTGAATATGCCAAGCAGGTGCCAAACGTCGAGCCTGGCATTCGGCTCCAGGTGTATCATGGTGCATGTAAGGCTTTTGACTAGTTGGCGCTAAATGCCCTAACCTAGCATTTAGCGCCAGGAGCTTCATAATTCGTGCAACATCCACAATCCTCTCTGCCTCCTCGGTGCTAAACGTCGAGCCTGGCGTTTAGCGCCAGGAAGACCGCAAAACTCCACAATTTTTTCTGCCTCACTGGCGCAAAACATCGAGCATGGCATTTAGCGCTAGCACTGCGTACATGAATTTTAAGGACGGTTTCGTTGGATGAAGATTTTATTAATAATTAGTTTTATTTTATTTTCTTTTGTTTATTATTAATACCAAACACAATCTTTTATTTTATTTTCAAATCAATTAGGTTAGATATAAAAGAGAAAAGATTTAGCTTTTTGGTCTCTTCTCTTCTCTCTTCTACCTCATTCTACACTACACACACTGCACTCGCTCTCCCTCATCTCCATTCTCTCTTCCGTCTTTCATTCTTTATTAGTTTTAGGTTTTATATTAGATTAGGATTTGAGATTTTCTGTACTATGGGCAACTAATCCTCCATTGTTAAGGTTAGGAGCTCTATTTACTTTAATGTATTAATAATTATTTGTTCTTCGACTCTTGATTAATATTTTGATTATTGTTTAAGAATTGGTTTTGTTTTTCATCCTAAGAATTAGTGATTATTGGAAAATAACACTAATTCTACTTGAATTCTATTTGAGTCTTAAAAAAGTTATATCATTAGAATTACAGCTTGAAACTAATTTTTCACAATTCCTAATTATCTAGATTTAGTGTGGTACATGACATATAACTGTATTGTGCTTTGGGGTTCTTAGGGTTGTGAGGTTTATAAATCAGAATTTGAACTTCACCCTCTAATACAATTGATGTTTGGTTGCATTAGAGGAGATTTGATTGCCTAGGAATAGGAATTTAATCACTTGGAGTTTGCCATAAACATAATCTTTGCATGATCAAAGTAGTTGACATTGAATATTGATTTGGAAATTTAAATATCTCTGACACCTTAACTATCTTTATCATATTATTTTCTTAACCAATTTTAGTTTGCTTTTATTTAATTCTCTATTTTTATATTATTTGCTATTAAAACCTTAAATTTTGATTGTCTGACTAGAATAATCAATTGACTATTGTTTGCTTAATCCGTTAATCCTCGTGGAATTGATACTCACTCACCTTAGGTATTACTTGGTACGACCCGGTGCACTTACCGGTTCAATTGTGGTATTCTAAATCCGCACCAAGGACCCACTCACCAACCTTTGAAAATGAGACCATTACTGGGTTTGCCATTTGTGTTTCCATACAAAGATAGTTTATCTTGACCTTAATGCCTTGCTGAAAATTACCGAGTACAACACGTGAATTTTCTTGTTCATGCATGATAATTAATGAGTCTCTTTTGGATCAATTATTCCATCCTAAGTGGTTCAAGGGATGTAGTCAAGTGTTGTTAGTATTCAGGAGGGGATAGAGATGAAACTTGAGGAATAGAGGATTGTGCTTCTTGAGTTGGTTGTGGTGGAGGAGGTTGTTGAGCTTCCTTTCTTATTGGTGGCCTTGGCCTTCGCATATGTGGATTGGGCATTACCCTTTTCATACTTTCGAATGTAATTGGGTGGTCAACCTTGATTGGCACATCTTCATCAAATTCAAACCATGCTTGTTCATTGAGTCTATGAATGAGGCATGAGAATCCAAACCTTGTTTTCTTTAATATATTCCTAGCCATGCGATGGATATTAGGGAGAATGATTTCCTCCATATTTACCTCCTCTCCGGTCATGATACAGTTAGAATGACTCTTTCTTTAGTCACTTCGGAGTTGTTGGAAGAGGAAATGATGGACCTCTTCACAAACTCAAACCAACTTCTTGCTGCCAGAAAAAGATCACTTCTTTTAAACTGGTTTGAAATTTCTTTGGCATCATTTTTGCATTAGACCCCAGTATGAAAATATCATTTATGACATCATCATACCTTGGACAGGTACTTAGTCTATGCTCATAGCTTATTATAGAAGAAGAAGATAAAGATGAATCTCCCAGTTTTAGAACTCTTCGGATCGCATCGGGTCCAAAGTCTACAGGCTTACCTCTCATATAGCTCACATAGGAGGGTTCAAGTTGTCCATCATTTGTATAGAACTCTTAGACTAGCTAGCAAGAGCCCCATTTTTTTAGGTGGGTTGCACATAGTTGTCCACTTTCGCCTTTGAATTTGTCTGCAGATTCCTGGGTGGAGCCCTCTTTCTATCTCAAATCTCACTTCGGGTATCACTATTTTATAGGTTGTCCACCCATAGAATTTATGTTCATAGAAGGGAGAGCAGAATCTTTCTTCGTCATGTTGCGGTTTGGTGGGTGCCTTGCCCTTTCTTTTTCTTGATAAAGAGAAATCGGATTTGGGAGTGGTGGACGAAATTGTGATCAATGTTCTAACTATTTTTGGATGAAATCATTATTATGGCACCAGTTGAATTCACAACTCCGTTCAACTAACCAGCAAGTGTACTGGGTCGTCCAAGTAATAAACCTTACGTGAGTAAGGGTCGATCCCACAGAGATTGTTGGTATGAAGCAAGCTATGGTTACCTTGTAAGTCTCAGTTAGGCAGATTAAATATTGTTTATGGTTTTGGAAATTAATAAAGAAGAAAATAGATAAAATAATAAAAGGGATAGAACACTTATGCAGATTCATTGGTGGAAATTTCAGATAAGCATATGGAGGTACTGTATGGCTCAAGGACGCCTGCTCTCCTACTGCTTCAACTCAATCCTTCTTACTCCTTTCCATGGCAAGCTGTATGTAGGGCATCACTGTTGTCAGTGGCTACATCCCATCCTCTCAGTGAAAATGGTCCTCTGCGGCTGTCACTCGCATGGCTAATCATCTGTCGGTTCTCAATCAGGTTGGAATAGAATCCATTGATTCTTTTGCGCTTGTCATCACGCCCAGCCTTCAGGAGTTTGAAGCTCGTCACAGTCATTCAATCCTAGAATCCTACTCGGAATACCATAGACAAGGTTTAGACTTTCCAGATTCTCATGAATGCCGCCATCTATCTAACTTATACCACGAAGATTCTGTTGGGGAATCTAAGAGATACACATTCAAGCTCTGTTGCATGTAGAACGAGAGTGGTTATCAATCACGTGCGTTCATAAGTGAGAATGATAATGAGGGTTATCTAATCATCACATTCATCATGTTCTTGGGTGCGAATGAATATCTTGGAATAAGAATAAGAGAGAATTGAATAAAAGAAAATAGAACTGCATTAATACTTGAGGTACAGCAGAGCTCCACACCCTTAATCTATGGTGTGCAGAAACTCCACCGTTGAAAATACATAAGTGAAAGGTTCAGGCATGGCCGAATGGCCAGCCCCCATGTGGTCACAAGACCGAATGATCAAAGACATCTAATACATTAATAAATCATCCTATTTATAATAAACTAGCTCCTAGGGTTTACATGAGTAAGTAATTGATGCATAAATCCACTTCCGGGGCCCACTTGGTGTATGTTTGGGCTGAGCTTGATCAATCCACGAGCTGAGGCTTCTCTTGGAGTTGAACTCCGAGTTATGACGTGTTTTGGGCGTTCAACTCCGGATCATGACGTTTTTCTGGCGTTTAACTCCAGACAGCAGCATGTACTTGGCGTTCAACGCCAAGTTACGTCGTCAATTTCCGAATAAAGTATGAACTATTATATATTTCTGGAAAGCCTTGGATGTCTACTTTCCAACACCGTTGAGATCGCGCCAATTGAAGTTCTGTAGCTCCAGAAAATCCATTTCGAGTGCAGGGAGGTCAGATTCCAACAGCATCAGCAGTCCTTTTGTCAGCCTTTTTCAGAGTTTTGCTCAAATCCCTCAATTTCAGTCAGAATTTACCTGAAATCACAGAAAAACACACAAACTCATAGTAAAGTCCAGAAATGTGAATTTAACATAAAAACTAATGAAAACATCCCTAAAAGTAGCTTGAACTTACTAAAAACTACCTAAAAACAATGCCAAAAAGCGTATAAATTATCCGCTCATCACAACACCAAACTTAAATTGTTGCTTGTCCCCATGCAACTGAAAATCAAATAGGATAAAAAGAAGAGAATATACTATAAATTCCAAAATATCAATGAATATTACTTATAATTAGATGAGCGGGACTTGTAGCTTTTTGCTTCTGAACAGTTTTGGCATCTCACTTTTTCCTTTGAAGTTCTGAATGATTGGCTTCTTTAGGAACTTAGAATTTCGGATAGTGTTATTGATTTTCCTAGTTAAGCATGTTGATTCTTGAACACAGCTACTTATGAGTCTTGGCCGTGGCCCTAAGCACTTTGTTTTCCAGTATTACCACCGGATACATAAATGCCACAGACACATAACTGGGTGAACCTTTTCAGATTGTGACTTAGCTTTGCTAAAGTCCCCAGTTAGTGGTGTCCAGAGCTCTTAAGCACACTCTTTTGCCTTGGATCACGACTTTAACCACTTAGTCTCAAGCTTTTTACTTGGACCTTCATGACACAAGCACATGGTTAGGGACAGCTTGATATAGCCGCTTAGGCCTGGATTTTATTTCCTTGGGCCCTCCTATCCATTGATGCTCAAAGCCATGGATCCCTTTTTACCCTTGCTTTTTGGTTTTAAGGGCTATTGGCTTTTTCTACTGCTCCTTCTTTTTCTATATACTCCCCTTTTTTTTTTCGAATGCTTCTTCTTTTTCACTGCTTTTTCTTGCTTCAAAAATCAATTTCATGATTTTTCAGATCATCAATAACATTTCTCTTTGTTCATCATTCTTTCAAGAGCCAACAATTTTAACATTCATAAACAACAAGATCAAAAGACATATGCACTGTTCAAGCATTCATTCAGAAAACAAAAAGTATTGTCACCACATCAATATAATTAAACTAAATTCAAGAGCTATTTTCGAAATTTATGTACTTCTTGTTCTTTTGAATTAAAACATTTTTCTTTTAAGAAAGGTGAAGGATTAATGGATTTTATTCATAGCTTTAAGGCATGGTTACATACTAATGATCATGAAATAAAGACACAAAACATAGATAAACACAATACTAAAAACCGAAAACAGAAAGAAATAAAGAACAAGGAATGAATCCACCTCTAGTGGCGTCTTCTTCTTGAAGGACCAATGATGTTCTTTAGCTCTTCTATGTCCCTTCCTTGCCTTTGTTGCTCCTCCCTCATTGCTCTTTGATCTTCTCTTATTTCTTGGAGAATGATGGAGTGCTCATGATGTTCCACCCTTAATTGTTCCACATTGTGGTTTAAATCTTCTAAGGAAGTGTTGAGTTGCTCCCAATAGTTGTTTGGAGGAAAGTGCATCCCTTGAGGTATCTCAGGGATTTCTTGATGATGACTTTCCTCATGTACCTCTTGAGGACCGTGAGGAGCTTCTCTTGCTTGCTCCATCCTTTTCTTGGTGATGGGCTTGTCTTCTTCAATGGAGACATCTCCTTCTATGATAACTCCAGCTGAGTAACATAGATGGCAAATAAGGTGAGGAAAAGCTAGCCGTGCCATAGGTGAGGGCTTGTCGGCTATTTTGTAGATTTCATTGGAGATGACCTCATGAACTTCTACTTCTTCTCCAATCATGATGCTATGAATCATGATGGCCCGATCTACAGTAACTTCAGATCGGTTACTAGTAGGAATGATGGAGCGTTGAATGAACTCCAACCATCCTCTAGCTATAGGCTTGAGGTCCAGTCTTCTTAGTTGGACTGGCTTGCCTTTGGAGTCTCTTTTCCACTGAGCTCCTTCCACACAAACGTCCATAAGGACTTGGTCCAACCTTTGATTAAAGTTGACCCTTCTAGTGTAGGGGCGTTCATCACCTTGCATCATAGGCAAGTGGAATGCCAACCTTACATTTTCCGGACTGAAATCCAAGTATTTCCCCTAACCATTGTGAGATAATTCTTTGGATTTGGGTTCATACCTTGGTTATGGTTCCTAGTGATCCATGCATTGGCATAGAACTCTTGAACCATTAAGATTCTGACTTGTTGCATGGGGTTGGTTAAGACTTCCCAACCTCTTCTTCGGACTTCATGTCGGATCTCCGGATACTCATTTTTCTTGAGCTTGAAAGGGACCTCAGGGATCACTTTCTTCTTTGTCACAACATCATAGAAGTGGTCTTGATGGCTCTTGGAGATGAATCTTTCCATCTCCCATGACTCGGAGGTGGAAGCTTTTGTCTTCCCTTTTCCTTTTCTAGAGGATACTCCGGCCTTAGGTGCCATTGGTAATGGAAAAACAAAAAAAAAGCTTATGCTTTTACCACACCAAACTCAAAATTTTGCTCGTCCTCGAGCAAAAAAGAAAAGAAGAGTAGAAGAAGAAGAAGAAAATATGGTAGAGAGGGAGAGAGGTAGGTTCGGCTATGTGGGAGAAGAAGGGGTTGTGTTGTGTGAAAATGAAGTAGAAGGGAAGGGTATTTATAGGGAGAGGGGAGGGTGGGTGTTCGGCCAATTTGGGTGGGAATGGGTGGGAAATTGAATTTGAATTTTATGAAGGTAGGTGGGGTTTATGGGGAAGAGTGGGGTGATGTGAATGGTGAATGGGAGAATTGGGAAGAGGAATTGAGGTGATTGGTGATGGGTGTTGGGAAGTGTGACATGGGGAGTAGGAAAAATGAGATTTAGGATTAGGAGAGTGTGATTAGGATTAAAAGGTAAGGTGGGAATATGGTAGGTGGGGATCCTGTGGGGTCCACAGATCCTGAGGTGATCCTGTGGGGTCCACAGGATCCTGAGGTGTAAAGAAATATCATTCCTTCACCATATAGGCATGTAAAATGCCTTCATGCATCATTCTGGCGTTCAAACGCCCATTGGTGTATGTTCTGGGCGTTCAACGCCCATGTAATGCATGTTTCTGGCGTTGAACGCCAGTTTCATGCTTGTTACTGGCGTTCAGCGCCAGCTTTTCTCCTCTAGGCACATTCCTGGTGTTCAACGCCAGGATGTTGCTTGTTTCTGGCGTTCAGCGCTAGAATGGTGCTCTGTTCTGGCGTTGAACGCCGGCCAGATGCATCTTACTGGCGTTGAACGCCAGCCTGTGCGTCCTCCAGGGTGAAAAATTTTTTCTTCTGTTTTTGACTCTGTTTTTAATTTTTTTTTTATTTTTTTCGTGACTCCTCATGATCATGTACCTAATAAAACACAAAATAACAATAAAACAAAATAAAATAAAAATTAGATAAATAAAATTGGGTTGCCTCCCAACAAGCGCTTCTTTAATGTCAATAGCTTGACAGTGGCTCTCATGGAGCCACAAGGTGATCAGGTCAATTTTAGTGTAGTCCCAACACCAAACTTAGAGTTTGGATATGGGATCTTGGTGCACGAAATTGCAATCACACTTTTGCAACTCCGCACAACTAACCAGCAAGTGCACTGGGTCATCCAAGTAATACCTTGTGTGAGCAAGGGTCGATCCCACGGAGATTGTCGGCTTGAAGCAAGCTATGGTTATCTTGTAGATCTTAGTCAGGATATCAGAAATTATCAGGATTGATTGTAAAAAGTAAAAGAACATGAAATGGTTACTTGTTTTGCAGTAATGGAGAATAGGTTGGGGTTTTGGAGATGCTCCATCTTCTGAATCTCTGCTTTCCTACTGTCTTCTTCATCAAACACGCAAGTCTCCTTCCATGGCAAGCTCATGTAGGGTTTCACCGTTGTCAATGGCTACCTCCCATCCTCGCAGTGAAAGCTAATGCACGCACTCTGTCACAGTACTGCCAATCACCGGTTTGGTTCCCTCCCCTACCGGAATAGAATCCCTCTTTTGCGTCTGTCACTAACGCCCAGTAGGTTACAGGTTTGAAGCACGTCACAGTCATTCAATCATTGAATCCTACTCAGAATACCACAGACAAGGTTTAGACCTTCCGGATTCTCTTGAATGCTGCCATCAGGTCCTGCCTATACCACGAAGATTCCGATTAAAGAACCCAAGAGATAACTACTCAATCTAAGATAGAACAGAGGTGGTTGTCAGGCACATGTTCATAGTTGAGAATGATGATGATTGTCACGGATCATCACATTCATCCGGATTAAGAACAAGTGTTATCTTAGAATCGAAGCAAGCATGATTGAATAAGAAACAGTAGTAATTGCATTAATTCATCAAGACACAGCAGAGCTCCTCACCCCCAACCATGGGGTTTAGAGGCTCATACTGTGGAAAGAAACGTGTACAAAATGTTATGGGGTCATAAGGTACGGATACAATGTCAAAAGATCCTATAAGTAGTAAACTAGTGTCCTAAGGTCTACAGAAATGAGTAAATGACAGAAAAATCCACTTCCGGGCCCACTTGGTGTGTGCTTGGGCTGAGCAATGAAGGAATTTCGTGTAGAGACCTTTTCTGGAGTTAAACGCCAGCTTTCATGCCAGTTTGGGCGTTTAACTCCAAATTTTATGCCAGTTCCGGCGTTTAACGCTGGAATTTCTGTAGGTGACTTTGAGCGCCGGTTTGGGCCATCAAATCTTGGGCAAAGTATGGACTATTATATATTGCTGGAAAGCCCAGGATGTCTACTTTCCAATGCCGTTAAGAGCGCGCCAATTGGGCTTCTGTAGCTCCAGAAAATCCACTTCGAGTGCAGGGAGGTCAGAATCCAACAGCATCTGCAGTCCTTTTCAGTCTCTGGATCAGATTTTTGCTCAGGACCCTCAATTTCAGTCAGAAAATACCTGAAATCACAGAAAAACACACAAACTCATAGTAAAGTCCAGAAAAGTGAATTTTAACTAAAAACTAATAAAAATATACTAAAAACTAACTAAAAGATACCAAAAACATACTAAAAACAATGCCAAAAAGCATACAAATTATCCGCTCATCACAACACCAAACTTAAATTGTTGCTTGTCCCCAAGCAACTGAAAATCAAAATAGGATAAAAAGAAGAGAATATACTATAGACTCCAAAATATCAAAGAAACATAGCTCCAATTAGATGTGCGGGACTAGTAGCTTTTTGCCTCCGAACAGTTTTGGCATCTCACTCTATCCTTTGAAGTTCAGAATGATTAGCATCTATAAGAACTCAGAACTCAGATAGTGTTATTGATTCTCCTAGTTAAGTATATTGATTCTTGAACATAGCCTGTGTATGAGTCTTGGCTGTGGCCCAAAGCACTCTGTCTTCCAGTATTACCACCGGATACATACATGCCACAGACATATAATTGGGTGAACCTTTTTAGATTGTGACTCAGCTTTGCTAAAGTCCCCAATTAGAGGTGTCCAGGGTTCTTAAGCACACTCTTTTGCCTTGGATCACAACTTTATTTCCTTCTTTTTCTTCTTCTTTCTCTCTTTTTTTTTTTTTTGAAATTTTTTTTTTGGATTCACTGCTTTTTCTTGCTTCAAGAATCATTTTGATGATTTTTCAGATCCTCAATAACAGTTCTCCTTTTCCATCATCCTTTCAAGAGCCAACACTTTTAACATTCTTAAAACAACAAATTCAAAAGACATATGCACTGTTCAAGCATTCATTCAGAAAACAAAAAGTATTGTCACCACATCAAACTAATTCAACTAGTTTTCAGAGATAGATTTCGAAACCCTGTACTTCTTGTTCTTTTGTGATTAAAGCATTTTTCTTTTAAGAGAGGTGATGGATTCATAGGACATTAATAGCTTTAAGGCATAAACTTAAATTTTATTAATTATGAACTAAGAACAAGACTCAAATATAGATATAAGATGAAACTAAAAAAATAAATAGAAAATGAATAAAAAAAAACGCAAACATAGGCTCCTAATGATAGAGGTTTTCACAGAGTTAGAACTCAACAACCTTGATTTTGAGAAGTGGATGCTCCCTCAGCTTGAGAGGAGAACTTTTGGCGTTTCATCTCTTGAATTTCACGCCCCTGCTTCTCTTGTTCCTTCAGCAATTTGCAGAGCATGCAGTTCTGATTCTGCTGTTCTTCCTTCAGTTGCTCCATAGTCTCTTGCAACTTGTTAATAGATGCTTCTAGGTTGGACCAGTAGTCAATTCTTGGGAATTCAGGGATGAATTCCTGTGCCCTCCTCTTGATGGAGTTGTCTTGCACTTGTCCTTCCATTGACTTCTTAGTGATTGGGTGTTCAATGGGTATGAACTCATCCACTCCCATCTTCACCCCAGCCTCTTTACAGAGCAAGGAAATCAAGCTTGGATAAGCCAATTTGGCTTCAGTGGAATTCTTATTTGCAATTGTGTAGATCTCACAAGCAATCACATGATGCACCTCCACTTCTTTTCCAAGCATGATGCAATGAATCATCACTGCTCTCTTGATGGTGACCTCAGAACGGTTGCTAGTGGGCAATATGGAACGCCCAATAAAGTCTAGCCAACCTCTTGCAATTGGTTTGAGGTCTCCCCTCTTGAGTTGGTTTGGGACACCCTTAGAATTGGTTATCCACTTAGTTCCAGGGAGGCATATGTCCTCTAGAACTTGATCCAACCCCTTATCTACTCTCACCATCCTCCTATTAAAGGAATCAGGATCATCTTGCAGTTGAGGCAACTTGAAGATTTCTCTTATTTTGTCCAGATGAAAGTATATAACTTTCCCTCTGACCATGGTTCTTTAGGTATGGTAAGCGGTTCCAGTCATTCTCTGCTTATCTGTTAGCCACAGATTTGAGTAGAATTCCTGAACCATGTTCCTTCCAACCTTTGTTTCAGGATTGGTTAGAACTTCCCATCCTCTGTTTCGAATTTGCTCTTGGATCCCCGGATATTCATCTTCTTTCAGATCAATTTTAACTTCCGGGATCACTGACCTCAGACCCATTATTTTATGATAATGGTCTTCATGTTCTTTGGTTAAGAACTTCTCTTCATTCCAAAGATTCTTTGGATTATTCTCTTTCTTGCCTCTTAAATTGGTTTGTTTTCCCTTAGGAGCCATGATATTGATGAATCTTGGCTTCGTGATCACGGAAAAGCACACCAAACTTAGAGGTTTGCTTGTCCTCAAGCAAAATAAAAGAGAGAAGAGAGGGGGAGGAAGAGAAAATTCGAATGGTGTGGTGGAATGAGGGAGCCAAACGTGTATTTATATGGTGGGGAGGGGAGTTTTCGAAAAACAAGAGAGGGATTTGAAAAGATATGGAAAGAAATTGAGAAAAGGGTGAGTTTTTGAAGAAGATTTGGGATTAATTTGAAATAGATTTGAAGAATGGTTTTGATTTGTGAAGATTTGAAAGTGAATGATGAAGGATTGAAGTGCATTTATGTAGAAGAGTATGGTTAAAAAGAGGAAAGTTTGAAAAAAATTGAGTTGAAAACAAAAATGTGGTCCCCCCACCTTTCTGGCGTTAAACGCCCAGAATGGCACCCATTCTGGCGTTTAACGCCCATTTGCTACCCTTTTGGGCGTTTAACGCCCAGCCAGGTGCCCTGGCTGGCGTTAAACGCCAGAAATCCTTTATCACTGGGCGTTTTTCCAAAACGCCCAGGATGCTGCACACCTGGCGTTAAACGCCCAGAATGGTGCCCATTCTGGCGTTTAACGCCCAAAATGGCACCATTCCTGGCGTTAAACGCCCAGAATGGTACCCATTCTGGCGTTTAACGCCCAAAATGCCCCTTACTGGCGTTTTTTCGCCAATAAGCTTATTTTCTCTGCTTTTTGAGCTGAATCCTTCTGTAACTCTGTGAATTCCTTCATTTTTGATACTTGCCTCTGTAAGAACAATTCATACAACTTTCCTAATGACTGGGTTGCCTCCCAGCAAGCGCTTCTTTACTGTCTTTAGCTGGACTTTCACTGAGAATCACTCAAGTCTCAGTTTTGAGCATTCCTGCTCAAATTTCCTTCAAGATAGTGCTTGATTCTCTGTCCATTAACAATGAACTTCTTGTCAGAATCAATATCCTGAAGCTCAACATATCCATATGGTGATACTCCTGTAATCACATACGGACCCCTCCACCGGGATTTGAGTTTTCCTGGAAACAATTTGAGCCTGGAGTTGAAGAGCAGAACTTTTTGTCCTGGCTCAAAGACTCTGGTTGACAATCTCTTGTCATGCCACTTCTTTGCCTTTTCCTTATAAATTTTTGCATTTTCAAAGGCATTGAGTCTGAACTCCTCTAGCTCATTTAGCTGGAGCAGTCTTTTCTCACCAGCTAACTGTGCATCCATGTTTAGGAATCTGGTTGCCCAGTAGGCTTTGTTTTCCAGTTCCACAGGCAAATGACAGGCCTTCCCATACACCAATTGGTATGGAGAGGTTCCTATAGGAGTCTTGAATGCTGTTCTGTATGCCCACAGAGCATCATCCAAGCTCTTTGCCCAATCCTTTCTTCGGGCTATCACAGTCCGTTCTAGGATTCTTTTTAGCTCTCTGTTAGAGACTTCAGCTTGCCCATTTGTTTGTGGATGATACGGAGTTGCCACTTTATGGCTGATTCCATATCTAACCATAGCAGAGTATAGCTGTTTATTGCAGAAATGAGTGCCCCCATCACTGATTAGTACTCTGGGAACACCAAATCTGCTGAAAATGTTCTTCTGGAGGAATTTCAGTACAGTCTTGGTATCATTAGTGGGTGTAGCAATTGCTTCTACCCACTTAGATACATAGTCTACTGCCACCAGAATGTAAGTGTTTGAGTATGATGGTGGGAATGGCCCCATGAAGTCAATTCCCCATACATCAAACAATTCTATCTCTAATATTCCTTGTTGAGGCATGGCGTATCCGTGAGGCAGGTTACCAGCTCTTTGGCAACTGTCACAGTTACGCACAAACTCTCGAGAATCTTTATAGAGAGTAGGCCAGTAGAAGCCGCACTGGAGAACTTTAGTGGCTGTTCGCTCACTTCCAAAATGCCCTCCATACTGTGATCCATGGCAGTGCCATAGGATCCTTCGTGCTTCCTCTCTGGGTACACACCTGCGGATCACTCCGTCAGCACATCTCTTAAAGAGATATGGTTCATCCCAAAGGTAGTACTTGGCATCTGAAATTAGTTTCTTTCTCTGCACATAACTGTACTCTTTGGGTATAAACCTCACAGCTTTATAGTTTGCAATATCTGCAAACCATGGAGCTTCCTGAATGGCAAAGAGTTGCTCATCTGGGAAAGTCTCAGAGATCTCAGTAGAAGGGAGGGGTGTCCCAGCTACTGGTTCTATCCGGGACAGATGATCAGCCACTTGGTTCTCTGTCCCTTTTCTGTCTCTTATTTCTATATCAAACTCTTGCAGAAGCAACACCCATCTTATAAGCCTGGGTTTTGAATCCTGTTTTGTGAGTAAGTATTTAAGAGCAGCATGGTCAGTGTACACAATCACCTTTGATCCCACTAAGTAGGATCTAAACTTATCAATGGCATAGACCACTGCAAGTAATTCTTTTTCTGTGGTTGTGTAATTCTTCTGTGCATCATTTAGAACACGGCTAGCATAATAAATGACATGCAGAAGTTTGTTATGCCTCTGTCCCAACACTGCACCAATGGCATGATCACTGGCATCACACATTAATTCAAATGGTAATGCCCAATCTGGTGCAGAGATGACTGGTGCTGTGACCAGTTTAGCTTTCAGGGTCTCAAATGCCTGCAAACACTGTGTGTCAAACACAAATGGCGTGTCAGCAGCTAACAGGTTACTCAAAGGTTTAGCAATTTTCGAAAAATCCTTGATAAACCTTCTATAGAATCCTGCATGCCCCAGAAAGCTTCTGATTGCCTTAACATTGGCAGGTGGTGGTAATTTTTCAATTACCTCTACCTTTGCCTTATCCACCTCTATTCCCTTGCTTGAAATTTTGTGCCCAAGGACAATTCCTTCAGTCACCATAAAGTGACATTTCTCCCAGTTTAAAACCAGGTTAGTCTCTTGACATCTTTTCAGGACAAGTGATAGGTGGTTAAGACAGGAGCTAAATGAGTCTCCATATACTGAAAAGTCATCCATGAAGACTTCCAGAAATTTTTCTACCATATCTGAGAAGATAGAGAGCATGCACCTTTGAAAGGTTGCAGGTGCATTGCACAGACCAAAAGGCATCCTTCTGTAGGCAAACACGCCAGAAGGGCAAGTAAATGCTGTTTCTCTTGGTCCTGAGGATCTACTGCAATTTGGTTGTAGCCTGAATAGCCATCCAAAAAGCAGTAGTAGTCATGACCAGCTAGTCTTTCTAGCATTTGGTCTATGAATGGTAAAGGAAAATGATCCTTTCTGGTGGCTGTATTGAGTCTTCTGTAGTCAATACACATGCGCCACCCTGTGACTGTTCTTGTAGGAACCAGTTCATTTTTTTCATTATGAACCACTGTCATGCCTCCCTTTTTGGGAACAACTTGGACAGGGCTCACCCAGGGGCTATCAGAAATAGGATAAATAATCCCAGCCTCTAGTAATTTAGTGACCTCTTTCTGCACCACCTCCTTCATGGCAGGATTTAGCCTCCTCTGTGGTTGAACCACTGGTTTGGCATTATCCTCCAATAGGATCTTGTGCATGCATCTAGCTGGGCTAATGCCCTTGAGATCACTGATGGACCACCCAAGAGCTGTCTTGTGTGTCCTTAGCACTTTAATCAGTGCTTCCTCTTCCTGTGGATTTAAAGCTGAGCTTATAATCACTGGAAAAGTGTCACCCTCTCCCAGAAATGCATATTTCAGGGATGATGGTAGTGGTTTGAGTTCAGACTTAGGAGGCTTATCCTCCTCCTGAGGAATTTTCGAAAATTCCTTTGCCTCCTCTGGCTCTTCCTGATCAATTTGAGCATCTTTGAAGATGTCCTCAAGCTCTGATTCTAGGCTTTCAGCCATATTGATCTCTTCTACCAGAGAGTCAATAATGTCAGCGTCCATACAGTCCTCTGGTGTGTCTGGATGCTGCATAGCTTTTACAGCATTCAACTTGAACTCATCCTCATTGACTCTCAGGGTTACTTCCCCTTTTTGTACATCAATGAGAGTTCGTCCAGTTGCTAGGAAGGGTCTTCCTAGAATGAGAGTTGCACTCTTGTGCTCCTCCATTTCCAGCACCACAAAGTCAGTTGGAAAGGCAAATGGCCCAACCTTTACAATCATGTCCTCTATTATGCCTGATGGGTGTTTAATGGAGCCATCAGCAAGTTGGAGGCATATCCTGGTTGGTTTGACTTCTCCAATCAACCCAAGCTTTCTGATAGTGGATGCAGGTATTAGATTGATGCTTGCTCCAAGATCACATAAAGCTGTCTTGGTGCAAGTGCCTTCTAATGTGCATGGTATCAGAAAGCTTCCAGGATCTTGAAGCTTTTCTGGTAAGCTTTTTAGAATGACTGCACTGCATTCTTCAGTGAGAAACACTTTTTCAGTTTCTCTCCAATCCTTCTTATGACTTAAGATTTCCTTCATGAACTTAGCATAAGAAGGTATTTGCTCAAGTGCCTCTGCAAAAGGAATCTTTATTTCAAGAGTCCTTAAATAATCTGCAAAGCGGGCAAATGCTTATCCTGTTCCGCCTTGCGGAGTTTCTGAGGATAAGGCATCTTGGCTTGATATTCTTCAACCTTAGATGCTGCAGTTTATTCCTTACAGAAGTGGTTGAAGAAGCCTTGTTAGAGGGATTACTGTCAGCACTCTCAGGTGTCTGATTTTCCCTTGGCGTTTGGACGCCAGGAATGGGTGGAAAATGGGCGTTTAACGCCAACTTTTCCCCCTTTTCTGGCGTTTGAACGCCAGAACTGGGCAAGGAATGGGCGTTTAACGCCAGCTTTCCTTCCCTTTCTGGCGTTTGAACGCCAATATTCCTCTCTGGGCTCTTACTGTCCTCAGAGGGATTTTGAACAGTGGGTTGGTTGTCCTCTGTCAATTGCTCCTTATTTGGCTTTTTGCTCTTTTGAGCAGTGTTATTCAAGGTCTTCCCACTCCTCAATTGAACTGCTTGACACTCCTCTGTTATCTGTTTAGATATTTGCTGTTTTGCTTGATTCAACTGTAGTTCTATGCTCTTATTAGCAACTTTAGTTTCATGGAGCATCTCTTTAAATTCTGCTAACTGTTCTGTCATCAGGAGTAATTGTTGATTAAGCTCATTCATCTGTTCTTGAGGGTTAGGATCAGTGACTACTGTCATGACTTCCTCGTCTGGAGAGAACTCATTGCTAGAGTACAGATATTGGTTTCTAGCAACAGTGTCTATAAGCTCTTGAGCTTCTTCAATTGTCTTCCTCATGTGTATAGATCCACCAGCTGAGTGGTCTAAAGACATCTGAGCTTTCTCTGTAAGCCCATAGTAGAAAATGTCTAACTGTACCCACTCTGAAAACATTTCAGAGGGACATTTTCTTAGCATACCTCTATACCTCTCCCAGGCATTATAAAGGGATTCATTATCCTCTTGTTTAAAGCCTTGGATGTCCAGCCTTAGCTGTGTCATCCTTTTTGGAGGGTAAAAATGATTCAGGAATTTGTCTGATAACTGTTTCCATGTCTTTATGCTTGCTGTAGGTTGGTTATTTAACCACCTTTTAGCTTGATCTTTTACAGCAAATGGAAACAGTAATAGTCTGTAGACATCCTGATCTACCTCTTTATCATGTACTGTGTCAGCAATTTGTAAGAACTGTGCCAGAAACTCAGTAGGCTCTTCCTGTGGAAGACCGGAATACTGGCAATTTTGCTGCACTATGAATGAGTTGAGGGTTTAGCTCAAAGCTGCTTGCTTTGATGGGAGGTATACAGATGCTACTCCCATATGCAGCTGTAATGGGGTTAGCATAAGATCCCAGAGTCCTCTTGGACTGATTAATTCCACTTAAGTCCATAATGGACAAAAGGGAAATGAGAATAATTGCAAAGAGATAAATTTGTTTATTTTTATTTTTTTGAAATAACCGAAAAAATAAAATACAATAAAATAAAACAAGAGGAAAATAAAAATAAAATTCGAAAATAAAAAAAATAAATAAGATCAAAGCAAATTGAGAACTGAATCAATTAGTGAAAAAAAGATTTTGAAAACAGCAATTAAGAAGATATGATTGAAAAATTTTTATGAAAAAGATTTGATTCTTAAAAAGAGGAAAGAGAAAAACACAAAAAGACACCAAACTTAAATTTTAGAAAATCAAACACTAATTTTTTTCGAAAATTTTAAAGGAAAAACACAAAGAGGACACCAAACTTAGAACTTTTATGAATCAAAACGGGACTAGGGACAAGAAAAATTCGAAAGTTAAAAGAAGAAAAACAAAAAGCATGCAGTTGACACCAAACTTAGAATATGAAACTAGACTCAACTAAAAGACTCTAAACCAACAAAAATAAAACAGTCCTAATCTAAGCAACAAGATAAGCCGTCAGTTGTCCAAACTCGAACAATCCCCGGCAACGGCGCCAAAAACTTGGTGCACGAAATTGCAATCACACTTTTGCAACTCCGCACAACTAACCAGCAAGTGCACTGGGTCGTCCAAGTAATACCTTGTGTGAGCAAGGGTCGATCCCACGGAGATTGTCGGCTTGAAGCAAGCTATGGTTATCTTGTAGATCTTAGTCAGGATATCAGAAATTATCAGGATTGATTGTAAAAAGTAAAAGAACATGAAATGGTTACTTGTTTTGCAGTAATGGAGAATAGGTTGGGGTTTTGGAGATGCTCCATCTTCTGAATCTCTGCTTTCCTACTGTCTTCTTCATCAAACACGCAAGTCTCCTTCCATGGCAAGCTCATGTAGGGTTTCACCGTTGTCAATGGCTACCTCCCATCCTCGCAGTGAAAGCTAATGCACGCACTCTGTCACAGTACTGCCAATCACCGGTTTGGTTCCCTCCCCTACCGGAATAAAATCCCTCTTTTGCGTCTGTCACTAACGCCCAGTAGGTTACAGGTTTGAAGCACGTCACAGTCATTCAATCATTGAATCCTACTCAGAATACCACAGACAAGGTTTAGACCTTCCGGATTCTCTTGAATGCTGCCATCAGGTCCTGCCTATACCACGAAGATTCCGATTAAAGAACCCAAGAGATAACTACTCAATCTAAGATAGAACAGAGGTGGTTGTCAGGCACATGTTCATAGTTGAGAATGATGATGATTGTCACGGATCATCACATTCATCCGGATTAAGAACAAGTGTTATCTTAGAATCGAAGCAAGCATGATTGAATAAGAACAGTAGTAATTGCATTAATTCATCAAGACACAGCAGAGCTCCTCACCCCCAACCATGGGGTTTAGAGGCTCATACTGTGGAAAGAAACGTGTAAAATGTTATGGGGTCATAAGGTACGGATACAATGTCAAAAGATCCTATAAGTAGTAAACTAGTGTCCTAAGGTCTACAGAAATGAGTAAATGACAGAAAAATCCACTTCCGGGCCCACTTGGTGTGTGCTTGGGCTGAGCAATGAAGGAATTTCGTGTAGAGACCTTTTCTGGAGTTAAACGCCAGCTTTCATGCCAGTTTGGGCGTTTAACTCCAAATTTTATGCCAGTTCCGGCGTTTAACGCTGGAATTTCTGTAGGTGACTTTGAGCGCCGGTTTGGGCCATCAAATATTGGGCAAAGTATGGACTATTATATATTGCTGGAAAGCCCAGGATGTCTACTTTCCAATGCCGTTGAGAGCGCGCCAATTGGGCTTCTGTAGCTCCAGAAAATCCACTTCGAGTGCAGGGAGGTCAGAATCCAACAGCATCTGCAGTCCTTTTCAGTCTCTGGATCAGATTTTTGCTCAGGACCCTCAATTTCAGTCAGAAAATACCTGAAATCACAGAAAAACACACAAACTCATAGTAAAGTCCAGAAAAGTGAATTTTAACTAAAAACTAATAAAAATATACTAAAAACTAACTAAAAGATACCAAAAACATACTAAAAACAATGCCAAAAAGCATACAAATTATCCGCTCATCAGATCTTAACACCAAACTTAGAGTTTGGTTGTGGCCTCACAACACCAAACTTAGAGTTTGACTGTGTGGGCTTTTCTTGACCCTGAACTGAGAGAAGCTCTTCATGCTTACTCTCTTCTGTCACAGAGGGATGGCCTTGTGCCTTAAACACAAGGTATTCCCCATTCAATTGAAGGACTAATTCTCCTCTGTTGACATCTATCACAGCTCCTGCTGTGGCTAGGAAAGGTCTTCCAAGGATGATGCAATCATCCTCTTCCTTCCTAGTGTCTAAGATTATGAAATCAGCAGGGATGTAAAGGCCTTCAACCTTTACTAACACGTCCTCTACTATTCCATAAGCTTGTCTCAATGACTTGTCTGCCAGTTGTAACGAGAACAAGGCAGGTTGTACCTCAATGATCTCCAGCTTCTCCATTACAGAGAGTGGCATTAGATTTATCCCTGACCCCAGGTCACACAGAGCTTTTTCAAAGGTCATGGTGCCTATGGTACAAGGTATTAAGAACTTGCCAGGATCTTATTTCTTTTGAGGTAGAATTTTCTGAATCCAAGTATCCAGTTCATTAATGAGCAAGGGAGGTTCACTTTCCCAAGTTTCATTACCAAATAGCTTAGCATTCAGCTTCATGATAGCTCCTAAATATTGAGCAACTTGCTCTCCAGTTACATCTTCATCCTCTTTAGAGGATGAATAGTCTTCAGAGCTCATGAATGGCAGAAGAAGATTTAATGGAATCTCTATGGTCTCTATATGAGCCTCAGATTCCTTTGGATCCTTAATAGGAAATTCCTTCTTGCTTGAGGGACGTCCCAGGAAGTCTTCCTCACTAGGATTTTCGTCCTCTTTCTCCCTTGTGCATTCGGCCATATTGATCACATCAATGGCCTTGCACTCTCCTTTTGGATTCTCTTCTGTATTACTTGGGAGAATACTGGGAGGAGTTTCAATGACTTTCTTACTCAGCTGGCCCACTTGTGCCTCCAGATTTCTAATGGAGGATCTTGTTTCATTCATGAAACTGAAAGTGGCCTTTGACAGATCAGAGACTACATTGGCTAAATTAGAAGTGTTTTGTTCAGAATTCTCTGTCTGTTGCTGAGAAGATGATGGATATGGCTTACTATTGTTCAGCCTATTGCGTCCACCATTGTTAAAACCTTGTTGAGGTTTTTGTTGATCTTTCCATGAGAAATTTGGATGATTTCTCCATGATGAGTTATAGGTGTTTCCATAAGGTTCACCCATGTAATTAACCTCTGCCATGGCAAGGTTCTCAGGATCATAAGCTTCTTCAGAAGCTGCCTCTATAGTACTGTTGGATGCATGTTGCAATCCATTCAGATTTTGAGAGATCATGTTGACCTGTTGAGTCAACACTTTGTTCTGAGCCAATATGGCATTCAGAGTATCAATTTCAAGAACTCCTTTCTTTTGAGGTATCCCATTGTTCACGGAATTCCTCTCAGAAGTATACATGAATTGGTTGTTTGCAACCATGTCAATGAGTTCTTGAGCCTCTTCAGGCGTTTTCTTCAGGTGAATAGATCCACCTGCAGAATGGTCCAATGACATTTTCGAAAATTCAGAGAGACCATAATAGAATATATCTAATATGGTCCATTCTGAAAACATGTCAGATGGACATCTTTTGGTCAGCTGCTTGTATCTTTCCCAAGCTTCATAGAGGGATTCACCATCTTTTTGTTTGAAGGTTTGAACATCCACTCTCAGCTTGCTCAGCTTTTGAGGAGGAAAGAATTTATCCAAGAAGGCAGTGACCAGCTTATCCCATGAGTCCAGGCTATCCTTGGGTTGTGAATCCAACCATATTCTAGCTCTGTCTCTTACAGCAAAAGGGAAAAGCATGAGTCTATAGACTTCAGGATCAACTCCATTCGTCTTTACAGTCTCACAGATTTGCAAGAACTCAGTTAAAAACTGATAAGAATCTTCAGATGGAAGTCCATAAAACTTGCAGTTTTGTTGCATTAATGCAACTAGCTGAGGTTTCAGCTCAAAGTTATTGGCTCCAATGGCAGGAATGGAGATGCTTCTTCCATCAAACTTGGACGTTGGTTTTGTGAAGTCACCAAGCATTCTCCTTGCATTATTATTATTTTCGGCTGCCATCTCCTTCTCTTGTTCTAATGTTTCTGAAAGGTTACCTTTAGAATAATTTAATTTAGCTTCTCTTAATTTTCTCTTCAGAGTCCTTTCAGGTTCTGGATCAATTTCAATAAGAATGTTCTTGTCCTTGTTCCTGCTCATATAGGGAAGAAGAGAACAAGAAAAGGAAGAGGAATCTTCTATGTTACAGTATAGAGATTCCTTTATGTTAGTAGAAAAAGAAAGGGGATAAGGAAAGGAGAATGGTTCGGATTTTTAGATGAAGAGAAGTGAAGAGAAGTGTTAGTAAATAATTAATTAAATAAAATAAGAAAAGAGAAGGAGAATTTTCGAAAATAATTTTGAAAAAGGGGTTAGTAATTTTTGAAAATTAAAGATAAGATAAGATTAAAATTAAATTTAAAACAAAAAGAATTTTGAAAAGAGGTGAGATATTTCGAAAATTAGAGAGGGAAAAGTAGTTAGGTGGTTTTGAAAAAGATAAGAAACAAACAACAAGTTAGTTAGTTGATTGAAAAAGATTTGAAATCAAATTTGAAAAGATAAGAAGATAAGAAGTTTAGATAAGATATTTTGAAATCAAAAAAAGATAAGATAAAAAGATAAAATTTTTTTTTATTTTTTTTTTTGAAAAAGATAAGATAAGAGATAAAAAAGATTTAATTTAAAAATTTGAAATTATTTACTTCACTAACAAGAAACTACAAGATAAGATTCTAGAACTTAAAGATTGAACCTTTCTTAGCAAGAAAGTAACAAACTTCAAATTTTTGAATCAAAACATTAATTATTGATTATATTTTCGAAAATATGATGTAAAAGATAAGAAAAAGATTTTGAAAAATATTTTAAAAAAAAAATTTCGAAAATTATATAAAAAAAATGAAAAAGATGTGATTTTTGAAAAAGATTTTGAAAATATAAGATTTTTAAAATTGAAAATTTGACTTGACTTGTAAGAAACAACTAATTTTAAAAATTTTTTGACCAAGTCAACCCAAAATTTCGAAAATTTGGAGAAAATTAAGGAAAAGATATTTTTTTGAATTTTTAATGATGAGAGAGAAAAACATAAAAATGACCCAAAACATGAAAATTTTGGATCAAAACACATGATGCATGCAAGAACACTATGAATGTCAAGATGAACACCAAGAACACTTTGAAGATCATGATGAACATCAAGAACATATTTTTGAAAAATTTTTAATGCAAAGAAAACATGCAAGACACCAAACTTAGAAATCTTTAATGCATGGACTCTAACAAACGAAAAATGCATATGAAAAACAACAAACAACACAAAGCAAGAAAACATCAAGATCAAACAAGAAGACAAGAACAACTTGAAGATCATGAAGAACACCATGAATGCATGGGATTTTCGAAAAAATGCAAGAAAAATTTTTAAAGCATGCAATTGACACCAAACTTAAAAATTGACTCAAGACTCAAACAAAAAAAAACAAAATATTTTTTATTTTTATGATTTTCTAATTTTTTTGGATTTTTATTAATTTTTTTCGAAAATAAAGTTTAGAAAAACGAAAAATAAAAGAAAAATTTTGAAAAAAAAATTTTTGAAAAGAAAATTACCTAATCTGAGCAACAAGATGAACCGTCAGTTGTCCATACTCGAACAATCCCCGGCAACGGCGCCAAAAACTTGGTGGACGAAATTGTGATCAATGTTCTAACTATTTTTGGATGAAATCATTATTATGGCACCAGTTGAATGCACAACTCCGTTCAACTAACCAGCAAGTGTACTGGGTCGTCCAAGTAATAAACCTTACGTGAGTAAGGGTCGATCCCACAGAGATTGTTGGTATGAAACAAGCTATGGTTACCTTGTAAGTCTCAGTTAGGCAGATTAAATATTGTTTATGGTTTTGGAAATTAATAAAGAAGAAAATAGATAAAATAATAAAAGGGATAGAACACTTATGCAGATTCATTGGTGGAAATTTCAGATAAGCATATAGAGGTACTGTATGGCTCAAGGACGCCTGCTCTCCTACTGCTTCAACTCAATCCTTCTTACTCCTTTCCATGGCAAGCTGTATGTAGGGCATCACTGTTGTCAGTGGCTACATCCCATCCTCTCAGTGAAAATGGTCCTCTGCGGCTGTCACTCGCATGGCTAATCATCTGTCGGTTCTCAATCAGGTTGGAATAGAATCCATTGATTCTTTTGCGCTTGTCATCACGCCCAGCCTTCAGGAGTTTGAAGCTCGTCACAGTCATTCAATCCTAGAATCCTACTCGGAATACCATAGACAAGGTTTAGACTTTCCAGATTCTCATGAATGCCGCCATCTATCTAACTTATACCACGAAGATTCTGTTGGGGAATCTAAGAGATACACATTCAAGCTCTGTTGCATGTAGAACGAGAGTGGTTATCAATCACGTGCGTTCATAAGTGAGAATGATAATGAGGGTTATCTAATCATCACATTCATCATGTTCTTGGGTGCGAATGAATATCTTGGAATAAGAATAAGAGAGAATTGAATAAAAGAAAATAGAACTGCATTAATACTTGAGGTACAGCAGAGCTCCACACCCTTAATCTATGGTGTGCAGAAACTCCACCGTTGAAAATACATAAGTGAAAGGTTCAGGCATGGCCGAATGGCCAGCCCCCATGTGGTCACAAGACCGAATGATCAAAGACATCTAATACATTAATAAATCATCCTATTTATAATAAACTAGCTCCTAGGGTTTACATGAGTAAGTAATTGATGCATAAATCCACTTCCGGGGCCCACTTGGTGTATGTTTGGGCTGAGCTTGATCAATCCACGAGCTGGGGCTTCTCTTGGAGTTGAACTCCGAGTTATGACGTGTTTTGGGCGTTCAACTCCGGATCATGACGTTTTTCTGGCGTTTAACTCCAGACAGTAGCATGTACTTGGCGTTCAACGCCAAGTTACGTCGTCAATTTCCAAATAAAGTATGGACTATTATATATTGATGGAAAGCCCTGGATGTCTACTTTCCAACGCCGTTGAGAGCGCGCCAATTGGAGTTCTGTAGCTCCAGAAAATCCATTTCGAGTGTAGGGAGGTCAGATTCCAACAGCATCAGCAGTCCTTTTGTTAGCCTTTTTCAGAGTTTTGCTCAAATCCCTCAATTTCAGTCAGAATTTACCTGAAATCACAGAAAAACACACAAACTCATAGTAAAGTCCAGAAATGTGAATTTAACATAAAAACTAATGAAAACATCCCTAAAAGTAGCTTGAACTTACTAAAAACTACCTAAAAATAATGCCAAAAAGCGTATAAATTATCCGCTCATCAGGGAGCCATGGAATGAATAAATATGAATGAAGTAGAATTGCTGCACCAACTTAAAAAGTTACTTGTCCTCAAGTAAGAATAAGAATGTAAGAAGGGAGGGGAGGGACGAAAAGAGGGTGAGATGGGAAAGAAGGATAGCTTGTGAAGATAAAAAAAAGTTATGAAATGAAGAAAGAGAGAGAAGTTGGGGTGATGCCACGCGGTTGGTAAAAGAAGTGGGTAATGAGTGAGGAATGAAGAGTCTAATATGCATGAATATATAGGAGAAGGGGTAGTCTGGATCGTATAGTGAGGGGTGAAAATGAAAATCCAATGGTGCGCATGTATGGGGTGTGACCGAGTAGCTTTATGGGAAGTGTAAGATTGTGTAAGAGTGTGTAAGAGAGTGGTATTAGTTATGATTTTTCAGTGATAATGAGTGGTGTATGTATGTGAGAAATCTAAAGGACAAAGTGTGTAAGTAGAGGAAGGATTGAGAACAAAATGTGTAAGTATGAAGTGATGGTGAGTGGTTGGCATAGTCAAAGAGGTATTAATGCAAGAGAGGATCTATGCATGTAGATGTATGATGACAACGAAAGACTAATGCATGTGTTCTTGGTAGATGAATTATCAATACATGTGAGTAGTGTAATCAAGGATGTGCAACTGAATTGTGTATGCATGCAATAATGGCTATGGTTCTGTTATATAGATGTATGAAGAATGTAATATACAGCTAGTAATGTGGCATGAAGTGAGCCAAGAGTTATGTGTACCTAAAGAATGAAATAAGCCATATATGCATGGGGAGGGGGGCTTGTGCTCAATTTCAAGGATATTGCATAGTCTACCCTTTCTTGCAATAATTACATATGAAAAATATTTAATGGAATGTAAAAATAGTTGAAGAAATATAGAAGATAAGATGCTATGCATAGAAAGCATTAAAAATTACCTAAATGAATGACTTAGCTATTGTGATTACATAGAAAAAATGTGGTACAGGTAATGAATGCTCCTTGCATAAATGAAATGTGCCAACACCAAACTTAGTGTGGCACATTCACTATAGAGCTGCGCTAAGTACCCAGCGAGAGTGAAACTCATTATAAGTGTGATAATACCAAACTTATTCTATGTAATGCATATACATGTTGAAAGTAATGAAATTCTAAATGAAAAGAGCTAGAACAGAGGTTACCAAATGATAAGTTGTCTCCCATTAAGCGCTTCTTTAACGTCACTAGCTTGACGGTGCAGCTCTTTTAGGTGAGAATTTGAGTGGTTTTTTGACGATCTATGTCACTTCCAAGATAGTGCTTTAATCTCTGGGCATTGACAGTGAACTTCCTCTTGGAATTTTCTTCCATAAGAGAACAAAAAAAAGCTTTATTGAGATAGAAATAAGAAAGAACATATGAAAAATTAAATGCAACTAGAATAGGAGAACTTACTCTTGCATTTTCATCGACATTAATGAGGACAAACTCGTTCCTGTTCTGGGAACCAGCAACGATGTTCTCCACGAACTCGTTCCTGTTGTGCGAAGACGAAGTTCTCCTCGACTGGGTCAGGCGCGAAGACGACGTTCCTCGAAGGCTGGGGTAAGCACGCGACGATGATGTTCTCCTCAGGTTGGGTCTCAGGCGCGCGACAAAGGTTCTGCAGCGACCATGAGAGCAAGAAGGAAAAGCATTGGGAGGGGAAGAGCATGGTTGTGAAAGAGGAGGAAGGTGGCGAATGACAGTAAGAGGAGAGGTGGAGGCATCTTTTCCAGCTTAGTAAAACCTATGACAAAAGATTGAGGATTTTAATTTTTAAACTAATTATAAAAGACAATTTAGTAATTACTAAAGGATATATGCCATATTAAGAAAATTCGATGGCGATCTCAGCATCCTTCTCGTTGGAGCTGTGCTTCAGTGAGTTTGAAGGCACGTTTGTCAAATTTTAAAATTATTCAGGGACTATTTTGTTAATAACAAAAATTAAGTACTATTTTGTCAGCATTAAAATCTTTTAGATATTAGTATTTACCTCTATATTATATTATAATAGTATCTAATTACGAATAATTGTTTTGATCATATGTCTAATTATAAATGATTTACTTCATTTTGGGCACATCTATGAATTTGAATTAAACGATTTAGTAGAAATTTAATAAAGTAAGCACGAGAATCCTATGAAATCATTTCTTCCCCGATTTATTGGCTATGTTGCTTTCATTATTGTAACATCGTTTATTTGATACAATTAAGAAAATACTTTCTTTTTCTTTACTAATAATAATTAGTTAATACATAATTTAAATGTAATTTTTTTATTCTTTCAGTCAACCAAAAATGAAGAGAAAAGGAAAAAAATGATGAAATGGAAAAATAACAAATTCGTCAGAATCTTAATTGCATCTTAGTTAAGAAATATTTGTTCTGTAAGAATTTTCTTTTCTCCTGTATATACTCTTAGTCTTCAGATGTAATTTTAGAAACAATAAGAAAGAAAAGTAAAATTACAGAGTAACTTAAATATCAGTTATTACTTTTAATTTAATAAATAGTCATTATTGGATCCAAGAAAAGGAAACATTTTGGTCTCATTATTGGCAAATCTACTGACATCATGGCATTGGTCACATTATTGCGGTTGTTTCAGTCAATAAATCAATATACAATAACGATATATGTGTGGGGACAAAATTAAAAGGAGAATTATAAGGTATAGATTTATTTGTACAGATATTCTTTTTTTATTCATAAACAAAATAATGTGTGTGTTTACAAATCTGTAAGATCACGTAAGAAAGAGAAAATAGAATCATAGCTAATACACTTTAATCATAGCTAATACACTTTAATAATTTAGTTACGAAATATTGTTTTTATCAAGAAAAAGAAAAAAAGAAATATGAAATAACATGAAACTCATTTTTGAGGATGAGTATGTGTATATAGAAGAGAAAGAGTGAGAGGCACTTTTTCCAAATATTAAATATACTTTGGTTTTTATATGTTTTCTTAACTCTTTTAATGTTAAAATTCCTTTTTTATTGTATTTAAAAAATAAGATTTATTATTAAAATATTATTTATTGTATTTTTAGAATAAAGTAATTATACACATAAATTTAATATATCTTTTTAAAAAATAATTAAAGCATGTTAAATTAGTCTGAACAATTTAAAAAAATAATTAATAAAAATAACATTAATTTAATATTAACTGAATTTGTTTTATTTTAACTAACAGATGAACATGCAGTAATAATAATATTCTAAATTAATTTTTAATAATTTTGTTTCAAATAAATTAGTATTTAAAAAACAAATATTAACATAATAATCTGATTATACTTGAAATAGATTACGACAAAAGAATAAAAAATCAGATTATACCTGAAATAAATTACGATAAAATAGAATTAAAATCGTTAAATACATTTAAATAATAACCTTCTACATCCAAAAATATCCGATATACACCTGATGATTGGATTTTTTACGGTATAGAAATTCACTATTGAAATCTCGTTGCAAGTATAGTTTCTAAACCAATAAAAAATCCTTTCATACAAAAGATTGTTTGTCACAAGTAACAAACCCCTAATTTTATAAACCGAAGTATTCAAACCTCGGGTCGTTCTCCCTATGAATTACAATAAAGTGTCTTGCTATTGGTTATGAGTTATTTTTTTTTGGGTTTTGATAAGAAACATGAAAGATAAATGGCAAGAAAGTAAACTAATGGCTAAAAAGGTCTTGGCAAGGGTTGGTGGTCAAGGATCTCTATCCTAATCACTAACCACAATATGAGAATTGGCAAGGATTAATCTCATTAAATCATCCTCTAACTAGTAGTAAAGGAAAGTCAAATGAGCTATATCAATCCTAGTCCATAAGTCCTAACTCTCCACTAATTCAATTAGTGAGAACTAGAGTCAATAGCTCCCAATCATCAATCACTTGGACATTAGTAACTCAAGAGGTCCTAAGTTACCTTTCCAAGCCAAGAGTATAAAATCCTACTCTAAAATCCAACCAAGTATTTCATCAAACACTTGGAAGGCATAAAATGAAAACATAGTAAATCAACAACAAGAACAAAATCTAACAACAATTATTGAAAGGAATTAACAACACAAATCAAAAGGAACACAATTATTATGATTTACCTTGAATTGAATTGAAAGAGAAAGGAAGGAACAAAAGTGGATCTACAACAAAGTATAAGAACAACATAAAGGAAATTACAACAAAAGAATAGAGGAAGATGAATGTAACAACAAGGAATTAAGAGGATAGAAGTAGAAGAAAGCAAAGATTAAAACCTAGATCTAAGAACTAAACCTAATCCTAATCCTAATTCTAGAGAGAAGTGAGAGCTTCTCTCTCTAAAACTCTAAACTAATCCTCAGTCTCTTCTATATGCTTCCCTAATTCATTCCTAATTGAATAATGATAAAAGTGATGCCTTCTCCTTAATCCTTCATCCTTTTATTCCTTTCCCTTAGCAATTGGCGCCAAAAATAGGTTCAGAAACCCTCTCAAATCGCCAGGCACGTGTTGCATTAGTGAGGTCATGTGCCGTCATCGACGCGTGCGCGCACGGTACGCGTGCGCGTCCCTGGCTAATTCTGCGATGTGCGCGCGAGCGCCTTGTGCGCGTGCGCGTGCATGGCTGACTTTGCTTCTTTGACCTTTTATGCTTCTCTCCACTTGCATGCTTCCTTCCTTGCTTCCTTTGATCCATGCCTAGCCTATTCCAATCCTGGAATTACTAGCAAACATATCAAGGCATTTTATGGAATCAAAGAGAAACTAGAATTCATCAAAATAAGGCTTAAAAAGCATGTTTTTACACTTAAGCACAAATATGGGAGAGATAACAAAACCATGCTAATTCATAGGCTAAATGTGACAAAAGGTTATCAAAATACTCTAAATTCAATACAAAATAAACCGTCAAATTGGGGTTTGTCAACACCTCTGCAGCAGATTTATAAAACAACATTAATTTAGCATCATAAACCAGAACAACATATTACCTGTTTGTATTGTATGTGGTGTCGAATGAAATAACGTCTACAGAATACTCACAGACAGCCTTAATCCTTGCGTCCGCCCAAAAAAGTAAGCTTAATCGACTAATCGTCCTCGAGTTCAAACTCGAAAAAGAAATTATGATTCTTCTCTTTCATTTTTAATAAATATTTTTCGAATTCTTTTGCATCCTCTAATTCTGAAATACTCCGCACTTATCTCGTGATGTAGTTTTTGTAACAACCACCCCTTCTAGAAACAAAAATTAAATTCGAAATTCGAAAGTCAGTTAGAGATAAGCTTAGAATTTTAAATTTATGGATAGGAGCCTAGTAACCACCCTCTGTTGAAATTTAAAATATCCCAACCACCCTATCCCCAAATGTATATAAATAGGGGAGCACCCATAGGTAGAAAATCACTCCTCTCAGATACTAATCCTCTCCCTTCTCTCTCTACAAAGAAATAATATTCTGTGGGCAAACACAAGAGGCAAGCTCGAAGAAGCGTTAGGAAAAAGAGTAGGGAATTATGTTTTTTTTTAAATGCTTGGCATGTGTTATGTTCCATTTTTATTTTCTTCCATTCACGAATGTTATCAAGGCATTAATTATCTTTCACTCATCCTTTATTCATGTTGATCATGTCTGTCCACCATGTCATTCATGTCTTCTTGAATCGTTAGTATATGTCTCCTTGTGATGTTCATTCAATTATTCACTATACTCATTTTGTACTCTTTCATATGATTATATTGTTAATATTCCCTTAGATCGAGAGTACATGCCTTCTTATAATGCTTATTCAATCTCCTATATTATTATATTAATATTTCCTTAGGGCCGAGAGTACATGCCTTCTTATACTGTCTTGTTCAACATACCATATTCTATTATATGCATATGTGTGATCTCTTACATTATTATATTACTATTTATATTATTTTATTCAAATATTTTATGCGCATATCATTATGTTATTATTATTCCTTTAAAGTCAAGAGTACATGCTTTCTTAAATATTTTATTCAAACATCTAATATACCCTATTTTATTATGTGCATCTATGTGACCTGTTATATTATTATGTCATTATTACTCCTTTAAAGCCAAGAGTACATGCTTTCTTAAGTATTTTATTCAAACATCTAATATACCCTATTCTATTATGTGCATCTATGTGACCTGTTATATTATTATGTCATTATTACTCCTTTAAAGCCAAGAGTACATGCTTTCTTAAATATTTTATTCAAACATCTAATATACCCTATTCTACTATGTGCATATCATTATGTCATTATTACTCCTTTAAAGTCAAGAGTACATGCTTTCTTAAATATTTTATTCAAATATTTAATATACCCTATTCTATTATGTGCATATCATTATTATTACTCCTTCAAAGTCAAGAGTACATGCTTTCTTAAATGTTTTATTCAAATATATAATATACTCTATTCTTATTATATGATCGTTGCACCATTATATTACTCCTTTAGGATCGAGAATACATAATTTCTTTAATATTTTGTGCAATTATTTAAAATGCCCTATTTTCTGCACTTTGATATGACTTCTTTCAATCCATGCTATTATATTACCAAGATCTTTTAAAATCTATACACATGCTAGAGTCTCATGATTTTCATATATCCCTTTATTATCACAATTGTCCCTTTTCTTCCATAATCTCTTCTTATATGATTTTTCTCTCGTGTATGTTTAAACAACCTAATTGTAAATTGAACTGAGGGAATGATCCTTCGGTAAGGGAAGGTGACCCCAATCGAGATGATCCTTCGGTAAGGGAAGGTGATTGGCAAACCTTTGGGAACCTTCGGTAAGGGAAGGGAACTCCCATCAATTTTATATAATAAGATATCTTTGTTGATATAACTTTTTTCTTGTGTATGTCTAAATAACCTTGATTGTAAATTGAACTGAGGGAGTGATCCTTCGGTAAGGGAAGGTGACCCCTAAAGACAAGATATCGAAATGATCTCTCGGTAAGGGAGGGTGATCGATTGAGATGATCCTTCGGTAAGGGAAGGTGATCGCCAAGACACTCGAGATAAGAACCTTCGGTAAGGGAAGGGGACTCTCATTTATACCGGTTTGAGCTCAATACCTTCCATAAAAGTTAAAAGTTAAGAAAAAAGAAAGCATGAATGAAAGTTTGATTCTTAGTTTTTCTCCGATTTATGTATGACTATATTGATGTTACTTAGGATGTTATCCTTCTGTTTTCCCTATATGCTCTCTCTTTTTGCACACATGTTCTACAAGAAAGATAATGCATATTACATGCCATGTTACACGCTTGTTTTTAAATCCCGCACGTGGGCTGGAGATGGATATGGAGGTGTTGCATAGCACTCCTACTGAGATGTTAGGTTCTCACTCCCTTTCTTTTCCCATACTGTCTCCAGAGGAACATGGCACAACGGATAGAGACGACGCAGTGCCCCCCGAAGGTAACTTCTGAGTATGACCCCTCGAAGCACGCGTGGGTAGTTGCGACCACTACTACCGTGCTCCAAACTATCTACTTAGATCGAGAGTTCGTGGAAGAAGAACCCCAGCTGCCCGTCGTAACCTTCCTAGATAGGAACGCTTCAGCATCTAAGAAGCAGTCATCTAAGGTGGTACACCTCGAGTCTGACTCTGAAACCGAGGAAGAGGAATCCGACAACCCGAGCCAAGGATAGGACATGACACAAGGATGGAAGTTTCTTCGATGAAACTAGTTAGGATGCGTTAGTTTCCTTTTCGACATAATTACCTTTAAGCACTATCTCCTTTAGAACCGTGTTCATGGGAATTCTCTTATGTTTGTTTGAACCTCTTTGAGTTTTGTTCAATTTCATCCTTTTAGTACTACTCGATTTTCACCCAAAGTTTCGCGCGTGTTTTCCTTCTTTTCTTAACTAACGATTTAGTTCTTTGCTTTTTCATATTAAGTATGACACCCTACTTAAAGGCCTTTAAAGGTAGAATATTAACTTAAGATGTTACAGTTTTTCACGTCTTTTTAGATAAAATTTAACTCGCGGTGACCCTCGACTGCTTCCACAAATGATTGGTAAGTTTTTCTTGGTCTGATACCGGCTTCCTTGTTATTCTCTATTGTACGACGCACGGACATGCTTAGTTCCCTGTGCTGTTTAAACATCTCTACTTGATTTGGACAACAAGGATGTGAATGATGCAACACAACATTGGAAATGATCCAAACACCGATGTCCTTCAATATGTGTATATAAATTCTTGCTGGACAATTTAATCCTGTTGAGGGATTTGTCTTCTCCGTCGGAGATATTTTCGATTTCCATTTTTCCTCTCTGCTACATGTAATCAATTGATTTCGTTTCCCTTCTTATTTGTGCTCCGAACTCTTGTAAAAAAATCTGCAGCTTTCGAATAATCCTTGTATTTTTCAATATCTTCAAGGGTGTTAAAAGTCATCCCAATCTTGGAAACAAACTGCTCATCAACATTACAGAGAGGTTGCAAAATACACCTACCCAAAAAAGTCCAAAATGCACCATATTAAAACAAGAATAAACTATAGAATGCAAATACAACTATAAAACCATCATAAAAAATAACAAAAATCAGATTCATGAATCATCATAAAAAAGAAACTAAAATAATTCAACTAAAAGAATAAGACAATTCACCCTCAGTCAGCTGAGAAGTCATAAACTGTAAATACGCCCAAACTTTCTTTAGGTACACCCAAATATTCCTGATTTACACCCAAAAGTCTGATATAAAATGCAGAAAATTCATTAAAACTAGTACATTACATTCAATTTAAACAACAAACAATGAACAGCAAATTTCACAGGCAAGGTTCAAAACATTATTCAGCACCACAATCATAAACTACTAACAAAAATATTAACTGAAATTAAACCACACTTCAGAAACTTCATTGGATTCAAATTTAAAATCCACGTCGCTCTGGTTCAGCTGACAATCTGAAGTTAAATCATTCATTATCTTCAAAACGATTTCAGAGCTTGATTTAAAAAATAATGAAAATCGAGAAAAACAAAGAAATAGAACACAGAGAGAAACGCAAGTAAACGGCGAAGGAGAACGCAGAGAGAAATGCATGAAAGAGATCGAAAAGAGAAGGCAAAAAAACACAGAAGAAATTCGAAAAAAGAAATGAAATCCTTTCGAAAAAGGAAATTATATATTTGCGCGTTGATTGATTGAAAAATCTGTTAAGGAGGCGCGTGGACTAGACGTGCCAGAAGAGGTGCGTTTTAGGGGTAAGTGAGTATATAGATTTGTAAGACTTGAATATCAAAAAGGGTTGTATATGGAGATTAATTCTTAATTTTTTCATCCAGGTTTTAAATTTTAAAGTTTTTGCAATTTAAATTACATCTTATCTGAATTTTAAAATTTAAAATTATTGTAATTTAAAAATTTTAATTTATCAAGTTTTCCAAACTAAAATAAATTGATCCAATCCAAATAACAATTACTAGAATCAAAATAGATAAAAAAAACCAATTAATATAACATAAATTCTTATCATTTCAATTTAATTTTATTAGATTTTTTAATTCAAATGATAAATATTTATATTATATTAATTGAATTTTTTTATTCATTTTGATTCTAGTAATTGCTATTTGAATTGGATAAATTTATTTTGGTTTGAAAAACTTAATAAATTAAAAAATTTTAAATTACAATAATTTTAAAATTTGAAGATAAAAGAAATTAATTTATCTTTTTATATTATTTGAAACTAATTTATCTAATTAACTCTTATGTTAATATTTATTTTTTAAGTACTAATTTATTTGAAACAAAATTATTAAAAATTAATTTGGAGTATTATCATTACTGCATGTTCATCCGTTAGTTAAAATAAAAAAAAAATCAATTAATATTAAATTAACGTTATTTTTGTCAATTTTTTTTAAGTTGTTTAAACCAATTTAACAATGTTTTAATTATTTTTTTGAAAATATATATTAAATTTATGTGTACAATTATTTTATTCTAAAAATACAATAAATAATATTCGAATATTGAATCTTACTTTTACAATACAATAAAAAAAATTAACATTAAAAGAGTTAAAAAAAACATATGAAGGACAAAGTGTATTTAAAGTGTCTCACTATTCTCCCTTTTATACGCTCATACTCAACTTTAAGAATGAATTTTATGTTGTTTTATATTTCTTTTTTCTTTTTTCTTTTTTCTTGATAAAAACAACATTCTGTAATTAAACTATTAAAGTATATTAACTCTTCTCACTATAATTTTACTTTCTCTTTCATAAGTCATCTTGCAGATTTGTAAACACTCACAGTACGTGTGTGTTATTTTGCTTGTGAATAAAAAAAGAATATCTGTATAAATAAATCTGTACCATAGTATGACCCAAATTAAAATTGTGGCCGCCACCCACTACTACATTCCGATCACTCTGATTATATTATTTTAGAAAAAATCTTATGAATAGCATGCTTATGTTACTCTATTTCATTCATTACTTTTCAATTTGGAATCTAGTAACAATAGAGTTAGAATCGAATACTTCTCTATTGCATAGCTGGCTAGGTCCAATAACAAAGCTTCTTGATTCACAGAGGATAACATTAGGCTGTGCCTTATTTTCCATTTTTCAATGAAGTCACAACCATCTAAAATATCTATTGAGTAGTCACTCACTCATTCTGTAGTTTTCTATATATACACATGCGTGTCTTTATAAGTTAAACTCATTAGTGATGAGTCATGGTTTCATTCAGCTTGAACTCTGTTGTTCATAACAATGCATGGAATCGATAAACACAACCCACTTACTATATACCTCATATTATATATCATTTCATTAATTCAACTTGAGATTTCTTTTTAACATTTTTCAAGTCTTTTTAGAAAAGAAAATGTAGTTTTAAAGTGGACATATGTGCTTCGATTCATTATAAAGTAATAAAACTCTCATCACCTGACAACAATGGAACAATAATAATGTTATTTTTGCACATATTATTCTGTTTTTGTCTAGCCAGCACACTAAAACATAAACATAAAAATATACAATTTTATTTGACAAATAAAATATAAATAAAATTATTATGTCTTGAAATATTAAATTAATATATTTTATATTTATTATTATTATTATTATTATTATTATTATTATTATTATTATTATTATTATTATTATTAATTTTTTATTATTATATTTTTTATTTTTTTATTTTTATGTAAAAAAATAATATAAATAAATTAATTTTTTATTATTTATTATATTTTATATTTAACTCATTAAACAAAATATAAAAATATTAATTTTATATTTTTATCTTTTATATTATATTTTTAGAATTTATTATTATTTTATTCTCAAAATCAAATGTAGATTTAAAGAGTAGTATGGTTCACTAAGTCAACAACAATTACAAATTGACCTACTTATTTGAAATCAAATATTGATCCTCCTTCTCACTTTGTAAAAGTTTTTTTTTAATAAAAAATAGAGAGACTCAAATTCGTGACCTCTTACATAAATATGGAGAAAATATGTCATTTGAGTTATAACTCATTAGCTTACTTTTGTAAAAGTTTAACATTTTATTGTTGTAAGTTTGTATAAAGAAATAATTAATCTATATGAAATTAAAGAAAGATGGTATGAGAGTTATTATACAATTGTAACAAGTTATTTATTCAAATTTTATTAAAAAGTTATTCAGATATTGATAATTTTAATAAGAAGAAAATAAACATTCAAGGAAATTACAAATTACATATTTCACAATCACCCATGTATCAGATTGTATACCAATAAAAATAAATTGATATCCATTTCATTAATTAATTGTACCATAGCATGCCTCTAAAATAAAATAATAATCATTATTTACTAAGAGAATCAATATTCTCGTGAGAAAAAGACAAAAGATGCTCAATAGTTCTGGAAATTAAATCGTATGATATTTTTAGATTTGCTTTGGCTTAAAAAAAAAATTTGTTTTTGTCGACAAATTAAAAGTTTCGGCTTTATCATCTAGGTGAAAGCGATATATAAGTTAATTATAAGTGAGGTATTTAAACGTTTAACTTTATCATCTAAGTGAAAGCAATTTATAAGTTAATTATAAGTAAATATTTTATTACCTTTTCTAATTAATTTGTAAGTTTTGTAACACCAACAAACATCATAGGCAGTGGCGGTGTTTGAGAAAATCTTTGAGAAGGCCAAATATTTTTTAACACAAAATATATATTATTAGAAAAATTAAACTAAAATTTAGTTAAGAATATTTGTTAACCTTTTTCAATCAATAAATATATTAAAAAGACAATTTTTAATTCTTTAATATAAAGTTTTTCTTAAAAAAATATTATTAACATGATACTTATTATTTAAATTCGTCAAGTTTTCTATATTATAAAATTTAAAGAATAATGTTAATTTGAAAGATTAATTTCAACGATAAAAATTATACCATATGTCAATATTATTTTATTTTATTTGAAAATAGCATACATGAAAAAATAGCACAACAAGAATTTTTAAAAAGAATGGATTTTTCATTTTTAAAAAAATTGTGAAAACTAAGAAAAAAAGATTTAAACCCACAGACCCATAATAAAAAATAACTTTAACAAGTTAACTAATAAACTATAAAACCCTTGTGTGATGGATTTTTTTTCTATAATAAAATAAAAAAATTATTATTTTTTTTTTAAACATACTTTTTGGACTTTAATTCTTCAAATACGATTTTTTTTTTGTATTTGGACAAGTTCGCTAGACTCCGACAAACTCTATAAAAATTGACAATTTCGCATTACCCCGACAAACTCCATTCAAGCTTTTTGAAACACGCACTTTTAATCCATATCATCGTCTAGAAAATAGTATATAGATCTACACGCATTTTTTGTGTACTTCTATATGCTGTTTGTAGATCTATATACTATTTTCTAGACAATGATATGAATTAAAAGTAGGTGTTTCAAAAAATTTGAGTAGAGTTCGCCCGGACAATGCAAACTTTATAAAATTTATAGAGTTCGTCCGGATAAAGTCAACTTGCCAATTTTTATAGAGTTTGTCGGAATCTGACAAACTTGTCCAAATATCAAAAAATAAAAAATATATTCAGAAAATTAAAATCTAAAAATCATGTTTAGAAAAATAATAATTTTTTTTATTTTATTATAGAATAAAAACCCCTTATGTGATAGTATGCAACTATGCATAAATATTAAATAAAATATAATGTTTGAGACCTTTGGGGGTCCATGACTCCCGAGAGGCCCAGATATAAAGCTCTGCCTCTGATGATCGGCTCATGGCTAATGCATCAATCAGGTAAGCCCTTTGGGATTCTCATCAATTTATTACTCTTCAGACTTCACAGCCCTATGTATGTTTTTGGTCATGGCCTCCGTAATTTCGTTCGAGGACTGCATTTTTTTTATATTAGACTCCATATTTAATATGGACCTTCGTTATAGATTAAGGCCCAACTCTGCACCACATTTCGGCTAGGAAATAGATATTTGGGCTTTCAGATTTGTATTGGCTTTAACAACTTGAGATGTAGTGGCAAATCCTTTGCCTCAAACGCAGCTACACCAAATTTGAGCCCTTGTAGTTGCTAGGTTAGTGTGTGTGAGTGTGTTTGTATGACCAAAAAAAAGTGCACTTTAAGAATCAGAGTCCAATAAATAAAATTTAAATTAAGACTTCTACAACAGTGGAGCTTTAACTTGGTTTAAACTTCTTCGACAAGCGGAATCTTCGCTCTTGTTAGCATTTTCAACTCACTATCTTTAATGGATTTATCTATTGTGGGGAAAGTAAAAGATGGTTCTTAGAGGACCTGTTTGGAATATGCTAAGATTGTGGCTGTCATTCGTGCCGTACATGAGAGTGGTATCTAAAAGGTTTACCCCAAAACTTTTGATAATACAATAGGTTCCCCATGTGATTAAGGAAATGAATGATGACGTGGCGGCTGTTTAAAAGAGTGGTATTGTTTGGGTTAGGAATAACATACTGGACTAGCGTTGGACATGTATAGAATCGGTAAGGCCCATGCAGTGCTAAGCTCATGGCACCCCAAAAGAGTCAGTCCGTCATAAAGAATGGATTAAATGTGAATTAAAAATGAGTTTTCTTAATGACCAAAAAAAAAAAATGAGTTTCCTTATGAACGATCTGAGACAGAAGATCCACATGCAACCCAAGACGACGCTGTTATGGAGTATATGCTGCGAGATCACGAGGCAGAGGAAGACAGCGGCGGCAGTGATCTATGGAGACCAAGGAATCCAAGTTCTGGGCAAGGAAGATGGCGACGCTGAGATACCAGTCGATATTCCAAAAGGTGATGTGGGGAAATTTCAATGCCTTGAACTGATGAGGGGAAGAAGAGCTCTCGACCTGGGCTGAGGGAGTCGAAGGGCGCTGTCGTGAGGCCCGATTCCTGCCACGGGGATAAGGCAGAACGAAAGCAACCATGCACCGGTCACATCTGCTCATTGGCGACCTGAGGAAGACAAACATTGACTCAGAAAGGCCAGCATCGAGCTTCTCACTATCACTGCAGGGAGAGATACAAAGAGGGACAATGAGGAGCTGTTGGAGATGCCTGGTCGCTATGGCGGAGACAAGGTGGTGTCATGGTAATTCGGAAGGATAACCCTTGTCGTCCTTAATCCGGCGGCGTCATCAACATGCAGAAGCCTGGTCGTCTAGTTGAAGATCAGAAACCACGAAGGAGAAAGTGGCAAGGGGGGGGGGGGTTTCAGTTAGGCATTAGGGGTCGGGTCAGCGGGTTAACGGGTCGATTTGGGGAGGGCGTGGATCTATGTAATGGATCTGGGCTGGTCTGTTGGCCTGGGTCCCGTCCAAAAAAAAAAAAAGTTGTACAATGTTAAAATATTAATTCAATAATTAATAGAGATGGTTGTGGTTATTTTTAATTTTTATAGTCGTCGTTATTGTTACACGGTTACACCATTAGTGCATTATTGTTAATTTGTTATCGTTATTATTATTATTATTATCGTAGTCGTCGCAGTTGTTTTTTCTATGACTAACAAATTTTTAACGAAAATATTTTAGATTTTTTAATTAAACTGTTTTTAAAAATGAGTAAGTAATATAAATTTGTAGTGTTTTTTTTATTAGTGATATTGACATGTATGAAGGATAATATAGACTTTTTATAGATATAATTTTTTTTGCCATATTTGAAAATGATTTTTATGTTTTTTATATATATTTCTAACCTATTCTGATCCTTTAAAAACCTTAAAATACTTTTTTCATGATAGGAGCGTCTTCATAATATTCTACCATCTTTATATATATAGGTAATTAAAAACAGACACTAAAAGAGATAACACTCTTAATGTAAAATCCGGTTAATTAACGGCTAATTAACCCATAAATGAGAATTTATTCTAGAAAGCCTAAAATGTGATTTTTATGGCTAAATGTGATAGAGGAGACTGAGACGATAATTTTGGTACCAATTTTATAGAATTCGGACCAAGATTGGACCGAACGGGCCAAACCGGGCCAAACGGACCCAAAGTGGGCCCTTGGCCCAACACAACTAAACCAAAACCCTAGTTTTCAGCACTCTCTCTCCTCACAACACACTCAAACACGCTGAAATTAGAGAGAAAGGGAGGAAGAACACTCTTTCAAGTTCTCTCCCTTGGTTGATCTTCAAACCACCATAACTTTTGATCTAGAGCTCCGATTGCCGCTCCGTTTGCGGCCACGCGTTCACCGCGGAGAGCTCTACAAAACCCATACAATTAATCTTGAGGTAAGCCACGTGTTTCTGTTCGAAATTCCAGCCCTTATTTTCGAGTTTCATGGGTAAAATGTTGAGATTTTGGGTTCTTTGATGTTATAGGACCCAACTCTCTTGAAGGAGAAGGTTAATCTTGTCTCCTTGGACCTTAGGTGTGGTAAGATTCTCAACCCTAGTGTAATTTTGTTGTTCTATGATGTTTGGGTTTTGAGATATTGTGTATGGGTATGATGGTTGTTGGGACCAATCTCAAGTGCTCCTTATAGGATGTCACCGTTAGAGATGAACGAGCTAAAATCTCAGTTAGAGGATTTGTTGGGAAAGAATTTTATACGGCCAAGTGTCTCTCCGTGGGGTGCTCCAGTGTTACTAGTAAAGAAGAAAGATGGGAGTATGCGGCTCTATGTGGATTACAGGCAGTTGAACAAGGTTACAATAAAGGATAAGTACCTATTGCCGAGAATTGATGATCTCATGGATCAGTTACAAGGAGCTGGAGTTTTCTCCAAGATTGATTTGCGATCCGGTTATCACCAGATAAGGGTGAGGGGTGAGGATATCCCTAAGACCGCTTTCAGGACTCGTTATGGTCATTACGAGTACACTGTGATGTCCTTTGGGTTGACGAACGCTCCTGCGGTATTCATGGATTACATGAATAGAGTTTTCCGTCCGTTTCTGGATAAATTCGTTGTTGTCTTCATCGATGACATCCTGATTTATTCCAAGACCGAGGAAGAGCATGCGGAACACTTGAGGACCGTGTTGCAGATTCTAAAGGAGAAGAAGCTCTATGCAAAACTGTCTAAGTGTGAGTTTTGGAAGAGTGAGGTGAAGTTTTTGGGTCACGTGGTGACTAAGAAGGGAATAGCCGTAGACCCAACTAAGGTGGAGGCTGTGATGGATTGGAAACAACCAACCACCGTAACAGAGATAAGGAGTTTTCTGGGTTTAGCTGGCTATTACCGAAGGTTTATCAGGGGCTTTTCACAGATAGCTTTGCCAATGACAAAGTTAACCCGCAAAGACACTCCGTTTGTTTGGACTCCTGAATGCGAGGAGAGCTTTCAGACATTGAAGAAAAAGTTGACTACTGCACCTGTGTTAGTGTTACCCGAGCCGAATGAGCCATTTGAGGTGTATTGTGACGCCTCATTGAAGGGTCTAGGGTGCGTGCTGATGCAGCACCATAATGTGGTGGCGTATGCCTCACGACAGTTGAGACCTCATGAAGTTAGTTACCCTACGCACGATTTGGAACTCGCTGCGGTTGTGTTTGCCTTGAAGGTGTGGAGGCATTATCTCTATGGGGTTAAGTTCCAAGTTTTCTCTGATCATAAGAGCTTGAAGTATCTCTTTGATCAGAAAAAGCTTAATATGAGGCAGAGAAGGTGGATGGAATTGTTGAAGGACTACGACTTTGAGTTGCATTACCATCCGGGAAAAGCAAACGTAGTGGCGGATGCGTTGAGTCGGAAGTCATTATATGCGGCTTGGATGATGCTTTAAGAGGAGAAGTTGCTCAAAGGATTCGAGAGTCTGAAAATTGGTGCTCGAGAAGTATCCGGAACTTTGTGTTTGAGCCGATTAGAAATCTCAAGTGACTTTAAGTCCGAACTCCTAAAGGCTCATCAAAATGATGAAGCGTTATGGAAAGTGTTACCGGCCATTGATAAGGAAAACAGTGGAGAGTGTCGGAAGAAAAAGATGGGTTATGGAGATTCAAGGGTAGGATCATTGTGCCGGATGTTGGCACTTTGAGGCAAGATATCTTAAAGGAGGCACACAAAAGCAGATTCTCCATTCACCCGAGAAGTACTAAGATGTACCAGATTTGAAGGCGATGTTTTGGTGGCCGGGTATGAAGAATGATGTGGCGGAATATGTTTCAAAGTGCTTAACTTGTCAAAAGGTAAAGATTGAACATCAAAAGCCTGCCGGTATGTTGCAACCTTTAGAGATTCCACAATGGAAGTGGGAAAGTATTGCAATGGACTTTGTGTCAGGATTGCCAAGGACTAGGGCTGGTTTTGATGCTATTTGGGTGATGGTGGACCGACTGACGAAGTCAGCTCACTTTTTGCCCATTCGTATGACTTACACCCTTGAGGAGCTAGCACGGTTATACATAAAGGAGATTGTGAGACTTCATGGTGTACTTGCTACTATAATCTCTGATAGAGATCCTCGTTTCACTTCAAGGTTTTGGGGTGCATTTCAGAAGGCTTTTGGAACCCAATTAAGCTTGAGCACGGCTTACCATCCTCAAACAGATGGTCAATCTGAGAGGACGATCCAAACACTAGAGGATATGTTGAGAGCTTGTGTTTTGGACCAACCGGCGAGTTGGGATCGGTATATGCCATTAGTGGAGTTTGCATACAATAATAGTTATCATGCGAGCATCGGAATGGCTCCGTATGAGGCCTTGTATGGGGGAAAATGTCAATCTCCGCTATGTTGGTATGAAGCTGAAGAGAAAAGCTTGTTGGGACCGGAAATGATAGCTGAGACTACTGAACAAGTCAAGAAAATCCGAGATAGGATGCTTACGGCGCAGAGTCGTCAAAAGAGTTACGCCGATCAGAGGCGAAAGCCCTTAGAATTTGAGGAAGGAGACCATGCTTTTCTTAAGGTTACCCCGACTACGGGAGTAGGTAGGGCGATTAAAGCAAAGAAGTTAAATCCTCGATACATTGGTCCATTTCAAATCCTGGAGAGGATTGGACCGGTGGCGTATCGGATGGCTCTACCACCTTATCTTTTGAACCTGCACGACGTGTTTCACATGTCGCAGCTTCGGAAGTACACTCCTGATGCTAGCCATGTGTTAGAACCTGAATCGGTTCAGTTAAGGGAAGATTTGACGCTTCTAGTGGCTCCAGTCAGAATTTATGATACTAGTATCAAACGGTTGCGTGGAAAAGAGGTTTCTTTAGTGAAAGTGGCTTGGAGTCGAGGCGGTGTTGAGGAACACACTTGGGAACTTGAGTCGGAGATGCGAACGGATTATCCGCACTTATTCTCAGGTAATTGCATTTGAATTTTGTGGGCAAAATTCCCAATTAGGTGGGTAGAATGTAAAACCCGGTTAATTAACGGCTAATTAACCCATAAATGAGAATTTATTCTAGAAAGCCTAAAATGTGATTTTTATGGCTAAATGTGATAGAGGAGACTGAGACGAGAATTTTGGTACCAATTTTATAGAATTCGGACCAAGATTGGACCGAACGGACCGAACCGGGCCAAACGAACCCAAAGTGGGCCCTTGGCTCAACACAACTAAACCAAAACCCTAGTTTTCAGCACTCTCTCTCCTCACAACACACTCAAACACGCTGAAATTAGAGAGAAAGGGAGGAAGAACACTCTCTCAAGTTCTCTCCCTTGGTTGATCTTCAAACCACCATAACTTTTGATCTAGAGCTCCGATTGCCGCTCCGTTTGCGGCCACGCGTTCACCGCGGAGATCTCTACAAAACCCATACAATTAATCTTGAGGTAAGCCACGTATTTCTGTTCGAAATTCCAGCCCTTATTTTCGAGTTTCATGGGTAAAATGTTGAGATTTTGGGTTCTTTGATGTTATAGGACCCAACTCTCTTGAAGGAGAAGGTTAATCTTGTCTCCTTGGACCTTGAGTGTGGTAAGATTCTCAACCCTAGTGTAATTTTGTTGTTCTATGATGTTTGGGTTTTGAGATGTTGTGTATGGGTATGATGGTTGTGGCTTAGGTTTTGTATGTGTGGATATTGGAGCTTGATTGGTGACTTTGAAAAGCTTGGAAAGGGTTTGGTGGTGAAAAATCTGTTCTTGGAGGTGTTGAGGCCTCGAGAGCTTGTGGATAAGTGGTTTGGAAGTGCTCCGGGGGAGCTTGGGAAAATCGGCTAAGATATGGTTTCGGTTTCCCGTATCTAATATGTAATGTGGTAGGAAATACTTAGGCTAGAGGCCCTAAGATAGGCATTGAATGGTTGATGTTATTAAATGATTGAGATAAATGATGTGGTCATATATGTGATGATGATTATTGATGCCCTAATGGTATGATGTATGAGAAGTATGCATGTTGTGATATATGCTTGATGATTGGTTATGGTTGAATTGTGGGTTGAACCATGTTGATGGTGAATATGATATTGATTATGTATAATGATGGTTAATTGGAATTGGTGTTGTTGAAAATTGGCATGAGGAAGAGTATATGATATGTCAATGTGTTTGGATTTGAGCCACTTGGGTGAAGTGGGTTAAAATGATGGGATAGTGATTTTGTAAATCGTGGTAATATGTCAATGTGTGAGTTGAGGAGGCTTGATGTTGAATTTGATATATTTTGATTGATTTCAAAAAAAAAAAGGGATGAACTTGGCATGTTTTGATTGGTTTTGAAAAGAGTTGGAAATGGCTTGTTTTGAAAATGGCACTTTGTGGTTTTGTATGAAAATATGGTTTTTGGGCTTACTTTGGCGGAACATAACTTGGACTACGGATCTCTGTTTTGTACCAAATCTGTTTAGAAATGAAATTGGATCCGGGATGTCCATGCCGTTCGAAGGACGGGTGAAAAACGATTTAAAATGAGAAAGTTATGTCCGTCGGAAGATTGGGGTTTAAATCTGTGAATTCTGCAGCTTTTAACTTAGAAAATTTTTAGCAGAATGACCCCTTGCGCGTGGGCGCACTTGGCGCGTACGCGCCGATCTTCCAGAAAACGCCATCCACGCGTGCGCGTGGTGTGCGCGGGCGCGCCGATGGTGCTGCACCCAATACCCAACCATTTTCCAGAGAGTTGTGCCAGAACCGTGCCAGCTTTGTGCCTGGGGCACGAGAGCACCCACGCGTACGCGTGGTTGACGCGTGCGCGTCGATTGGCAAATTTTTAATCCACGCGTTAGCGTGCATGATGCTTACGCGTCGATGAGTTTTTGAGGCCATCCACGCATGCGCGTGGAGTGCGCGTACGCGTGGCCTTGTTTGCATCCCAAAGTTGATTTTTGAGTTTTAAAAGCCAAATCTCATACTTCTAAGCCTCCGATCTCACCATTTATGTCTTAAATCATTATGATATGCCTAGCTATTAGAAAAGGAGCTAGTGAATGAAGTAACTTGCGAGTGAAGCAAGGGAAATATGTATGATCATTGAGGATCAAAGATGATTATGTGAGATGCGGAGAATGGCGGTGGAGGTGCTTGTTATGCCATGGGCCGAAGGGCCGTAAATGTTAATGAATTGGCTGGTTATGGATTTAACCGTGAGCCGGATGGCTAGATTATTGCCGTGTGACGGCGGAGCCATGTTTATGGCTAAGTATAAATGCATATATGCAGTTGAATGAATTGTGAATGTTTGCACTTCCACCATCGGAGATGAGGGTTTCCCTGGGTAGTAGTAGTGGCTAGCCACCACGTGCTCCAGGTTGAGACTCGAAGCTCTGTTAACCCTATGTCGTAAGTGTGGCCGGGCACTGTGAAAGGCCCGGATGAGCTCGCCCCCGAAATATTCACCAGTGAGGGTGATGGGTTTGGATCATGTTTATGATCAAGTTTATAACGAGTATAACTCGAGTTGGGGATGCGCGACAGAGGGACAGTCCAATGGTTAGCGACCAGGACTTGTCGGGTTGGCTCTATAACCGACAAGATGATATCATCAGCCACTAGGGACAGGCATTCATCATATGCATACTATATGAATTGTTTGAGATTGCCTATTTGACTGCATATTACTTGCTAATTGTCTAAATGCCTTAATTGTTCCTATTTGTATATTCCTTGTTTGATATAACTGTGTTTGCTACATTATACTCCTGTTGGTGGTTGGGAGGTTTGAAGGAATTGGAAAGGGAAGTATTAGCTAGACTGAAGAATCTTTAGTTAGATGCTCTTATATGGTTTAGCTTGTTTATAAGCTTTGATATTATCTGGAGGAAGTTCTAGGATTGCCTTTGGCTTTCCTCTATTATTATGTATTATATATGTGGAAGCTGTTACCATGCTGGGGACCTCTGGTTCTCACCCATGCGGATTTTGTGGTTTTCAGATGCAGGACGTGAGGTTTCCCGCTGAGGCATGCTGGAGACTTCTAGATTTGCGAAGATCCTTTGTTCTCGGGACTATGTTTCGGTTTATATGTTTTGCTTAGATACTTTTATCTCCATTAAATAATACAAACTGTGATGACTCCTCTTATGAGAGATTTTGGAGAATAGGTTTATGTATTTGTGTCCCTTTGGGTTTCCTTTGGGGTTTTCATTATTTTATCATATGTATATATTGCTATGCTCGGACCGGTTATCTTCGCAGCCGGATCTTGAGTCTTGATATTCCTGTTTTTGACACTCCTTTGTATATATATAATCTCGCGTTGGTTACCCTTGTTCGTTGCGTTATCGATCGGAGTGTTGCGCTTTTGAGTTGCGATTTTTGTTTACCCATTTTTCTACAAAGGCTCCTAGTTATAATCAATCATTCATACTACTATACGTACTAAATTTTTATTTTAGAGGTCGTAATACCTTGCCATCTCTGAATTATGACTTAAGCATAAGACTCTGTATGGTAGGGTGTTACATTATGGTATCAGAGCAGTTCGTTCCTATAGAGCCTGAGGGATGGACTGACTATGCTTCTGTGCATTCTCTGTGTGTGTGTTATGTGCTATTAGTATATCTGCTTGATATAATTGGCATAAACGTTCATGAGAATGCATTTGGGACTTCGAAGCACTAGACTTCCGATATTGAGACTGATCAACTTAATATCGATTGTTTGGTGTGTATTGGAACCAGATGGCGCCTCGTGGACGCGGTAGAGATAGTGCGAGAGGTCGTACGAATGCTCGTGCGCCGAAAAATAATCCTAATGACCCGGTGAACTTTACGACTGCGTTGGAGAACATGGCTACTGCTATGCAAGCCACTGCTGAGGCCCTTGGTCAACAGATGAACAACCATGGCAACGACAGAAATGGAGCTCAGGGACCAATGGAGATTAGAACTTTCGTGGTGTTGGTGAACAAGTGTGGGGTTGCTGAAGAGTGTGTGAAGAGGGCAGCCGCTAAGAAGGGAAGTCACAAAGGATCATTTCCACAGAACCGAGGGAAGAGCATTGCACCTAGAGGTCCGCCTTTCAAGAGGAGAGGTTCCTTTAGGAGGCCCAACAACAACAACTTCCAAGGGAAAAGGTTTGGGAAGCAACCTCAGAATGATCAAGTTTGTACTAGGTGTGGAAGTCACCATCCGAGAGCACCATGCAAGGCCGGATGGGGTTTGTGCTACAATTGTGGAAAGGCAGGACATAAGCTCCCATGGTGTCCGGAGCGGCAGAAGCAAGGTGCTGGGAAAGCACAACAAACTGGTCGGGTGTTCACCACCTCAGCTGTGGGTGCAGAGGGATCCGAGACACTCATTCGAGGTAACTGTGAAATGGCTGGTCAAACTTTAAATGCTTTATTTGATTCGGGAGCATCGCATTCATTTATTGCATTTGAGAAAGCCCACGAGTTAGGATTGAAGATCGTAACCTTAGGTTATGACCTAAAAGTGTACAATGCTACCCATGAGGCCATGGTAACTAGGCTAGGATGCCCGAAAGTTTCGTTTAGGATCAAGCAGCGTGATTTTGTGCATAATTTAATCTGCTTACCGATGATCGGTTTTGACCTTATCTTAGGATTGGACTGGTTATCGGAGAACCATGTCCTACTTGATTGTTCTACAAAGTCGGTGTACTTTATGCCGGAAGATACAGAAGGGCCGGTCGTGGTGAATAATTATTACTTGAATTTGATGATGGTGAACTATTCTGGAATCGAATGTCAGGGTATCCTGTTGTTAACCGCGGGCGTTTCAGGAGATGATCAAAGGTTGGAAAAGATTCCGGTTGTGTGTGAGTTTCCGGAAGTGTTTCCCGATGATATTGATGAGTTTCCACCTAACCGAGAGGTTGAGTTTGCTATTGAGTTGGTGCTCGGGGCGGGACCAATCTCAAGTGCTCCTTATAGGATGTCACCGTTAGAGATGAACGAGCTAAAATCTCAGTTAGAGGATTTGTTGGGAAAGAATTTTATACGGCCAAGTGTCTCTCCGTGGGGTGCTCCAGTGTTACTAGTAAAGAAGAAAGATGGGAGTATGCGGCTCTGTGTGGATTACAGGCAGTTGAACAAGGTTACAATAAAGGATAAGTACCCATTGCCGAGAATTGATGATCTCATGGATCAGTTACAAGGAGCTGGAGTTTTCTCCAAGATTGATTTGCGATCCGGTTATCACCAGATAAGGGTGAGGGGTGAGGATATCCCTAAGACCGCTTTCAGGACTCGTTATGGTCATTACGAGTACACTGTGATGTCCTTTGGGTTGACGAACGCTCCTGCGGTATTCATGGATTACATGAATAGAGTTTTCCGTCCGTTTCTGGATAAATTCGTTGTTGTCTTCATCGATGACATCCTGATTTATTCCAAGACCGAGGAAGAGCATGCGGAACACTTGAGGACCGTGTTGCAGATTCTAAAGGAGAAGAAGCTCTATGCAAAACTGTCTAAGTGTGAGTTTTGGAAGAGTGAGGTGAAGTTTTTGGGTCACATGGTGAGTAAGAAGGGAATAGCCGTAGACCCAACTAAGGTGGAGGCTGTGATGGATTGGAAACAACCAACCACCGTAACAGAGATAAGGAGTTTTCTGGGTTTAGCTGGCTATTACCGAAGGTTTATCAGGGGCTTTTCACAGATAGCTTTGCCAATGACAAAGTTAACCCGCAAAGACACTCCGTTTGTTTGGACTCCTGAATGCGAGGAGAGCTTCCAGACATTGAAGAAAAAGTTGACTACTGCACTTGTGTTAGTGTTACCCGAGCCGAATGAGCCATTTGAGGTGTATTGTGACGCCTCATTGAAGGGTTTAGGGTGCGTGCTGATGCAGCACCATAATGTGGTGGCGTATGCCTCACGACAGTTGAGACCTCATGAAGTTAGTTACCCTACGCACGATTTGGAACTCGCTGCGGTTGTGTTTGCCTTGAAGGTGTGGAGGCATTATCTCTATGGGGTTAAGTTCCAAGTTTTCTCTGATCATAAGAGCTTGAAGTATCTCTTTGATCAGAAAGAGCTTAATATGAGGCAGAGAAGGTGGATGGAATTGTTGAAGGACTACGACTTTGAGTTGCATTACCATCCGGGAAAAGCAAACGTAGTGGCGGATGCGTTGAGTCGGAAGTCATTATATGCGGCTTGGATGATGCTTTAAGAGGAGAAGTTGCTCAAAGGATTTGAGAGTCTGAAAATTGGTGCTCGAGAAGTATCCGGAACTTTGTGTTTGAGCCGATTAGAAATCTCAAGTGACTTTAAGTCCGAACTCCTAAAGGCTCATCAAAATGATGAAGCGTTATGGAAAGTGTTACCGGCCATTGAGTAAGGAAAACAGTGGAGAGTGTCGGAAGAAAAAGATGGGTTATGGAGATTCAAGGGTAGGATCATTGTGCCGGATGTTGGCACTTTGAGGCAAGATATCTTAAAGGAGGCACACAAAAGCGGATTCTCCATTCACCCGGGAAGTACTAAGATGTACCATGATTTGAAGGCGATGTTTTGGTGGCCGGGTATGAAGAATGATGTGGCGGAATATGTTTCAAAGTGCTTAACTTGTCAAAAGGTAAAGATTGAACATCAAAAGCCTGCCGGTATGTTGCAACCTTTAGAGATTCCACAATGGAAGTGGGAAAGTATTGCAATGGACTTTGTGTCAGGATTGCCAAGGACTAGGGCTGGTTTTGATGCTATTTGGGTGATGGTGGACCGACTGACGAAGTCAGCTCACTTTTTGCCCATTCGTATGACTTACACCCTTGAGGAGCTAGCACGGTTATACATAAAGGAGATTGTGAGACTTCATGGTGTACCTGCTACTATAATCTCTGATAGAGATCCTCGTTTCACTTCAAGGTTTTGGGGTGCATTTCAGAAGGCTTTTGGAACCCAATTAAGCTTGAGCACGGCTTACCATCCTCAAACAGATGGTCAATCTGAGAGGACGATCCAAACACTAGAGGATATGTTGAGAGCTTGTGTTTTGGACCAACCGGCGAGTTGGGATTGGTATATGCCATTAGTGGAGTTTGCATACAATAATAGTTATCATGCGAGCATCGGAATGGCTCCATATGAGGCATTGTATGGGGGAAAATGTCAATCTCCGCTATGTTGGTATGAAGCTGAAGAGAAAAGCTTGTTGGGACCGAAAATGATAGCTGAGACTACTGAACAAGTCAAGAAAATCCGAGATAGGATGCTTACGGCGCAGAGTCGTCAAAAGAGTTACGCCGATCAGAGACGAAAGCCCTTAGAATTTGAGGAAGGAGACCATGCTTTTCTTAAGGTTACCCCGACTACGGGAGTAGGTAGGGCGATTAAAGCAAAGAAGTTAAATCCTCGATACATTGGTCCATTTCAAATCCTGGAGAGGATTGGACCGGTGGCGTATCGGATGGCTCTACCACCTTATCTTTTGAACCTGCACGACGTGTTTCACATGTCGCAGCTTCTGAAGTACACTCCTGATGCTAGCCATGTGTTAGAACCTGAATCGGTTCAGTTAAGGGAAGATTTGACGCTTCTAGTGGCTCCAGTCAGAATTTATGATACTAGTATCAAACGGTTGCGTGGAAAAGAGGTTTCTTTAGTGAAAGTGGCTTGGAGTCGAGGCGGTGTTGAGGAACACACTTGGGAACTTGAGTCGGAGATGCGAACGGATTATCCGCACTTATTCTCAGGTAATTGCATTTGAATTTTGTGGGCAAAATTCCCAATTAGGTGGGTAGAATGTAAAACCCGGTTAATTAATGGCTAATTAACTCATAAATGAGAATTTATTCTAGAAATCCTAAAATGTAATTTTTATGGCTAAATGTGATAGAGGAGACTGAGACGAGAATTTTGGTACCAATTTTATAGAATTCGGACCAAGATTGGACCGAACGGGCCAAACCGGGACAAACGGACCCAAAGTGGGCCCTTGGCCCAACACAACTAAATCAAAACCCTAGTTTTCAGCACTCTCTCTCCTCACAACACACTCAAACACGCTGAAATTAGAGAGAAAGGGAGGAAGAACACTCTCTCAAGTTCTCTCCCTTGGTTGATCTTCAAACCACCATAACTTTTGATCTAGAGCTCCGATTGCTGCTCCGTTTGCGGCCACGCGTTCACCGTGGAGAGCTCTACAAAACCCATACAATTAATCTTGAGGTAAGCCACGTGTTTCTGTTCGAAATTCCAGCCCTTATTTTCGAGTGTCATGGGTAAAATGTTGAGATTTTGGGTTCTTTGATGTTATAGGACCCAACTCTCTTGAAGGAGAAGGTTAATCTTGTCTCCTTGGACCTTGGGTGTGGTAAGATTCTCAACCCTAGTGTAATTTTGTTGTTCTATGATGTTTGGGTTTTGAGATGTTGTGTATGGGTATGATGGTTGTGGCTTAGGTTTTGTATGTGTGGATATTGGAGCTTGATTGGTGACTTTGAAAAGCTTGGAAAGGGTTTGGTGGTGAAAAATCTGTTCTTGGAGGTGTTGAGGCCTCGAGAGCTTGTGGATAAGTGGTTTGGAAGTGCTCCGGGGGAGCTTGGGAAAATCGGCTAAGGTATGGTTTCGGTTTCCCGTATCTAATATGTAATGTGGTAGGAAATACTTAGGCTAGAGGCCCTAAGATAGGCATTGAATGGTTGATGTTATTAAATGATTGAGATATATGATGTGGTCATATATGTGATGATGATTTTTGATGCCCTAATGGTATGATGTATGAGAAGTATGCATGTTGTGATATATGCTTGATGATTGGTTATGGTTGAATTGTGGGTTGAACCATGTTGATGGTGAATATGATATTGATTATGTATAATGATGGTTAATTGGAATTGGTGTTGTTGAAAATTGGCATGAGGAAGAGTATATGATATGTCAATGTGTTTGGGTTTGAGCCACTTGGGTGAAGTGGGTTAAAATGATGGGATAGTGATTTTGTAAATCGTGGTAATATGTCAATGTGTGAGTTGAGGAGGCTTGATGTTGAATTTGATATATTTTGATTGAATTCAAAAAAAAAGGGATGAACTTGGCATGTTTTGATTGGTTTTGAAAAGAGTTGGAAATGGCTTGTTTTGAAAATGGCACTTTGTGGTTTTGTATGAAAATATGGTTTTTGGGCATACTTTGGTGGAACATAACTTGGACTACGGATCTCTGTTTTGTACCAAATCTGTTTAGAAATGAAATTGGATCCGGGATGTCCATGCCGTTCGAAGGACGGGTGAAAAACGATTTAAAATGAGAAAGTTATGTCCGTCGGAAGATTGGGGTTTAAATCTGTGAATTCTGCAGCTTTTAACTTAGAAAATTTTTAGCAGAATGACCCCTTGCGCGTGGGCGCACTTGGCGCGTACGCGCCGATCTTCCAGAAAACGCCATCCACGCGTGCGCGTGGTGTGCGCGGGCGCGCCGATGGTGCTGCACCTAATACCCAGCCATTTTCCAGAGAGTTGTGCCAGAACCGTGCCAGCTTTGTGCCTGGGGCACGAGAGCACCCACGCGTACGCGTGGTTGACGCGTGCGCGTCGATTGGCAAATTTTTAATCCTCGCGTTAGCGTGCATGACGCTTACGCGTCGATGAGTTTTTGAGGCCATCCACGCATGCGCGTGGAGTGCACGTACGCGTGGCCCTGTTTGCATCCCAAAGTTGATTTTTGAGTTTTAAAAGCCAAATCTCATACTTCTAAGCCTCCGATCTCACTATTTATGTCTTAAATCATTATGATATGCCTAGCTATTAGAAAAGGAGCTAGTGAATGAAGTAACTTGCGAGTGAAGCAAGGAAAATATGTATGATCATTGAGGATCAAAGATGATTATGTGAGATGCGGAGAATGGCGGTGGAGGTGCTTGTTATGCCATGGGCCGAAGGGCCGTAAATGTTAATGAATTGGCTGGTTATGGATTTAACCGTGAGCCGGATGGCTAGATTATTGCCGTGTGACGGCGGAGCCATGTTTATGGCTAAGTATAAATGCATATATGCTGTTGAATGAATTGTGAATGTTTGCACTTCCACCATCGGAGATGAGGGTTTCCCTGGGTAGTAGCAGTGGCTAGCCACCACGTGCTCCAGGTTGAGACTCGAAGCTCTGTTAACCCTATGTCGTAAGTGTGGCCGGGCACTGTGAAAGGCCCGGATGAGCTCGCCCCCGAAATATTCACCAGTGAGGGTGATGGATATGGATCATGTTTATGATCAAGTTTATAACGAGTATAACTCGAGTTGGGGATGCGCGACAGAGGGACAGTCCAATGGTTAGCAACCAGGACTTGTCGGGTTGGCTCTATAACCGACAAGATGATATCATCAGCCACTAGGGACAGGCATTCATCATATGCATACTATATGAATTGTTTGAGATTGCCTATTTGACTGCATATTACTTGCTAATTGTCTAAATGCCTTAATTGTTCCTATTTGTATATTCCTTGTTTGATATAACTGTGTTTGCTACATTATACTCCTGTTGGTGGTTGGGAGGTTTGAAGGAATTGGAAAGGGAAGTATTAGCTAGACTGAAGAATCTTTAGTTAGATGCTCTTATATGGTTTAGCTTGTTTATAAGCTTTGATATTATCTGGAGGAAGTTCTAGGATTGCCTTTGGCTTTCCTCTATTATTATGTATATATATGTGGAAGCTGTTACCATGCTGGGGACCTCTGGTTCTCACCCATGCGGATTTTGTGGTTTTCAGATGCAGGACGTGAGGTTTCCCGCTGAGGCATGCTGGAGACTTCTAGATTTGCGAAGATCCTTTGTTCTCGGGACTATGTTTCGGTTTATATGTTTTGCTTAGATACTTTTATCTCCATTAAATAATACAAACTGTGATGACTCCTCTTATGGGAGATTTTGGAGAATAGGTTTATGTATTTGTGTCCCTTTGGGTTTCCTTTGGGGTTTTCATTATTTTATCATATGTATATATTGCTATGCTCGGACCAGTTATCTTCGCAGCCGGATCTTGAGTCTTGATATTCCTGTTTTTGACACTCCTTTGTATATATATAATCTCGCGTTGGTTATCCTTGTTCGTTGCGTTATCGATCGGAGTGTTGCGCTTTTGAGTTGCGATTTTTGTTTACCCATTTTTCTACAAAGGCTCCTAGTTATAATCAATCATTCATACTACTATACGTACTAAATTTTTATTTTAGAGGTCGTAATACCTTGCCATCTTTGAATTATGACTTAAGCATAAGACTCTGTATGGTAGGGTGTTACACTTAAACAGTTAAAGACATCGCATAAAGGTTAGATGTAATTTACATATCAATATATAGGATATTTTGAAATGAGTAAAGTATCGTTTTTGTTCTTAACGTTTGGAGTAAGTCACATTTGTGTTCGTAACGTTTAAATCGTCCTATTTATGTCCCTAACGTTTAAACCATCTTATTTGTATCCCTAACATTTATAAAAGTGATTTAATGTTATTCTGCTATTAATTATACTAACAAATAAGAGTCTCTTTTTCAATTATTTCTCATTTGGATGTATTCATTCTTAATTAGATCTCATTTAGATGTGTTTGATTTTAATATTATATCCACTATTTGTGTTTAGATTCAATTATGTCATTAGAAAAGTGAATTATGTAAATGTTGTAAGAATTAGTTTCAACTTTTGATAAGCTATTTTTCGGAGTGGATCATCGATTCTATCCCAGACATTTACCGGCAGATTTATTGACGATTTTGATGTGAAATTCGTTTGGCCAAATTTTACCAACTATTTTTCGTTTCGGACGGTAAATTCGCTAGTAATATTTAGAGAAAAAACGGGGTAAATAGGCGCCAAATTTAGCGTGGGATTAACCGTCGGAACAGTTCTCCGGTAATCCCATTTTAGTGAAATGTTATGTTTGTATGACCCGCAATAGGTTATCGTCGGATTTATTTGCGGTAAATCCGACGGTAACGAGCTCAAAAATTCAAAGCGCGAACACTCTCTCCCTTTAATTCGAAAATACTCTCTCTCTCTCTAACCTCTCTTCTCCCTTTCTCTCTTTAGCCACCTCTGAACCCCGTTGCGCTGTTAGTCCCACCGTCGCCTGCCCCTCCTGTTATTGCCTCCCTTATCTCCTTGCCGCCGTCGTTGTAAACTGTAGCCTCTATTGCAACTGTCGTTCTTCTCACCGCTGATGAGCGCCGTTCTTCGTGTCGGCAGCTTCTTCTCCTAATCTAGCACACTTCGTCCGCCGCCAGGTCCAGTTTCGTCGTCGTTTTCCAGGTTCGAGTTAATTAATTTTTCCTAAATAATAATTAAATAATAATACTATATTTTTATTATTTGTTTTACTTATAGTATATGTAGTTACAAAAATTTGTGTGCTATTTGATTTACTTATATTTTTTAATTTTATTAATTTTTTTAGTTATCTACGGTATCTTTTAACCTGACAAGTCAATGACTAATCAGTCATGGATTTGAACTCTATTTAGGGATTTGTGTTTGTCGCTGGCCAATGAATAACTGCATACACAAGACGAAATTTGAACTCCTGACACTTACTTAATCTCATTTTTTACACCTTAAAAAATATAATTATCTTCAACATTATAGTGTTTATGTCATCATGTTGGATTGTAATTCTAATACAGGATTTGAGGGATGACTGGATGAGAGACAATTTGACCACTACTAAGACATATTATTTGTTGTTATATATTACGTTTTTTTAACTATATTACATAATCCTATATTATATTTTTAATTAAAATATATCATTTAAAACATTCGACTATATATTACTTTTATATGTATTTAATATTTTTTATTTTATATTCACTCTTTGTAACTTAATTATTTTTAATTATATAAAAAAATAAATACTAAATTTTATTAAACATCTATAAATTAAAAAAGTAAATACTATATGATTAATAAAATTATTTTTGTTTATTTTTTATAAATGTTTAATAAAATTTAATATTTATTTTAATAATTTTGTACAATTAAAAAGACAATTAATTTAAAAAAGTGAACATAAAATAATAATAAAATTAAATTAAATATAAAATAATATTTAATTAAATATTTTAGATTATATATTAATTAAGATGGTTATGTAATATATAAGAAACAGCTCAATCTAGTGATAGTTAAATTATTTTTATCCCTCAAGTCTCTTTTTGAAACTCACATTTAAATATAACTAAAAAATAAAGAAAAAGATCTTATTTTTTTGTTAATAATTTATTTCCGGTAAAAAATTATTAGAATACTTATTAACAAATAATTTATATATATACGCCGTTTAAATAAGTTTTTATTTCAAAAACAGAGACCTTAAGTAATAAAAAATTGGATACGACACGTTTAGGATACGTTGTGAATTAAAATTTAAATGATATATTAAATTAATAAAATATCATATTGTAAATATAATAGTAAATATAGTTGCATAAAAAAGTCTTAAAATTATGCACTTATTAAAAAAAAATTTAATCTACTCTTGATTAAGTAGATTTAGGTTTTGATTTATTAATTATTTTATTTTTAAATATAAATTTTGATTTGTTTTAATTTTAAAATATTTTAAAATTAAAAAGAAAAATTTGGTTAATCGGGCCATAAAATCACAAAATCAATTGAAGAGTTGCAGTCCAGCAGAAAGATCCGTCTCATGAACATATGACTCGAGTCGGACTCGTTCGGATTTATGATAGCTCCACCAAAATAAGACACAATATTTCTATTCATATCTCGTCTGTGAAATACAATTTTGTGTCTTTGTGTTCCTATTTTAGTGTTATGTGTATGTAGACAAACGCAACCTTAAACATTGATGAAAAAATTAGTGAATTAGACATTTAGATTTGATTACTAAAATAATTTGTTCAGCTGATCTTTTTTAGAAAATAAATGTATATTTTTTTATATATATTAAAAATTTAAATACTGAACTATATGTACCTAATTAATAGAATGTTATGAATAGTAATATGATCAATTAAATAATAATACTACATTTTTATTATTTGTATTATATATGTAGTTACTAAAATTTAGGGTTTACAATTTAGAATTTAAACATTTATGACATATGTATTTAAAAAAGGGTTATATGAATATATATTTTTTGTTGAAGAATTCGAACAAATTTTTTTTATATTTTTATAACATAGAATAAATGCAAGAATAATAAATAATCATATATATATATATATATATATATATATATATATATATGAATTTAAAATATATTGATGAATAAGATATTTAAAATATAATCCTTTTAAAGAATTTACTTAGTATGTTATAATTTTATTATCATAAGAAAAATAAATAAAATTTAAAATATTAGATGTCAATGTTATTATAAATGTTAAAATATTTTTATATTATAGTTAGTATTTAATGTTTAAGGTTTATAGCTAATAATTTAGGTTTTATGGTTGAATATTGTGTCTAGGGATTAATGTTTAGGATTTTATGTTTTAGGATTTTAAAAATGATAGTTTAGATTTAGGGTTTAGAATTTATGATACAAGAGTTAAAGTATTAGAAATAATAGTTTAGGATTCAAGATTTAGAGTGTAGGGTTTATGGTTTAGGGTACAAAGATTACATGCTTAGAAATGATAGTTTAGAGTTTAGCATCTAGGATTTAGGGTTTACGATGCAAGGGTTAGAGTATTAGAAATGATAGTTTATGATTTAGAGTTTAGGGTTTACGGTACATGGGTTACAGGATTAGAAATTATAGTTTAGGGTTTACATTCTAGGGATTTAGGGTTTAGGAGTTATGTGTTAGGGGTTACGAGTTAGATTATTAGAAATGATCGTTTGTGTTTAGGGTTTAGGATTTAGGGTGTAAGAATCATAGTATTAAAAATGATAGTTTAGAGTTTAGGATTTAGAGTTTAGGTTATAGGATTTAGCGTTTAGGTTTTAATTTTTAGTATTTAGGATTTAGGGTTTAGAGAAATTTTTTTTAATATTTTGTAACATCAATTTAATGCAAGAATAATAAATAATTAACATATATTTTTATACGAAAAAGAGAAATTTATTATTTAAAAATATTTATGCCACAAAAAATTATATTCGAGAATCAAAAAGGGATTTTGAATTAAAAAAAATACAAAATAATCAAAATAGATAATTTAGCATATTGGATAAGGCATAAAGAATTTTTTATTGGAGAAAATTATGTAGCAGCACTTTATGATGGAGAGGTCCATGGATCGTATTCAAAAAGTGATTACAACAGTTAGAAATAAACATGAGTCTGATATAATTGAAATTAAATATTTGTTTTCAGAATTATAATTTGTTGAGAATATTAATGTTCTCATTAAAAATTAAAATTAAAATTAAATTGTTTTAAAAATAATAATTTTGATTTAATTCTGTAACTATCAATATGATTTTATTAACACTAATATGTAATTATGTTTTGGTATACAAATTGAGAAAAAAATACTATTTTTAAATAGCATAATAAAAATAAATTATTTTTATTTGTGTAATAGACCATATCATCTAATACGAGATAAGAATCGAACCCAGAAATGTGATTAAGGATCAGGCTCCAATACCTCAACAATAGTAACTTACCCGAGAAGTTAAGAGAGGTGAAGTGAATTAAATGAGATTTCTGCACTTAATGACGGAGCTGACGTGACATGTTTCTTAGAGTATTTTCTGATTTATTTCTTTTAATTCATTAAATACAAGTTACTACCGTAAATTAATTATAGCAACTAATTGATTTGATTATATATTTAAATATCATACAATTTATAATAATTTATATCAAACAATCAATTATTAAAAGTGATTCTAATTTATTTCTTTTAATTCATTAAATATAATAAACACACATTAATTTAGTTAAGTCAATCATTGTCTCCTAAAAGAGTGTTTCTTTATTTGTCTTTTAATTCATTAAATTTGATCAACTATTTTTTTATGAGTGAATACCCCATTCTGCCCCTGACAATTATCTCCAAAGTTATTATGGTTTTTTTTCATACAAATTAATACTCAACTATAATATTGTACCCTAACCCTTTTCTGCGAGTACCCTCCCCACTCTTACCCTTTCTATAACAATTAAATAATACTTTAAGATTTATATATTCATATGGTTAATTAAGATAAAAAATTAAAGTTTATACATAAATTAAACTGCAAACATAAAATTCATATAATGTCAAATAACATGAAATAAAAAAAAAAATTAATGTTTGATCACTACAAATTTAACATGAATTGTATTAGCATTATTCTAAATGTCAATTTCGATGTACACTGTTGTTTTGTGCGTGCTCTATAATATTACTAGACATGAAATAATCTTAAAGCACCTATACTGAAAAAATTGAAAAATCTAAATAAACCATATATAAAGTACTTACTCAATATACATTTTTAAATAAATAATTTAATTATTTTAATTAGTAAATTAATTATTTTGTAACATATTTATCAATTTGCACCACATTTATTTAGTTCGTTTATGCTATAAATAAGATAATTTTGCACATAACTTGTTTACCGTGTAAATTAGAGACTTATATTTTTTCAATGTCTGTATGTCTCAGTTTCAATGTAAGCAAGATAAATAAAAAATTATATCGTTTATCGTATAAACGAGATGTATATATTTATAAATAATTAAATATGATTATTGAAAATAATAAAAAATATTGATAATCTAAATTAGACCAAACTCTTAAAAATATAACGTTTCAAATAATAAAAAGATGTACGATTTAACATAATAAAAAAATTAAACAATCTATTTTAAATAATAAAAAAATAAATCATCCATTTAAATTGGTAAACACATTACAAGTTATTTATTTTGATAATTAAAATCAATAAATTATTTATTTAAAAAAATCCAGTTAAAATGAGCATAATATTAAAGCATGGGAGAATTAGCGAAAAAAAGAGAAGCAAACAGAAAAACACTATTTCCGCCATTAGAAAATATAAAATTTCATTTTAATCATTTTGAATTATGCAACCCAAAATTTTTATCTCATCTTCTTTTTTTACTAGTAGGCAGTAGGGTACTCTCAAGTCTCAATTCTCAAACCATTTTTCTTTTGTTTAATCTTTTATGTCTTGTTTATTTTGAAAATTTTCCTCTGCCTTCCTTTTCTTCTCTGCTCTGATTCTTTCTCTTTTGTTTACTCTTTCTTCCAAAATAAATTGATGTAATCCGTTTAAATTGAATTATTTTTTAAAATGGTTAACAAAAATTTACTGTTACGTAATAATAATAATAATAATAATAATAATAATAATAATAATAATAATAATAATAATAATAATAATAATAATAATAATAATAATAATAAATTTCATAAATTTTTTATTATATTTTTTAAATAATATTTTTGATAATATTCTATTTTAATATGTTGTAATTTTTTATTATTATAATAAAAATTAATATTTATTTATTAAAATTAAAAATAACATACAAATAATATATTATAGTACTCTTTTTAAGAAATTTCAATAACTTTATTTTTATTACTGTTTGGACTCTAACTTGTTACTAGTTATGCTTTTATGATTAATTATGCTTGTTATTTTACTTAACTTATTATTTTTATTAGGAAAAATAAAATATTAAAATTTTTTTTATTATTTATTATTTGTTTTATTATTTTATTAATAATTTTATTTTTTACGTTTGACTGTTTTCGTTAATTTTTTATATTATGTAATATTTTTTAGCCAAATTTATATCACGTGACATTCACAGGAAGCGGGTTTTTGGGTTAGATCTAACCCCACACAAATGTAACCTTTCATTCTTCAATTTCTTAGCTGCTGTAACCAGGGGTTGTGGGACTCAAGCGCAGTAAAGATAGGTTATCCATGATGGTGTTCCGCGTCAACAGCAACTGTTACGTGGTTTTCAGGGGGCGAATACCCGGAATCTATCCAACGTGGGAGGCGGCAGAACAGCATGTCACGGAATTTTCAGGAAATATGCACCGCCGGTACCATAGCTACGAGGCTGGACTCAACGCGTGGATGGCCTACCATGACGGAATGTCGGCCGATTCTTCCTTTGGAGGTGTTGGTGTTACAGTGTTGGATGTGAACCACCCCCCCAATGTGGAGATGACGACGAGGGCTCCATTCCCACCAGGTGGTCTCCAGTCCCAAGATGGTTCCAGCTTGCACCCGTCGCCACACAATCAGCCGGAGTTTTAGCACCAGTTCGGGAATGGTAACATTGTACTGGAATCGATTATGAGATTTATGTGCATTACATATTATTGGGCTTGAGGGATTCATTTACTGATTTTATGCAGAGAGTGTTACAATTTGTCAGCTAGTGGAGGCGGTGGGGTCACTGCAAGCTCGTGTATCTCGACTTGAGACGGAGAAGCGGGAGTTGTTCATTCAGATGGGGAAAATTATTGAAAAGTTGTCTAGTGTGTTCAAGATGAAGGATCAAAAGGATTGATTACAGATCCGTCGCATGCAAGGGGTAGGTTGCATAAACTACTTGTTGTAAGAACTAATTTATGACTTCATTGTTTCTTTCTCGCCGTTTCTTACTTCTTTCATTATCTAATTAAGTAGAACTAGAAGTGGTACTAAGTGTGTCTGCTGTGGTATGAGTGGCAGTTGTATTTAAGTTAAAAAAATATGTGTTAAATGTTATTAGTACTGAAGTAGATTAACGATTATTATGAACCTCCACTAGATATGATAAATTGGATTTAAATCATTTGTCACATGAGCGGGTGATACTCACTTTCTAGGTTATATTGAGAGAATAATGCATCCTCTTTAGGGATGACGGATTCAATCAAAATTTGAAAAATGCGTAAATATGAAGGATATAACTATGGTAATTTTAAATAGAATTATTCTCCCACCAATTTAAAAAATAGGTAGTAGGAGCTTATAATGGCTAAATGAATTGATTGACGCCACAAATATTTAAGTATATAATAAGAGCTTATAATGCCTAAATGTATTGATTGACGACACATATATTTAAGTGTATAATGCTCTAACGAAAATCCAATTCTTAAAAAAATTTTTATATTGTGATCAATGATTTAAAAATATAATAATAAAAAATATAAACCAGCACGATAAAAATTAAAGATTTCAAACTATGAAATATTTCAACAAAAAAATGGTGTCTATGTGTAAAAAAAAAGGAATGTACACAATGTATCAGATTTTTTTTTGTCCAAAGAGGTTTATTTATTTCACCACATTACCCATTTTATTACATTTTTCAAGGATTAATAAGTGTATCTAACATTATCAATTGTATCTTATTTTTTATCCCATTAAATATAATAAATTATAATAATTTTATACACATGTCAAATAGGAGGATTCCATGGTAACAAATTAGTTGATGTTTGAGTGTTGTGGATGATTTGTGACACCATCATGTCTCATTCACTTAGATTAGGTATGGTGTTGGCAGAGGTTAGGAGAATAGAAGACCGGAAGTTTACACTGAGATTCTCTCATTCTCATGGATGCAAGATGGTTTAACCATCAGATTTTCTGCTACAGACCACAGACGGAAGATTAAGCTAGATATTATGCTTCCCCTTTTCCCATAAAGCCACCCTATTCCATAACCTAAGAGAATTCCACTCATTACCTCTATTCATTCACTTCTCAAGACAACCCTTCACTACTCCTTTACCTATATCCATTCACTTCTCAAGACAACCCTTGACTACTCCTTTAAGTAGGATTATGTCTTACCATTCACACCAATCAGAAACTGCTTCTCTTGCTTTATCATTCACTACCCAAGAACTGGTTCTCTCCTATCATGGATGCTGATGAGGCAGTGAAGGCTGTGGGAGAACACCAAGATGGGTCACCTATTTCTGAGGTACATTGCTCGTTATTACTCATTCTCATTTATTTTAAACTATAATGTCGTACTCATATGATATTAATGTGTGAGTCTGTGTTGTTTTCTCAGGACAGTGATGTTTGTGCTGCGTTGAAGGTCCTGAATAGAACCATGGAGGGTCTTGCAAAGAATATGTTCAAGGTTCTTCAGGTAACTCTGTTTGACAAAATCCTTGAGTTACATAACGACATTCTGGTTTTGAAATTTACATAAATAACTTACCGAAACTTTATTCTATTCTTCATAAACAGACTTTCGAGCAGGTTGGAGCTATTGCCGACGACCTGAAAAGAGCCACCACTTTGGTTGACCAAGTGCTGAAAACTTTTTGGCAAAAAGATGGACAACCTAGCAACTCTCTCAACGCCGCATCTGATGTCATTGTTGTTGACGATGATGACGTTGGCGGTGGCAAGAATATAACCATTCCGGTTACAAGAGATGAGAAGGAGGTCTACATCCCCGAAAAACCAGCTGGCCAACCTGCGGGTGACACCGTGCCCTCTATGGAACCCTTGCTGCACTTTGGGATCATTGGCAACTGGAATGAGGACACTCTTATATTGGGCTCTATTATTCATCAAGAACAGACCCGCATGTTCAACACGTCCGGCGCCGGAGGTTCCTCTTCGGGTGCCACAGCAGCTGCCCCAGTCCACTCCTCCTAGATCCCTCTGCAAGTGAGGGGTAAAGTCAGGGTAATTATGTTTACCGCATTTCCCATGAACCTGTTTGAAACTCATTTGTTGTTGTTAATGTAGAGGTTATTTTTTTATTTGAACTTGTTTAGGGTGGACTTGGTGAGAATATTGCATGCGGTGCACCTTCCGTGTTTGGAACACCAAAACCTTCAAAGATTACAAAGATTGCTCAACGCTCTCCAGAGGATATGAAGAGGAGTGGTAAGATACGCAAGCCAATGCGAGAACCACCACTGAAGTTGAGCTGCGCTACTGTGGGGGTTACCTTTCCTCCGGTAAGAAGAATTGTCTATGGACTATTAGGTGCTTATCTTTTGCCATTAACTAAACTCAAACAACCTGTTTCACGTCTTAACAATTTATCCGTTCGAACTTCAAGATTACGCGGGCAATGCATTATAGCCTTGAGGAGGCTCAGGCAGCGGCCTATTTATTTGATGCTTCATTAAGTTCGAATGAGGTTCTTTTCAAGAGAGGAACTCATACTATGGACCGTGAAGTATTCTCTTGCCTTTTGCCAGGGAATGATCCATCAGAGTTTGTCATGGAGCTCATGTCTTATAAAACTGCATGGACACAAGCTCAACTCCATGAATGCACTGTTTGGTCCCTCCCAGTCATTTTCTCAGTAAGTAGTTATCCTATTTAAAAACCTAGCTAACATTCACGTTTGGGACACAAATAAATAAACTTCGCTTTTTGCTCCTTCCTTGCAGGACTTCATACTAGACCCGGAGATCGACGACGAGCATGTTATCACGTATTATGCCGATGATTACTTTCCCAAACCAACTGCATGTTATCACGACGAGCATGGTATCCCTTTCATTGATTTTTATGTTTCCAACATGCTGATATGTTCTCACATGATTGTCTTGTATATTATTCAGATTTATGTTCAAATGAAAGACGTGCTGAAACTGTCAAAAGAAAGCCACTACTATCTTATGACAGTGGACATCCCAAACGGAAAAATATGGCTGTTTGATAGTTTTCCAACACTTGAAACCCATATAGGGAGGGTTCATGCTGCTTCAGAGGTGGTAAGTTTGACCCCTTCTGAGCTACTTGGTGGTAATTATTTCATTTTATTATACATAAATGAACACTATTGATTTTCAAATTATTAACCATAGATAAAAAAGATAACTAAGAATAATTAGTTGATTTCATTATAATTAGTTGTTGTGTGAACTCTTACTGTGGTGGGTTTTGCTCAACCTGATTTATAGTGCATTAGTGCATTGAATGTTTGCCAACTAGAAGCATATGCTAATGAAACTATGTTAATAGTTTCATAGCCTACCAAAAAGCATAGTTCAACAGTAACATGCACATTTTTCTGCATAGTAGTGTTGTTATCTTTCTTTAAATAATCATTCTTCACACATGAAATAAATTGATCCTTAATTTGTCTTCCAATATCTTGTGAGTTCCTCACCTTTATGATTAGCCATAAACCAATAACCATTCATGGGAATTCTCAGCTATCTATATACAATAAGAGAGTCATAAGAGTCATTTGTGTCATGATATAAGTTGACATAATCTCCTTATAGTCCTCAAATTGAAGCAAATAAATATGCATTTATGCAATCGAGTGTTTCTATTCTGCCATTATTAACACAAAAACATTTTTCATGGTCCTCTTCTATGGTTTATCTACAAGCAAGGGCACTAGATAAGGTGATGAAGGTCTTGTACCCTGACATGAACGTTTTGGGCAGCAGACCTCCTCTGGCTGAATGGCACCCAAATTTTGTTCTCGGGTTTCCAAATATGAACAACTGGTAGGGTATTTTGACAGTTGCTAGTTTTTCGATAATATTATCTTCATTAAATCATGATGGGCTCTATAATTTGATTATCCATGCAGCTACTATGACAAACTGTGGATGCTTCTCTGGCTCCAAATGGAGCAGCTGTTTACTCTGAACCCTGTTGGGCAGCAAAAGGTTTTCTTCCCTTAACTTTTTCTCTCGTCACATTATCCAAGCCTAATACAGATGGCATAAGTAACTATACCATTATCTTATATTTGCCGCTCACCTTTTCAGAACAACATTGACTGTATATCTGACAAGATAAGGATGGACACTGCGCTTGCATTGGCTATGGAGCACTTCAATGAAATGCGAGAAGAATTTTTGGAGCGGTCCCTGGTTGACTGGAATTCTCGAAGGACTGCAAGACAAATCTTGCCATGAGCACCTATGGTTGTTATATACATGCCTTAGGAACCTACTTATGTCTTAGTATTATGAATGTTTAATATTTTGGTTACTGTCACGTATTAGTAGAAGGTTAATGTTCTTAGTGCACTCTATGCTAGCATGGTCCGTGAACAATATTAGCGCCGATTTAGATGTCCATTTTTTTGTTATCCCAATATAGTTTCAACATCCATGATGGTCATCTAAATTGGCTTAACTATGTCAAGGGAGCATTAGCATGCAAGTGCACATGTAGGTTATGGAATGTCTTTCTTGTTAGCTACGCATGTCACTGCTGTTGTGAGAACTATTATCAACACTTCATTGAAACTAATGAATGCTTTGGACATTCTTCTATTATGTGTTGGGTCCTGCTAGAATTGTGGTTTATAATGCTTTTCACACCTTAACTACTTGATTAATTTCCCTCGTCAGAAAAAAGAACAATCTTTTTATTTTTCCTTGCATCTGAAAAAAAAGGAACCACATTAAAGGGAATTTTTCGTTGTTATTTTCTGCAGTACATTTAGTAAGTTCTTTTTCTTTTTTGGATAGTAGAAACTGCGTAAGCGCTGAACCCTAGCAAAAGATAATTCTACTATACCGTTGGGCTTCCCTTGTAATTTAATATTTTAACTAATAGGCCCACTTGATTACTTGATAGTTCAACTAAAAAAATAGCTTCTTGGGCCTAGCAAAAGATAATTCTACTATATCGTTGGGCTTCCCTTGTAATTTAATATTTTAACTAAGGCCCAGTTGACTACTTGATAGTTCAACTAAAAAAAGAGCTTCTTTTAACCGAAACTAATTACCAAAAAAACACCAACGTATATCATTAAAATGTCAAAAAACACATTGCAAGCCTTCTTTGTTAACAAAGCCAGGTTTTGATTCTGTTAAAATGATACACACAAATTACCATCAACATTAACAAAGTTAAGTAGTACAACATTAACAAAGTGAAGTTGTAAAGTTCGTTCTTCGTTGTGCCTACATCAAATACGTAAAATAAGACTATGCTAGTCATAGTCTCAAAATTCTCCTGTAGTGATGCGCCTACCATGGACAACTGTTTGATAAGGGCCTGCTTGGTTGCTGTAGTCCTCTATCAGCAATTCTGCAAATGCATAAGAAAATTGGGAAAACAAGAAAGTCAACTTCAATCCAACTGCAGAAAAATTGGAGAAACAAGAAACTCAACTTCAATCCAACAATGTGATCTTTTCTTCAATTCAACACATCATACCAATTTTAGGGAAAGACTGTCCAAGCAATTCAACAAATAAGCTAAAGGGAAATTACACAAGTAAGAAAGTCACAGGGAAGTCAGCCTTCTTTAACTATCTGCTCTATCTAATATTGAACTAGATTTCCTTTAAAGCCCCAACCTTATCTATACTCCTACAGATATAACTACAAATAAAATTATAAAATAAACATGCAAATACTAAAGGGCTTGCACAGAGGATTTGTAACAATTCTATCTCTTTCTACATAAGTCTATATAAGAATTGGTACAACTCAAATACTTTAGCCGCTATATATGTATGGTAAAGAGTTTTATCACATACATATGTAATCATAGTTCAAAAGATAATGACAGAATCTGAATACAGTTGCTGTAAAACATAACGTCTTTAGTATGTCCGAAATACATCTCATGCAACATATAATTTGGAATTATAGTACAAAAGAGTCATAACATGTAACTGTCAATAACTCATTCTCACTTAGAACATTATGTTTGGGCAGGAACAGATAAAAGCTTATTGCCTACTATTGAGTATCCAACTAAATATTAATACTTATACAAAAGTCAGAAAAAAATGATAAAAAAGAACCTTTTATTATCCAACTTTTTCTAATATATCAGCTTTTGAATTGATATATTAGTGAGTTTTCAATTTCAATGACAATAGTAATGAAACAATCCCTTCATCTAATTTTTTTAATAACAATATAAAGCTGTAGGACTTGTGCAACTTGTCTCATTTGGCTATCATTAGGCTTTGGTGTGTATAATTGTGGAATGAGCAACCACAGAGAACGGATTGAAATTCAATCAATAATAAAACAGTAATGTAAAATAAGGTAATACCTCTTCAACCTCATTTAGAAGCTCAGATCATCGTACTCCATCTGTTGTGAAGCCTCGGCTTCTTGTGATTCGTCCATGTTGTGCGATGATCCAAAAGCATCTAATTCATGCGTGGTGTCCTCACCATTCCCGGTTGCGCATCTACGAGCGTTATGGCCAGCCTTGCCACACTTTCTGCAACGTTGGACACGCCGGTACCTCCCACGAGTCGTCACAACATGACGACCACACCCTTTATGTCTGGCTTTTGGAGGATCGTGTATGGACGCATCATCGCCCCCGCCCTCAGCAGTGGTCGCCAACCTTTTTCGGATCTTTTCTCTTAACACGTCTCGTTCATTAGCTATTTTGGTCTTCACCTCGAAGTAATCCTCAAAGTTACTACAAGAAAGCTTTACCAGTTCTCTACAGTCATCGAGCATTGCTGCATGCATACTCATATAGGCTGCATCAGGAATCTCTTCACTAAAAACATGGTTATTTATCGGTGGTTGTTTTGCCTTCTTTGTCCAATGACCCAGTATAAGACTACCTGGAATAACAACCATGTTAAGTCTGACAAGCACACCAACTATGTGGACACAGGGGATTCCAAAAGATTCCATGCGCAGGCAAGAGCATCTGAATTCATCATCTATCTCCCCCCACGAAACGTTCCATGATCTACCTTGGCAATACATGGCCACCTCAAACAATGTACACGTGCTTGTCTTCTTCGAAGAAACTACTCTGACATTGCTAGCTAGTAATAACAACTCCCGAAATAAGACAAAGACCTCTCGTGTGTATACTGCTGCTGCAAATCGCTCTAACTCCTCCAATCTTGTTTTCACAACCGGTTCTCCATAAGCAGATTTGTAATCAGCAACCACTACTCTCCTACGCATGAACTCTAAATACTGTTGGAAATGCTCAATGAATTCCCTCAAGTTGTAGCCGTTGTGTATAAACTTCCTTATCTGCATATTTAACGCCTCACACCTTGATGTTGTCTTGAGCCCAACAAAGAACTTACACCTAATATGGGCATTTGACCACATATGTTTCCTTTCATACATATCCTTGACCCATGAATTTTGTTGCAACCCAAATTCTTCAACTGCATCATTCCATATATCTTCAAAGTCATCGACCTCCAAATCCCCCATTAAACAAAGACGAAACTTGGTCATAAATCGTGGAATACCTACTCGAGTGGTCGCATTGCGTAGAAAGTGCCAGCTGCACAATCTATGATGTGCTTCTGGAAATACAGCTTTGATTGCACTCTTCATGGCTTGATCACCGTCGGTAATAACGGACTTAGGAGCCTTTCCTTTCATGGCCTTCAGAAATGCCCGAAGCAACCACACATAGCTTTCCTCCCCTTCCTTTAAGAGAACCGCACATCCAAACACAACAGTGCACATGTGGTGATCCACGCCAGAGAATATCACAAGGGGACATTTGTACTTATTCCTCCCGTACGTTGCATCAAACCCTATAACATCTCCGAAAACATTGAAATCATACTGACTTGCACCATCACACCAAAATATATTGTGGAGCATCCGTTGTTCATCCAACGAATACTTCCAAAACATACAGGGGTCACGCCTCTTCAACATTTGTAAATACTTGAGTGCATTATCCGTGTCGCTTGCTCCAGCTCTTCTTTGCTTCTCAATTGCATTATATATGTCTTTCACCTGAAACCCAACCATCTTGAATCCACCACTTTGGTTTGCAAAAGCCCGAAATATTGTCGGAACTCGAAGGCCAGAGCTTCTCATAGTATTAATCTGGTGTAAATCCCCCGTTTTTATTGCCCGGTGAGACCGCATCATTCTCCTAAACCTTGCCTCCAACATGTCATGGTTATGTTCATCGGAGAAGAAGTCAACATACCATCTCCCGTTCCTCGAGTCAACATGAACTTTTATCCGCGCATTACACCCGCATCGCGTTACTGGTCTAGGATCCATCTTCCTATTATTTCTGTGAACATGCTTTGCATCTCGTTCACCTTGTCGCGAGCATACAAAAATTTGCCATATAATGTCGCCCTCAGATCCTGCCTTCTTGCAGCGCCCTACCTTCGACCGGCGTATGGAAAACCCCTTAATTCGACCGTACTCGTTATAGAAGTCATAAGTAGTTTTCAAATCGACAAACTCTATCATCATAATCTCCTCAGCTCGCAACGCATCAAAATCAATTGCACCAAACGAACCTATTCCGTCGAGAAAGATGACATCTCTTTGATCGTCTGACTGACTTGCACCAATCGGAACGGATTCTGTTTCTGCAACAAAGGTCTCATTTTCTATCGGGTCCTCTTCCACCTGAAACAATCCATTACCATAGCAATACATAGTTGATGCCAAGAGGTTGTCCTAAAAAATACTCTTACTTTATTTTCCATCAAGATTACGATGATATGCTTACCCCTGCAGTGACATTCTCCTGAAAATTAGATAAAACTTCCTCGGTCCTCTCCATTGTTACTCGCCAAATCCCAAACTGATCGGAAACGAAAAAACCCGAGGATAAGAAAACAAAGACAAGACATCATAAATTGATCTAACTAATCTTATGCCTTGTCAATTCTATTTTTTTTATAGAAGGAATAGAGAAGACGTTGGAGCCATCATCACAAATCACAAGTGGTTATGTTACTTAAGACTATCTACAAAACAAATATCACTTATCAACTAAGAATAACATAGGTAAGAAGTTTCATTTTGATACAAATTCAAAATTAGAAATGAAAGGAACATAAGGGGATTTTCTTTGCTTGCCTTTTTTTTTTATAAGAATGACATAGACAAAACAATATAACAGCTACAATTTTGTTTTCCTTTTCTTTATTCTCCTTTTTTTTTCAGCATGGTTCATATCTTGTTGCTAATGGGGGCTCCAAAGAACCATCCCCTCTTTACACACACACACAACAAAAAGAAAAACAACTCACATATATAAACTAAAAATATTTTTATCCAAAACAAACAATCAGAGGAAGCCAAAATGAAACAATATTTTTATCCACACATTACTGAGGATGGGTAGGTTGAAATACTGAAGTAAAAAACAATGTGAAACCTGTTAGGTCTTCAAATCAACATTCACCCAGTCTTGACAAACATATAATCCTGTTGTAGTAACTCATGTCAGTGATGTCACAATGAGGCCATGTGTCCTTCTATTTACTTTACCAGGTTCACTTAGTGCAGCTCAAATAGCTTCTTTGATATGCAACTGTACCTCAATAAAGCCCAAGTCAATAAATATGGTAATGTCAATAAAAAGTAAAGTAAACACCCACAATAAGTGCATAACTAAAAATATATATTCTTTATGAACCGTTTTTATGTTCAATTAAACTTAAGGAACTACGTATTCTAATCAAATAAGTAACTGACAACGTGAACATAAGCAATACGAAAGAAATAAAAGTAAATCATTGCAGATTACACATATAAGCCTAATATATGAAGGGATTAATTACTTTAAAGACATATACGTGTTTCTTGTCATTGGAGATTTCGCACACTTCCTTAAAAAATTACAACCTGTTAAGCAAATCTTTCAATAAAATGACATATGCAAGGGCGGTCACAATTATCTTAATTGATTTCAAAGGGAAATATGAAAAAGAAAAAAAAATGAAAGATGACTACAAAATTCTGACTATGCTTAACCTGTCGCTAGTAGTGCAATTAGAAATACATAAGCAAAAACATGAAGAAATTCAAGGCATAGAATATGTGTAGTCTGCATTCATAAATTGTGCACCTTTAGAAACTCATGATTTATTGAATGCCAACAGCATACTCACAAGTTTCACCTAAAATATGGTAATTAAAAATCCAATGCAAATTCCAAGCATTTGAAAAAGAGTTTAAGAAATTGAAACTTAAATTTCATTTGTCATCATAATCCATCATAACGCTTCTAACTATTATTTAATTTATTTCTACTTATAGCTAATTACTCTACTAATAATGCTAGGACCAAATGCTATCACTCATTATTGTTGTGCAACCATAATCCCAAGGGAAGTTAAAGTGCAAGAATGTCAACATCAAAATCTTCTTTTTTTCCCTCGATTCCTTATACTAGCAACAATAAATATCCTCCAATTTTTCAAACATCTGGCCATTATTGTGTTTGGAAAATATTTTAGAAAAATACGATCACTAATGAGATAACAAATGTTTTATGTTAAAAAGCTATAAACTTGATATTATAGTAATTTTTTATTCATAAAATTTGTTTAAAAATATCTTTAATTATTATTTTAGTATAAAATAGTTTTACATTAAAAATAATAACACCTCTTGTACTATTATTTTTCTTTGAAAAAAATGAGAGACTATTTAAAGATTTTTTTTTTCAAATGCACATTTATTAAATCAATGCGAGCAAAATAGAATCAAGTGAATATTGAATCACCTTATATACCTAGTGAAGATTTTCATAATTATGTTTACAGTCAAATACTCCATCCAATAAAGATAGAAATCATGACAGATATTAATTTTCTTCAGGTGTGAGTTTACCTCAGAGTTGTATTATCATCCTCATCCTTGGCACTTGTCTATGAAGTGTATTGGCTGGTTGATGACGGTGAGTAACCAGGTCGACTTGGCGAGTATTCCATTGAAGCACTACAAATGATGAAACAGAATGGCAAAATTAATAGACATGCCTAGATATTTGGCAACTAAAATAATGATATATCTATAGATGCATACCTGAATTGTGGAGAAGTTAGGCTGAAATCCTGACTTGTAAAATGCAAAAATGTGAATTAGTCAAACAATAGAAGAAATGCAACCTCTTGCAATTTTAGCAGCACATAAAAAAGCAAGAAAAGAAAGAAAGAAAGAAAGATATAGAGAACATTTGTACTATTGTTCTTAACTTACCTGCTTGGGCTAAATGTTGGGCTGGATGTAGGGGTGGCAGTGGGGCGGGTAGGGGCGGGTTTTAGCCCTACCCGAACCCGCCCCGCCCTCCTTGCATTCCACTACTACCTGCCCCGCCCCTACCCGCGGGTAGTAGGCGCCTGTACCCTAACCCGCCCCCACGGGTACCCGCCCCGCCCTTACCCGCCCCTATAAAAATTAAATGACATTTTATTTTTTACACATTTATTTATAAATTAAGATACAAACTTAAAATTTAGAATTAAATTAAAATACAAACATAAGATTCATATAATATCAAATAACTTGAAATTTAAAAAGGTCCATACAATGTCAAATAACTTAATTAAAATACAAACATAAAGAAATTACATCGTTAAAATATTAAAAAGTCTTCAATCCTTATTCTTGATCACTTTCCACATCTTCATCATCATTAAAGGTTTGAAGATCAAGATTTAAACCTAAAAATCAAAAGAGATAGCAATTAATAAAATAATTACTATAATGTAAAAAATTAACATAAATGAATATTAAGTAATATGTCACCTTTATTCCCTAAAGCTGCCCACAGCCAACTTTGGCCACACATTAAAGCTTCAATTATGCTTTCTTTGAGCTTTCCGCGATGAGGAGAAATCACACGACCACTTGTACTAAAAGCAGATTCAGAAGCAACAGTGGATACCGGAATGGCATATATATCCTTGGCTATTTTTGCCAAAACTTTAAATTTCATTTGATTGTTCTTCCACCATTTCAAAACATTAAAGTTAGGATCATTTGGAGGATGAATGTCCTCCTCAAGATAATGATCAAACTCAACATTCACACATGAATCCCTTGTCATCTTTCTTCTTTTAAGATACACCATATAATCATCACCTCCAAATACGCTTGTATTTCTACTTTCATCAACTTCTTTTGTACCAACATGTGACACATCAGAACTCATTTTTTGATTGTATTCATTAACCAACTCATTACACAACTGATGAATTCTGTCAACTTGCTTAGAACATTCTATTGGATCTGGATACATTTTTTCAAATTGAAATTCAACCCCAACCATCTTGTACCTAGGATCTAAAACAGCAGCAACACCCATAATGCCATGAATCTCATCCCAATACTTCTCAAATTTCTTCTTCATACTAGATGCCATATTAGCAATTAAAGAATTACTAGAAAGTTGCCATTCATCCAATGAGACTTTTATTTTACAAACAAGAGTAAAATAAAGATTGGCAGTCAGAAATTTAGAACCAGAAAATAGTTGAGTAACATCATAAAACAACTTCAATCTATCACATATTTCCTTGGCAAGTTCCCACTCCTCATTACTTGGCACAGTTTTATATTGGGGTTCCTTTTGCCTTAACCTAGGAAAGACAGCTCTATACAACAATGCAGTGTCTAACATCAAATAAGTTGAGTTCCACCTAGTCGAACAGTCAAGAACCAATTTCTTAGTAAATGGAATCGCTGTTTTAGCACACCAACTCACAAAAGTTTCGTTCCTTTTCGGCGTTGCAGTCCAATACAATACACTAATACGAATCTTTTCAATACTTTCCTTAACTATACTCAAACCATCCTTCACAATCAAATTCAGTATATGAGCACAACAATGCATATGCAACAATTTACCCCCCCAACATCAAGAATGAAGAATCTAGCCGCCCCAACAATTCATCTATCATAGCATCATTAGTAGAACAATTATCCAATGTAACAGTAGACAGTTTTCTATCAACATTCCATTCTAACAATATTTTCATCAATGTTTGAGTAAGAAGTTCACTTGTATGGGGACAAGGAACATAACAAAAGCTGAAAAATAAAACAAAGATGCATGCATTTTAGATGTCAACATACTAATACAACACAATATATAGAAGTTTATGAAGTTTATGAAGTACCTCAATAGGCGCATTTGCAACTTCCACGAACTATCGATATAGTGAGCTGTGACAACCATGTAACCTTTTTTCTTGATTGGAAGTCCACATGTCACTAGTTATTGCAACTCTGCTATCATTTTCATCTAGTTGAAGAGTTAGCTTCAGCTTCTCATCCCCAAACATCTTCAAGATGTCTTTCCTAACCATGTTGCGACTAGGCATTTTAAATGTTGGTTGCATTGATACAACCAATCGCCTCAGTCCATGGTGGTCCACACAACTCAAAGGATACTCATGCAGGATAATCATTTTGGCGACACACTTTCTTGTCTTTGAAGGATCAAACACAAAGCCATCTTCATTTACTGTTTTCACATGTGCTTGTTTTGCTAGTGATTCAACAATTGATGATTGCCTTGAGTTCACCACTTTTATTCTTTTACAGTGGCGGTCCACATGGTTTCTCAATGATTTAGTACCATTCTTCGGATTTTCTCTAAGCACACTCTTGCAAAATTTGCATTTTGCCTTCCATTCACCTTCAACTTTGAAACGATCAAAATACTCCCAATAAGCACTCTTAACATTAGCCTTATTGTCACCTTCAACAGGATTTGATCCTTCTGGATTTGAGGTATTATTATCCGTTGGTTGTGGAGTTTCTGAAGTTGGATTAGCATTACTCTGAACTTCAACTTCAATATCGATAGGAAAATTATTGCTTTGTGTGTCTTCTCTAGCATTACTAGCCATGAAATTATCTTAACAAACCTACATTGAAAATACCTATATCAATAAAATTAAAATTACTGAGGGTATAAAATTAACATAAATCCAACCAATGAATGCATAAAGATCAGAATGCATAAGTAAAAGAGTAGAGAATTGGAAGTTTAAGCCACTAAGATAAGTAAACACAAATTGAAGTACACTAAAAATCATAATAAACCACATAAACCACTTGACATAGTCATTGAACTATGCAGCAGGCATTCAGGCAACCACAACCAGAACCAAAGCTAATGTTTGATACAAACATAAGATTTATACAATATCAATAACTTGAATAAATTAAGTGCATCTTTCATATGAACTCGATGAGAAATAAAGCTCAACCATCTTGCTCTTGAATTAAAAAATAGCTATCTGAATGAATGAATAAATATACACACAATCACATTTGGAAACTGATACATATGTTTTAGTTTACAAAGTTAATTAATTAGTAGCTTACTTTATTTCCATAATAAGAAATCACAAAGTCACCAGAAGGATATAGCAAGAGAGATTTCAAGGATTGGTTCCTCTTAGCTTCCTCTTCAAGATTCTTCAATTCTTGAATCTTTGCTAATGTAAAAGTTGGAACCACTTTGAAATTAGACAGATAAAAGCAAAATTACAATCACAAAGTCTCAAATGCTCAATCAAAATGAAAAATAAAAAACTACCATCAGAGACACAAACAAATTGCAATCAACAAAGTAATTCTCAATCAACAAACTTACAACAAAATTCTCAATCAAACACATATAAACCCACTTCAGCACATACATTTACAAAATTGAATAAAAAATTGTAAAACAAAGACTCAGAGAGACAAAGAGACGGGGCTCCAGTGACAGGCTCACATGCAATGGCGATGGCCAAGCTCACAGCGACGGCAACCAAGAGATGAATCTGTGGAAGAACAAAAAAGAACTTAGACCTCACAATATGATGAGGCTGAAGGAACTCAATGACATCAAAGTTAACATCAACATCAAACTAAGTGCATATTTTGTTAACCAAGAAAACAGAACAGTATGTAGTTTGTAATTCTCTCCATAATTAGAACACCATGACAATTGTAAAATCAGAATAAAATCAAAATTCAAAATCCAGAATAAAATTAAAATCAAGCTGTTTCACTTACAAGTCCCATTCTCCTTTTTAAGTTTTAATAAACAAACACACGGTTCTCATAGCGTAGAGTTCAATTGACAATTTGACATGCAATCAGAGTAAAAAATCAATCAGAACAAAAACAGAACAACACTTAAGAGCATGAGCATTGAGCACAAAAAAAATGTTTTCTGAACAAAACAAACTCAGAGTAGCCAATTAAAATTCAAAAACGAAGAACAAAACATAATTTCTGAACATTGAGGAATGAGGAGTGACCACTGACCAGTGAGCAGTGAGCATTGAGGATTGTTAATATGATTTTTGAACAAAAAATAAAAAAAAAACGAAGAACTACAGCAGTGTGCAGATCTAAAGCTAATCATTCAGAAATCAGGATTTCAATATGATTTCTGAAAAAAATGAAAAAAAACAAAGAAGCTTCGACGAGCACGACGGACGACGGCGACGAGCACGGCGGACGATAGCGACTAGCACCACGAGAGACGACGGGCAAAGCACGACTGAGCAGCGAGAGCCGAGAAGAACGGACGAGGAACAGGGGAACGAGGAGAGGGGCAGGAGCACGACGAACAGACGAAGCTTTTGGGAGCGACGGAAGGCGGCGGCGGTGGAGGAGGCTAGGGTTTTTTTGGGGGAAACAGGAAGAGCTCTGTTCTTTTTGAGGCTGAAGACGTGAAGTGAAGAGAAACTGAGAGTGAATGAGTGATGAGAGGACTTACTATGGTCTTGGAGAAGAGCTGAGGAACAGTCGAACAGAGGAGAGGAAGTGAGTGAGAGTGACGGTGAGAAGAAGCTGAAGGGCAAAGGGGTTCCTAACCCTAACTGGCTAACTGAGTGAGTGAGAGTGACGGTGAGAACTGTTTCTCCAAACTAACCCTAATCATAAAAGGTATATATATACTCCGGGGCGGGTAGGGGCGGGTTCAGCCAAAACCCGACCCCGACCCGCCCCGCTCATCAACCCGCCACGGTTCAGACCCGCCCCGCTCCGGGTCGGGTTCAAACCCGCCCCGACCGGGTAGGTGCGGGGCGGGTACCCGCGGGTACGGGTTCTGCTGCCATCCCTAGCTGGATGGAGAATAAGTTGGTGATGAGGGGCTGCAAAATAATATGGCACATAGTTACTTGGAGTGAAGAACTATAACAAAACAAGTGTGCAGTTGAGAACTAAAGTCACTGGACCATTTTCAACTACCCAAAAAGCTATTATTGAGAACCAAGGTTAAGGCTCATCCTCATTTTAGTGTTGGCAAGTTCCATTTCTGCATCCATTAGCAATGTTCAACAATCAAAAGAATCCAAAGAATGACTCACCTATAGTATGGTGATGTGGGACTATACTCTGCACATAATCGACTGTAATAAGGGGAAGTAGGACTATAGCTTGGGGATGTAGGTCTGTTTAAATAAATAAACAAATAATTTTTTTTCCCAAGCCAATATTTTGTATAGACCCTTCACTATTTTTTCCCCTTTAATTTTCTTTACAGAAGCAGAAGAGTGTAACAAAGTTCTTAGTTACCACTTATCAATATTGAAAAGTATGTTCAAAATATCTCAGCTTGCACTGCTATGAAAGGGTAAGCTTCGCCTGAACCAAAGAAATCTACAACACCTTAACTCAGTATCACATTTCAACACAAAATTCACTTTACAACCCATTAAAACCGTGAAAAACAACCCCATGACACGTCTGTTTGCTCCAACAAAGGAAAGAAACTTAGCAAGGTGAAACATACGGCACTCATTAAAAATTAGGGGTTGTCGTTATAGGGTTCCCCAATTCCTACCTCAAACATTCATACAGCAAAAAACTGCACTAACCTCGTGGATCTGAATCGTTGGATCCGGTGGATGGAAGGCGGAACAAAGAGATGTTGATATGAGTGTGCTGAGATTCGACCCTAGTGCGTCAGATCAAGTGGCCGAAGATACTCCTTTCTTGTAGCTCAGTCGAAGCCATTTCTCTCTGCAGCTGCTGTTTCTTCTTGTTCGATGGTATATGCCTCTTCACACGACGTCGTTTTGCTCGTTTCAAGTGTTTACAGTACTCATCTAAATCATCAGCAAATTTATCTCTAAACACTTTCCTAAACACAGCTTTTGAACTAAATTAATATTTATAAATCAACCCCTATAACTTTTTTATTTTATAAAACCTCCCAGGTCCTTAGAGGACCACATTATTCTTTCCCCATAGTAGAACCAGCCATCTTTAATTTGCATACTAGTTAAAATTCCGTGCAGTTGCATGAAATCATACACTGTATTTCAATGAATAAGTTAAAAAAACTCTTTAATATTTACATATGATAATATCAAATTGAAATACACATTTGTGCACAGAATTTTCAACTAAAAGTTGATTAACTCAAACAATACTCAGAATGTTAATTAATAATATAAAAATTAAAACAGAAACTATTTTTACAATACTAATAAAAACACTCTATAATATATAAATATTATTTGAAAATAATAAAGATATCCACCAAAATTTTTTTAATCTTTTCCACACATATTATTTCTAAGTTTAATAATACAAAACTTTATTAACATAATGAGGTTAGTCGTACAGAAAAGTCTCCTACTGTAAAAGTGTTCCCTACTTAAAACCAATACCAAACTCAAGGTATAGCAAAAAAGAGATTATCATAGTTTTTTTAAAAAAGAATCTCTAGCAGCAACATTAACATTTAAAATGTGATTTGTAATGTGAACTAAAAAATAGAAAATATTGATATCAAATACAAAATTGATACAAACACGAACTATTCAACTAAGACATTAATGGCAATACTTATTTAATTTAAATCCAGTTAATGCATAAACAACATAAGTGTCAGTGTTGCAATTGAGAAAATGAGCCTTCTCAAAAAATCATCTCTGTGAGGTATCAGAAAGAGATGTTAAAGTGATATAAATGAGCGTTCTCAAAGAGTCATCTCTGTGAGGTATCAGAAAGAGTGATATATATATATATATATATATAGACCTGTAACTGACTTGAGAGTGTGTGTTAACTTTCTAACTTGCTGAATATAGTGTATAGCCTAACATGCCCCCCTTAAACCAATGGTTTTGTTTTGCACACTCTTAATTTGTCTCTGAAAGTTAGAAAGTTGGGGGCTGAGAGAGGCTTTGTGAGAGTGTCAGCTACTTGGTCTTGAGTTGGTATGTGTTGGATGAACACTTCTTTCTTCATGACTCTGTCTCTGACAAAGGACTAGTCTAAGGCAAAATACTTTGACTTGTTGTGTAGGATGGGGTTGGCACATAGAAGTACTGCACTTTGATTGTCACAAAAGATTACAGGTTGAGTTGAGCACTGTATTTTTATCTCAGTCAGCAGGGTTTGTAGCCAGATTACTTCAGCCATAGTGTCTGCAATACCTCTAAATTCCGCTTCTGTACTGCTTCTAGAGACTGTAGTTTATTTTCTACTGGCCCATGATACTAAGTTTGTACCCAAGTAGATCCCAAAACTATTTGTGGATTTTCTGTCATCCACATCACTTCCCCAATCTGAGTTACAAAAAGCATATATTCTTGGGTCTGGTGACTTCGTGAAGTTCAAACCATAGTCTAGGGTTCCAGCCAAGTATCTTAGTATTCTTTTGACCGCCTTCCAGTGAGAGTTTAATGGGTTTTGAAAAAACTAAGCAACTTTGTTTATGGCATAGGATATCTCAGGTCTTAAAATTATTGCATACTGAAGTCCACCAATGACAGATCTATACAAAGTTGGGTTTTGAAAGGTGCTATCTCCATAGGCAGAGAGCTTCAAAGCAGATGTCATTGGCGTGGGTACAGACTTTGCATTACTCATTTCTGCTTTCTTGAGTAGATCTTTGATGTACTTAGCTTAATGAAGGATGATAGTGGTGGGTGAAGGTCTTCGTACTTCAATTCCAAGAAAATAGTTGATTTCTCCAAGGTCTTTCATTGAGAGGGTTTCGTTAAGCTAGGTTATGAGGCGCTTGATTTCAGCTTCTGAGTTTCCGGTAACCAAAGATGTCATCTATATAGGTGAGGATGTAGGTTGTTGAGTTGGGGGTGAATCTGGTGAAGAGAGAGGTGTCAGATTTGGTGTTTGTGAACCCAAACTTGGGAAGGGTTGTGCTCAGCTTTGTGAACCAGGCTCGTGGAGCTTGCTTGAGCCCATAAAGGGATCTATGCAGTTTGCGAACTTGGTGAGGGTGCTGTGATTCGAAGCCTTCTGGTTGCACCATGTATACAGTTTTAGCTAAGTCCCTGTTGAGAAAAGCATTATTGAAGTCATATTGGTGGATTTTCCATCCTTTGGACAATGCTATACTTAGCACGACTCTCAATGTAGCTGATGATTGGATTTTTGACGGTTTACAATTTACAAATAAATTCTCGTTGCAAGTATAGTTTCTAAACCAATCACTAATCCTTTCATACAAAAAGTTGTTTGTCACTAAAACAAACCCCTAAAATTTATAAACCGAAGTATTGGACCTCGGGTCGTTCTCCCTAGGAATTACAATAAAGTGTCTTGTTATTGGTTATGAATTATTTTTGGGGTTTTGATAAGAGACAAGAATTATAAATGGCAAGAAAAGCAAACTAACAACTAAAAAAGGCTCTTGGTAAGGTGTGAGAACTAGAAGTCCTATCCTAGTTATCCTTCTCAATTGTGATGAGAATTGTTCATTGCTACCACTTAGTTAACCCTTACTAAATAAAGAAAAGTCAAGTGGATGAATTGACTTGAGCCACAAGTTCTAGCCAACTCCCAAGGAAAGACTAGCTTTAGTGCACTCCAAACCAATTAGCAATCTCTCCAATTACCAATCAACAAAGGAATTAGATAACTCAAGTGTCACTAATTACTCTACCTAGGCCAAGAGGAACAAAATCTATACTATATCTAGAAGAGACATTTCATCAAACACATAAAGTGCAATAGAAGTAAACATGATTAAATGCAAGAATTAAAGGAATCTACAACTACAAAAACAAGAGATCAACAATAGAAAAGCAAAGAAGACACATTTATTATGAATTACCTCTTATTGAATTGGAAGAATGTAGAAGGAACAATACTAGATCTACAACAAAATATAAGAACAACATAAAGGAAATTACAACAAAAGAATAGAAGAAGATGAATGTAGCAACAAGGTATTGAAAGGTAGAAGTGAAAGAAAGCAAAGATTAAAATCTAGATCTAAGAACTAAACCTAATCCTAATCCTAATCCTAGAGAGAAGTGAGAGCTTCTCTCTCTAGAAACTACTTCTAAAACTAAACTATGACTAATGGTAACTAACATGTCCATCCCTCTTCAACCCTTGGCTTAAATAGGATCAGAAATGAGTTGGATTGGGCCCACAAGGCTTTAGAATTCGCTGGCCACGTTTTGCTTTAAGTGAACCAGGTGGCAGCAACGGCGCGTGCGCGTACTATGCGCGTGCGCACCACCATACGTGTAGCAACTATGGCAAATCTTATATCGTTTCGAAGCCCCGGATGTTAGCTTTCCAACCCAATTGAAACCGCATCATTTGGACCTCTGTAGCTCAAGTTATGGTCATTTAAGTGTGAAGAGGTCGGCTTGACAGCTTTCCGGTTCTTTCATTTCTTCATGAGTTCTCCAACTTTTCATGCTTCTTTCTTCATTCCCTTGATCCAATCTTTGCCTCCTAAACCTTAAATCACTTAACAAACATATCAAGGCATCTAATGGAATCAAGGAGAATTAGATTTAGCTATTTTAAGACCTAAAAAGTATGTTTTCACTCTTAAGCACAATTAAAGGAGAAGTTATAAAACCATGCTATTTCAATGGATAAATGTGGGTAAAAGGTTATAAAATCCCCTAAAATCAATACAAGATAAACCCTACAAATGGGGTTTATCAGTAGCTGGTCATACTACAGGGCTGAAGATCTGATCATAATCTCTGCCTTGTTTATGATGAAAGCCTTTTGCAACTAACCTAGCTTTGTATCTTTGGATGGTGCCATCTGGGTGTCTTTTGATTCGGAACACCCACTTGCAACCGATGGGAATATGCTGGCTTGGGGGATCAACCAATGGCCATGTCTGGTTCTTTGTCAGGGCCAAAAATTCTTCTTCCATTGCCTCACGCCAGTGTGGACTGGCCAGTGCTTCATTGACATTCTGAGGCAATGTGCTTTGGAGATCATCAGTACCGGAGACATCCACAGTGAGTGCCTTTGGCTTGAAGATGCCATTTTTACTTCTTATTTGCATAGCATGTGTGTTGCCGGATGTAGCTGGTAGGCGTTGCTGTGATGTTGTCTCAGCATTCACGTGGGCATTGAGACTAAGGCCATTGACAAGCTGTAGAGGTACTGCTGTAGCTGATCCTGCACTTAATTCATCATTAGCAGTGGGAGGAACAAATGTAGGATGCAATAAAGTAGATATGTCATTAGTAGTATTGAAAGAGGCATTATGAGAATCATCTATATGGGTTGGGAAGTTGGTGGGATAGGAGATTTGAATTGGGTATTAGGAGGGTGGAGTCTGAGCTAAGGATTTTGTGAGGGTTTGGGGTGTTTGGTGAAAGATGGAGAATAGAGTGTGATACGAAAATTTTACTTCATGAAAGATTACATTTCTTGACATGTACATTTTTCCAGAAGGAGATAGCCACTTGTATCCTTTTTGTTGCTGTCCATAGCCTATGAAAATACATTTGTGTGATTTGTGAGAAAATTTGTGCTTGTTATAGAATTTTAGGAGAGGGAAGCATGTACACCCGAAGGGTCTCAGGGATTGGTAATCGGGGGTGATGTGAAAGAGAACTTCTAATGGTGTTTTAAAATTGAGGTTTGGAGTTGGAAGTCTGTTGGTGAGATAAGTGGCTGTTAATATGGCTTCATCCCAAAATGAGAGAGGTAAAGAGGCTTGGGACAGTAGGGTTAGACATGTTTCAGTGAGGTGTCTATGTTTTCTTTCAGCAATGCCATTTTGCTTATGAGTGTAGGGACAACTGAGTTTGTGCTGAATGCCTTGGGTGATCAGGTAATTTGTGAATTGATTTGAAAGGTATTCTGCTCCATTATCAATTTGCAAGGCTGTGAGTTTTTGTTTGGTTTTGGTTTCCATAAGTGTTTTGTATTGAAGGATGGCAGTGAAGGCTTGTGATTTGTTTTGTAGAAGGTAGGTGCAGGTATATTTGCTGAAAGCATCAATGAAGTAGATGTAGTATTTGAATCCTGACTTGCTATACAAAGGTGCTGGTCCCCAAAGGTCTAAATGGACTAGTTCTAAGGGCTGAGTGTATTTGGTCTGTGAATGAGAAAAAAAATTGGTGAATTTTGTTTGTGCAGCAGACATCACAAGAGGTAGGCTTAAGTAGTAGGTTAGTGGAGGGAATTTTGAGTCTAGCTAAGACATGATGCAGGGCTTTGAGAGAGGGATGGCCAAGCCTGTTGTGCCAGATTTTAGGTGAGGGTTTTTCTATGATATGGCTGAGGAATGCATTGAGGGGTTTACTGGACTGGGAACTGTGGTTGTCAAGACTAGTATTTATGAATGTTTTACTAACAACAGTGTCAGCTTTAGGTATTGCACTTGGCACTTGTAAAAGCATCAACTTCTTTATTTATTGAGTTATTTGAAAGTACAACACTGGAGTTTGTATTTGTACATTTTTCATGCTTTTGGCAATTTCAATTTGCATTTGCCAAGGATTTATTTTCTAAGCAAACTGGTTCACTATTACAATTTGTGCTAACTATTCCTTTTGATGTAGTGACTAGATTTGCACTAGCTTTATTTGTGGTTGAGGAGTTCTTTTCTGTTTCATCTTTCCAATGTCTTTGAATCTGAATGCCTTCAAACCTATATAGGCCTTTATGAAGTTTGCCTTGAAGCAGAATCTTCTTGGAATCCTGGCATTTGACAGTGCACAGGTAAGGCCAAAATTCAAAGAATACACCATTGTCAAGTGCAAACTTTGATACCCTGATCAGGTTTTTAGATATGGTTGGGACATGTAGCAAGTTCCGAAGTTTGAAAAGATGGTTTGATATAGATGAATGCATAATGGAACTTTCAACATTAGTAATGTGCATACCTTTTCCATTACCTCGATACACTTGCTCTGGACCTTCATATTTTGAGCATGTGATCAAGTTCATCTGATCGAAGGTGATGTGATGCGAAACTCCTGAATCTGGGTACCAGCCTGGGTCTGAGGCAGCAGTGAGATAGGCTTGAGGTGCTGTGTTTGATCTGGGAAGTTGGCTTTGTTGACTTTGTTGCTGACTGTTGTAGTTGTGTGGAGGGGCATTGTAGTTGCTATCATTGTGGAAAGAGTCATTGGGTGGTGGGGGTGTGGTTAGGTTTTGTAATTGGGAATTCTGAAAGTCTTGATTGAACCTGTGGAAACATTTCCATACTGTGTGCCCAATTCTTCCGCAAAGCTGACATTGAGGCCTGTTGCCTTGCCACCATGGTTGTGATCTTCCTCCGCGTATGAACCTACCTCTGCCTCTTCTGTAGTTGTACACATATCCTCTGCTGTAGTTGCTGTCTTCACGAAAGTCACGATTGTAGCCTCCATGGCCTCCAAAGTTAGTGTGCTCTTCAATTTCTTTTTTGTTTTCTGGTTCTTTGTGCACCATATTTGCTTGTGCTATGATTCCTTCTAGTTTCTTGAACCTTTCATTCGCTTCTTCTTGAGCAAGAAGCTATTATTCGAATTCACTAACAGATATGTATTCCGATCTTGAGTTCACCATTGTAATGAATGCGCTGTAGTCTTCATCTAAGCCTGCTACGGCTGCTTCAAGATACTCTTCTCTTGAGAGAGGTGCTCCAAGTGCCGATAAAGAACTCACCACTTTGTTGATCTTCGTGAGGTACTGATAAACCACTATTTTATGGTTTATCTTGTGCTCAATTGAGTGGATTTTATCAACTCTTTACCCACTTATTCATACTATTTGCATGTTTTACATTTCCCTTCCTAATTATGTGCTTTGATTGAAAACATGCTTCTTTGGACTTATATTTGCTTATTATTAATCCTTTCGTATCACCATTAGATACCTTGATATGTGTGTTAAGTGTTTTCAGAGATTACAGGGCAGGAATGGCTCAGAGGATGAAAAGGAAGCATGCAAAAGTGGAAGGAATACAAGAAGTTGGAGAAACTGCTAAGCTGTCCAGCCTGAACTCTTCGCACTCAAACGGCTATAACTTTAGCTACAGAGGTCCAAACGACGTGGTTCCAGTTGCGTTGGAAAGCTAACGTCCGGGGCTTCGATTTGATATATAATTTGCTATAACTGCCCTGACGCCAGGTAACGCGAACGCGTGAGTCACGCGGACGCGTGACCTGGCAGGAACGCAACCCGCGCGGCCGCGTGAGCTATGCGGCCGCGTCACTTTTCCGCGACCTGTACGGACCAGAAAGCGCTGGAAGTGACTTCTGGGCTGCTTTTGACCCAGTTTTCAGCCCAGAATACACAGATTAGAGGCTATAAAGTGGGGGAATGCATGTATTCATAATTATGCACTCATAATTCACTTCTCATGATTTAGATTAGTTTGGAGAGAGGTTCTCTCCTCTCTCTTAGGATTAGGATTTAGGACTTCTCTTAGTTTTAGGAGTAACTCTCAATCCCAGGTTCTTTATTTTTATTTATTTTTCCAATTAAATTTATGAACTCTTTCATGTTACAGATTACTCTTTTAAATTAATATTATTTGAGGTATTTCAGTTTAATATTGCTTTCTTTTATTTACATGATTATTGCTTCCCATCTAAAAGTATTTTTTATTCCAACAGCTTCAATTTTCTTTCCTTTTGGCCTTGGTTAAATAATTGGTAACTCTAGAGTTATCAAACTCATTATTGATTGAAAATTGGATTTCTTCATTTCATTAATTCATATTCCAATAACTCTAGCCTTTCCCAAGGAAAGACTAGGACTTGAGGATTCGAATTAATTCATCCACTTAACTTACCTTCATAGTTAGAGGTTAACAAGGTGGGAGAAGAATCCAATTCTCTTCATAATTGATAAGGATAACTAGGATAGGACCTCCAGTCTTTATACCTTGCCAAGAGTTTATTTTACAGTTATTTATTTATTTTTATTGCTTTGAAAATATGCTTGTGCCCATTGCCCAAATTCTCAAAACCCCCAATTTACAATCTCCATAGCCAATAATAAGAACATACCTCCCTGCAATTCCTTGAGAAGACGACCCGAGGTTTAAATACTTCGGTTATCAATTTATTTAGGGATTTGTTACTTGTGACAACCAAAACGTTTGTACGAAGGAATTTCTGTCGGTTTAGAGACTATATCTACAGCGCGACTGTTTTTATGACATTCTTTACTGGCAAAAATTCTAACGTCAAAATGGCGCCGTTGCCGGGGAATTGCAAACGTGTGCCTTATTATTGGTTATTGTAAATATTTTTCAAAAAAAAAATTTCAGATTTCTATTTTAAATTTTTTTTATCTTATCTTATCTTTTTCAAAAATCATATCTTTTTCAAAAATATTTTCATATCTTTTTTTTCTAAAATTATATCTTTTTCAAAATATTTTCTTTTTATTAATTTTTGTTTTTATTTTCTCTTACTACCATGAACTCTCACCCATTTGGCTATGAGTCTGGTTACAATTATGTTGCAGAAAGAGGAAATTATAATGACAACATGCACCATGGTTGGAACAATCAAAGATGGGAGGAGCCACAAGGATTTGATCAACCCTCATGGCAACAACCACCTCCAATGGACTATCAACAACCATTCTGTGATGCATATCAAGATGATGGCTATGGTGAGCACTCTTTTGATTATCAACAACCACCACCATATGCCTATGAACCCCCTCCTCAACATGACTCTAGACCACCATACTCACAAGCCCCTTTCCGCCATTCACCTCCATATAACCCTAACCCTCAACCACCATACCAACCACCTTATGAGCCATATGAACCATATATAGAACCACCCCAATTCCAACCCAATTACTCACAAGAACCACCACTTCAATATTCACCATCTCCATATCTATCAATCCAAGAGCATTATGATCCTACTTATGAAAACCGAGTGCATCAAGAGGCAAAGGATCGTCTCAAGGAAACAATGGATCGATTTCAGGAAACCACTCAACAACTGGGGCAAGTATTAATTCAATGGGCTTCTAGATGCTTAAATACACAAGGATCAGCCACAGCCCCATGTGGACAGTCTAGTGAAGAGCATAGCATAAAGGAGATACCAGAAACTCCAATGGACAAGACAGAGCATGAATTCATACTAGAACAAGTAGAAAAAGCTATCATTGTTCAAGAAGAAGAGTTGGTTGAAGACTTAGGAGACGCAGAACTTCCATAGGAAAGACAAGACATAGAGCCTCCTTCCAAGACGGTTGAAATTGATGCTGAAGAGGGTGTACAACCTCCAAAGCATATCATAGTTAAAGACTTGGAAGAGGTTGATCAAGAGATGGAGATTCAAGAAGAAGAAGCACAACCTCCCATGCCCTTGGAAAGCAATGAAAAGGAGATTGAATTGAAAGAGAGCTACCAAGAGGAAGAGGTTGAAATTGAAGAAGTTTGCAAAGAGGTGGTAATTATCAGAGAAGAGCACAAGGGAGTGGAGCTTGCAATTTCATTAAAGATACCTCCCCCTAAGTCGCCATCATCCTTCACAACATTCAAGTGGGTAAAATTCATATCCCATAGCTTTCTAATCCCACTTGAATATGGGCTACTGGAGACGGATGGTCAACTTAGAGCTCTTTGTGGCATTAAGAGTAAAAGGAAGATAGTCAGTGGTAAGAATTGTCCTGCAAGGTTCATCATGGTTGGAAGCTTTAAGCTTAAACGTAAAGGTTGGTATAGAGCTCAACTGAATGGGTTTAGGAAGTTGTTTGGCCGCTTTAGTGAGAATTCATATTGCTTGCTACCCGGATGGAATCATGATAATTAACACGAAGACGGGTGTAAAAGCAAGATTTGGGATCCTGGAATCTGTTCTGACATCCAACACCCCGGGAACCTAAGAATCTGTTTGAAGCTTCTTAAGGGCTTTACATGCTTAGTTTGGGACCCCGGAGGTTACTGGAAGTACAAACACTGGTGGGGATTCCTGGATGAAAATAAGCATAAGCCACCATAACAGGGAGCTCATCAAATGTCCAACTTAAGGACTTTAACTAAAAGTGCTAGGTGGGAGACAACCCACCATGGTATGATCGTCCTTTTTCATTTTTATTTAGTTTTATTTGTTTTTGAATTTTATTTTATTTTGTTATATTGAACCTAGAGTTTTGCATCACATTCATATTAACACTGCATTCTGCATTTTTCAGATTATAAAAAAAAAACGAGCACGCGACGCGACCGCATCAGCGACGCGTCCGCGTCGCAAGGAGATGGGAGACAATATTAATATGAACAGAGAGTTTCGCAGGAGCAGCGCTGGAGGCGTGCCAATGGCACAAATCGACCCACGCGACCGCGTCGCTGACGTGACCGCGTCACACGAGAATAATGGCCTCCCACGCGACGGCGTCATCCACGCGGCCGCGTGACCTGAAATCGGCGTAAAAAAGGTGTATGGCAGAGAGTTATGCTGGAATTGGGCTGGACCCGTGCTAGTAGCACAAGCCCTGCCACGCGAACGCGTCACCCACGCGTCCGCGTCATATTGGAAATAAGGCCACCCGCGCGATCGCGTCGACCACGCGACCGCGTCACCCTGGATTTTGGCAATACTGACGTTTTGAACAGAGAGTTGTGCGGCCGCGAGGCTGCACTCGCGCCACTAGCACAAATCGAGTCACGCGATTGCGTGCCCCACGCGTCCGCGTTGCCCAACCTTATTGCGCACCACGCGACCGCGTCACCCACGCGACCGCGTCGCCAGCGTCGCACAACCTATCCAGATTAGTGCCAATTTTCTTATTTTTTCTCTTCTAATCCTAATTTCTTCCTTCTCTCTCCTTTATCACTTTCTTTTTCTACTTCTCATTCTTTTTCACTTTCATTTTATTTTATTTAATTTATTTGCATACTTTCATTCATTGTATATTTTATTTTTCTAAAAGTTATTATTGGTGTTCAAATATTCTTATTCAACTGTTACATCTTTTCTGGTATTTTCTTGGTGCTTCATGACTTGTTTAATTCTGATTGAGTAATATTATTTAAATCAATGCCAATCTTTTATACCTATATTACTTTTGCATTGACATGAATTTTTATTATCGCTCCTTACCCACACTCTCTTCCCTAGTGTTGCAACTTTTTGCACTCTTGATTTGCCATGTCCTTCTATTATTTTCTCACTTGCATGTTGTAGCTACCATGTAATTGAGACCCTTATTTTTGGCATTAACCAACCCCTGTTTTATTTGTTTTCTATCTTTGCTTTGGGTTACTTTCCTTCCCTTTTTCTTTCAGGATGGCCACCAGGAAGAGACCGGAAGACGTTTACATGGGAGAGATAAACAAGTTCCTACGCACATTCCTTGATGAGAAAAGCATCAGTTGGAGCAACCCGTCCACCTGCACATCTCAGCATGCACCGAGGACGGTGCAATCTTTAAGTGTGGGGAGGTCGATACCGATCTCCATGGGTTAGTTACTTCCTCTTTCAACACCAATGTTTTAGTTTATTTGTTTGTTCATTATTGCATTTGCATGTTTAATTGTTTTTGTGCATATTTTACTACTTGGTTAAAGTAATATTCTTCTTTTTAAGAAATTTTTATAGTATTTCACTAATTTGAATAAAACTTTTTGAAAAACTTGTTTGAAGAAATATTATTTTGGAACATAGTTTAGAGCTCGAACACAAAACCAGTGAGATTTTGAGCCTATTTGATTGGTTGCATTTTACCAACCAATAATTTTATTTTTGGTGTGTGTTGTTCTCTCTAAAACTGTGATCTTTGTCTTGCTTAATTCTATATTTCCATTTATTCGATGTATGCATGCACTTACATGATTGAGGCCTTTGTTTCACTGAGCTTACATACCCATATGGCCTTACCTTTCATTATCCCTCGCAAACCAATGTTGAGCCTATTTTACCCTTTTATTCTTTACTTTAGCACATCATTAACTCTAAGCGAAAAACAATAATGTCCTTAATTTGAATCCTTGGTTAGCTTAGACTAGTGAGAATGCTTATGAATTAAATGTGGGGAAAAGTGGGTTTGGAAACATTTGGTTTGAAAAATTGAGTATATTAGAATTTTCTAAAAAAAATGTGAAAGAAATGTTTGGGACATAATTCATGCATCCAATAATTTAATCATATGCATTGAGAAAAATAAAAGAAAAAATATATATATATATATATATATATATATAAAGAGCAAAATAAGTGAAAGGGGACAAAATGCCCCAAAGTAAGCGGTGAAAGCAATGCATATGAGTTATACTTGAAATTAGAATGCATGAATATGTGGAAAACATGGTTAATGGATGGTTAGATGTTGTATTATGATTACATGGATTGTTTAAGTTAGGTGGGAAAGTTTAAGTTAATTAAGGATTCAGATTTTAGTCCACTTGGCCAAATACAATCCTACCTTGACCCTAACCCCATTACAACCCTTAAAAGACCTCTTGATATGTGTATTTATGCATTAAATTTATGTTGATTGTTAGATGAAGAGCAAGCCTTAGAAAGCAAGGTTAGTAGAGAATTGAGAGAATCGAACCTAAAACACTTGAGTGATTAGAGTGATATACACTACTAAGTGAGGGTTCGATGCTCGATTCTTTGTTCCCGGCTTTCATGAGCTATTTTCTTCTACAAGTCTATTTGTACTTCATTTTTATGATTTGAATTAGCGAAATCCAGTTCATATTTATTCTTGGGGATTTATTTGCTTTTAACCAAGTAAGTAGAAACATTTTTCATTTAGTTGCATTCATAGGTTGCATCTCATGCATTCTACCATTCCTCTTCATTCCTTTAAAGTTTCTCTTGAGCTTAGCATAAGGACATGCTTTTGTTTAAGTGTGGGGAGGTTGATAAACCACTATTTTACGGTTTATCTTGTGCTCAATTGAGTGGATTTTATCAACTCTTTACCTACTTATTCATACTATTTGCATGTTTTACATTTCCCTTCCTAATTATGTGCTTTGATTGAAAACATGCTTCTTTGGACTTATATTTGCTTATTATTAATCCTCTCTTATCACCATTAGATGCCTTGATATGTGTGTTAAGTGTTTTCAGAGATTACAGGGCAGGAATGGCTCAGAGGATGAAAAGGAAGCATGCAAAAGTGGAAGGAATACAAGAAGTTGGAGAAACTGCTAAGTTGTCCAGCCTGAACTCTTCGCACTCAAACGGCTATAACTTTAGCTACAAAGGTCCAAACGATGCGGTTTCAATTGAGTTGGAAAGCTAACGTCCGGGGCTTCGATTTGATATATAATTTGCTATAGCTGCTCCGACGCCAGGCGACGCGAACGCGTGAGTCACGCGGACGCGTGACCTGGCAGGAACGCAACCCGCGCGGCTGCATGAGCCATGCAGTCACGTCACTTTTCCGCGATCTGTTCGGACCATAAAGCGCTGGAAGTGACTTCTGGGCTGCTTTTGACCCAGTTTTCAGCCCAGAATACACAGATTAGAGGCTATAAAGTGGGGGAATGCATGTATTCATAATTATGCACTCATAATTCACTTCTCATGATTTAGATTAGTTTTGAGAGAGGTTCTCTCCTCTCTCTTAGGATTAGGATTTAGGACTTCTCTTAGTTTTAGGAGTAACTCTCAATCCTAGGTTCTTTATTTTTATTTATTTTTCCAATTAAATTTATGAACTCTTTCATGTTACAGATTACTCTTTTAAATTAATATTATTTGAGGTATTTCAGTTTAATATTGCTTTCTTTTATTTACATGATTATTGCTTCCCATCTAAAAGCATTTTTTATTCCAGCAGCTTCAATTTTCTTTCCTTTTGGCCTTGGTTAAATAATTGGTAACTCTAGAGTTATCAAACTCATTATTGATTGAAAATTGGATTTCTTCATTTCATTAATTCATATTCCAATAACTCTAGCCTTTCCCAAGGAAAGACTAGGACTTGAGGATTCGAATTAATTCATCCACTTAACTTACCTTCATAGTTAGAGGTTAACAAGGTGGGAGAAGAATCCAATTCTCTTCATAATTGATAAGGATAACTAGGATAGGACCTCCAGTCTTTATACCTTGCCAAGAGTTTATTTTACAGTTATTTATTTATTTTTATTGCTTTGAAAATATGCTTGTGCCCATTGCCCAAATTCTCAAAACCCCCAATTTACAATCTCCATAGCCAATAATAAGAACATACCTCCCTGCAATTCCTTGAGAAGACGACCCGAGGTTTAAATACTTCGGTTATCAATTTATTTAGGGGTTTGTTACTTGTTACAACCAAAACGTTTGTACGAAGGGATTTCTGTCGGTTTAGAGACTATATCTACAACGCGACTATTTTTATGACATTCTTTACTGGCAAAAATCCTAACGTCAGGTACTTGCTGGCAGTTGAACTGAGTTTCTTGATTGACTTTAGCTGAGTTTTCAGCATTTTGATCCTTGATTTTGACCTTGCCGCAAAGTATTCTTCTAGAGCTTCCCAGATTTCATGTGCATAGCTGTATTCTACTACCTTGTTGACGAACATTTCATCCATGCACGAGAGCATTGATAAACCACTATTTTATGATATTTCTTGTACTCAATTGAGTGATTTTTATCAAGTCTTTGCTCACTTATTCATATAAATTGCTTGGTTTTACAATTCCTTCCTTATTCATTAATGTATGTGAAAACATGTTTCTTGGACCTTAAAACTGTTAATTTTAATTATCCTTTATCACTATTTGATGCCGTAATCCGTGTGTTAAGTATTTTCAAGCTTTATAAGGTAGAAATGGCTTAGAGGATAGAAAAAAAACATGCAAAAGTGAAAGGAACGCGCGAAAATAAAGTTTTGACGAAAATGGCAGCAACGCGCACGCGTGGACGACGTGGATACGTGCTTAGCAGAGAATACGAGCGACGCGCACGCATGGACAACGCGGACGCGTGCCAAGCGCAAAATACCAGCGACACGTACGCGTGACTGACGCGTACGCGTGACAAGGAAAAAACGCCAAATGACGCGCACGCGTGACCCACACGCATGCGTGACAGACGCTACGTGCAGAGAGTTGCAGAAAACGTTCCCAGCAATTTCTGGACTCCTTTTCGGCCCAAATCCATGCCCATAAACACAGAATAGAGGCTGGAGAATGAGGGAATCAATCAATAAATCAATTCATTCATCAAGGGAAAAGGGGATATATTCATTATTCACAATTTTTGTTTTAGATGTAGTTTTTTTAGAGAGAGAGACTCTCTCTTCTCTCTTAGTTTTTAGGATTTAGAATTTCTCTTAGGTTAGGTTTACTTCTTCTTCATTCCAGGTTCAATGTTTCTTTACTTTGGTTTCTCTTCTATTTTTATTTATTCTATTACTTTGATTTATGAATTCTCATGTTAGATTTGATTTTATATTTAATATAATTTGAGGTATTTTAGATTTATGATTGCTTTCTTTTATTTATGATATAAATAATTTGGATTTTTTTCCCTTTGGCTTTGGTTGAGTAATTGGTGACACTTGAGTTATCAAACTCGGTGTTGATTGAAAATTGAAATTTGCTGATTGATTTGGATTTCTCTAACGCTAGTCTTTCCATAGGAGTTGACTAGGATTTGAGGAATCAAACTGATTAGTCCACTTGACTTTCCTTTATTTAGTAAAGGTTAACTAAGTGGGAGCAATAAACAATTCTCATCACAACTGATAAGGATAACTGGGATGGGATTTTCAGTTCTCATACCTTGCCAAGAGTTTTTCTAGTTATTAATTTATTTTCTTGCCATCTAAATTCCTTGTTCAAACCTTTCAAAAAACCCAAAAGATACTTTTCCATAACTAATAATAAATCATACCTCCCTGCAATTCCTTGAGAGACGACCCGAGGTTTAAATACTTCGGTTATAAATTTTACTGGGTTTGATTTAGTGACAAACAAGTTTTTTGCACGAAAGGATTTTTGTTGGTTTAGAAGCTATACTTTCAACGAGAGCTTATTTGTAAAATTCTAGACCACGCAAAAATCTGTTCGTTAAGCATCCACGCCGCAAAGCATTCATCATGTTGCTCCCACACTTCAAATTCGGGTGACAGTTTTCTGATTGCTTGATCTGCTTCTGAATCGTACTTTCTTGGAATTTCTTCTCTGTTGAGGTGATTTTGTAACTTGTTAGCTTTGATGCACGCTAGTGCTTGCCTTTTCCACGCTCTGAAATTGTCTTCGTCTAGTTTAATCGTAACTGGAAAATTTACGATTGACGCCATTATTGTGCTCATTGGAGCTTGAACCGCAGCGAGGGGTGTGGGGTGATCCATGGATCAGAACATGAGCTCTGATACCATGTGAGGTGTCAGAAAGAGAGGTAAAAGTGATAGAGAGAAAGGAAAAGAGAGAGAGAGAGAGAGAGAGAGAGAGAGAGAGAGTTGTTACAGAAAGGAATTCTTCATTGAATTGAAAATTGAATTTTACAAGTGATAGAGAATATATTTTATATAGAGGAATTGTGCTACTCCTAACAAACTGTAACTAACTCAGAAACTTCTGGAGACCTGTAACTGACTTGAGAGTGTGTGTTAACTTTCTAACTTGTTGAATATAGTGTATAGCCTAACAATCTCAACTTGCAAGGCCTCAATTTATCTTCCTCCATAGTGGCTTTTGTAGGAACATGGGAATTAGGTTAATGCACAGCTGTAACGTGCAAAGGAGTTGTTAGAGTTAATAGTAGTAGGGGAGAAAAACTATTCTTTTAACTTTGTATCATCAAGTTCTACAAACACGTAAGGTCAATATTTTTTCTTTGGATAAATGAATAAAACACCTAAAAATTAAGTAGAAGTCAACAAATCCAACAAAAAGTTATTTGCTGTTAAACAAAGAAGTTAGTCTAGAAGAAAATTATTTTTTATTCTAGATTTATTTCTTGTCTAGCTTAGAATATAAGAGCTTGTTCTCACTATATATAGTAGTATTCAAATTGCAATATATTTTGAAAGAGAAAAGTCACAAAAATAAAAAAAGAAAGATATACATCTGAACCAAAAATATGTACACAACATAATAACAATGATAATCAAAGAAGAAAAATATTAAGAAAAAAGAGAATTCAATTAGCCTTGATAATGCATGCGAACTTGAATCACACCATCTTGAACAAAACTAAAATAGTATAATAATGGAACAAAAGCATAATTAGTATAGTAGTTACAAACCTGGGTAGTAGTAGACAAAACTAAAGTGAAATGAACATGGAGATATTCACATATTCGAAATGTTTGCTAATCAAAATAAATTAGTTAAAAACAGTTAAAACTTACTTTATATAACATTTATTAATTATTGCAATAATTAATAAATACTAAATAAAATAATTTTTGACTATTTTTTTGTTTCTCTTGTATTACCATTCTCATATACCATGTGAGAGAAAATCCAAAAATATTAGAGAAAATGTAGTCAACTAAACATTTGTTTGTCAATAACTATACTAACGAACAATAATTAGTTTTCACCTTGATTCCTCTCTGTATTTTGCATCAATTTTCTTGCTAGGTGAGTATATGGGCAAGCTTGATGGCTCACATGCACTAGGTTTGGTTTTCACAAAAGATGTGCAATACCAAAGTTGCTACATATCCATGAAGTTATGGTAAAAAAATAATAATAATAAAGCATCTAACCATCAAGTAACTTGTATAAAAAAAGAAATGGTCTTTAGGGTAAAAAGGAACATTTATAACTTCGTGAAGTGTGAAATCTTCCGGTTCCTTGTTGGCAATATTTCTTTGCACTTGTAAAAGTAACTTTAAAATTTTAAAGAGATCTTATCAGACAAACTCAAACTATTCATAAAAAGAGAAACACTATTCCATTTAGTAACCAATGAAATTTTAGCATTATCCTCAGTGTCCTGAAATATTTAATCTAGGTTTGGATTAATGCAAGCTCTATATACATTGAAAGTAGCACAAATTGATTTCTTGGCAATTAATTTGAACAAAAAAAAAAATAAAAACAAGATTCATCCATTATAATTTATTTGCAAAATTTAACAGAAAATATTCCACATTTGAATTCTATATTATGTGTAAATCACTTAAAAAAAATAAACTTTATCTGTTGTTGAAACAAATTAAACAAACAACCAGATATCCAATTTAAGCCTTGAATTTAGGAAGAAAAAGACTTTGGGCTTAATGAACAGCTTAATGAAAATAAGTCCTAACACAAGCCGAACGTCAGTTTAGAATTTTTACAAAAAAATTGTGTTGCAAGTATAGTTTCAAACCAACAAATGACCCGAATCAAAATTTAGTTTGTTTGTCACGAATACAAACAAAAAAAATTGAGAGTATTTAGATCTTGGGTCGTCTCTCAAAGAAATTGCAATGAGGTGTGCCTATTATCGGTCGTGAATAAGGGGGTTTGCAGATAAACAGACAAGAAATTAAATGACAAGAAAGTAAAGCTAACAACTAAAGGAAGATAAATGCTAAAAAACACGCCCGACAAGGATTGAGAATCAAAGTTTTCTATCTAAGTCATTGACCACAAACATGGCAATGACCTAGAGTTAATGCTATTTTGTTATCTCCAACATCGAGAGAAAGTCAAATAGGCATAGTCAGTCTTAATCCATAGGTCTTACTCATCAATGGAAACAAGAACAACTAACAACCCTAAATCACCAATCAATATTGGATATCAATGACTCTCGTGTCACTAACCACGACATGACAATTACAAGAGCAAACTCAATTAGTCAATCTCTAATAGTGAGATAAGTCAACCAGGCATAATCAATCTCAATTTATAGGTTTTACTCATTAATAGAAATGAGATTAATTAAAATCTCTAAATTTTCAATTAATTCGGACATTAGTGACTCAATGATACGGAATTTATTATTCAATATTCCACAGAACTACCAGCAAGTGCATCGAGTCGCATCAAGTAATAAACTCACGGTGAGTGAGTGTCGATCCCACGAGGATTAACGGATTAAGAAAATAATAGTTAATTGATTATCTAGCTAGACAATTCATATTTGGATGATGAGCAAGTAAACGAAAGCTAGAATATAAATGACTTGTAAAGAATGAAAAAAAAAGCAATAAAAGACAAGAAAGTAAATGACTAGAAAGTAAATAACAGAAATTAAGAATGGAAAGAACATTGGGATCAAGAGATATTGCATTCTCAGGATCAATAGCTCTTGTCTCCACTTCAATCATGTAATTATTGATCTCTTGGCAAATCATAAGTAATTGAATTCTAATTCCTTGACAATCTAATTTCTCTTGAGTACTTGATCAATTGCCAATTCCTTGATTAATTGTTCATGAAAAGAGATTAAGAAGTCTCTTATTTAGAGCCACACAATTTCATGAATCCAAATATGGGTTGATTATATGTCATGTATCAATTCCATATCCAAATTCACAATAATTGAGAGAAAGATCTTCAAGATCAAATCCTATGATCCCTTTTTCAAGTTCTCAAAGAATTCAAATTAGATTCAAATTCTTTTCCAAGATATTTGAATCCTTGAGATGAAGAACGAAGATTCTTTCTAAATAAGCAATTGAAAGATGAATTGAGGATGAAGAAGAAAATATATTAATCCATCGAAATATAATAGAGCTATTTTTCCCAATTAAGAGAATAAGAAACTCACAACTAAAGAATTACAAAATGGGTATCAAAGAAAATAGAAGAGAGGGAGAAAATGAGAATAAGGAGAGAGTTTGAAGTCTCCCCTCCAAAGTGTGTCGTTCAGCCTAAAGTTGCAAGTCCTATTTATAAGCTATCATAAATTACAAATTCAAATGAAATTCAAATTACAATCAAATGAAAATTTCCTAACTAGTTCTAGATGATTCTTGTGGCCTTGATTGATTGTCAATTGTGGGCTTTGCTTGCATGAAGTTAGAGGGGATTTTAGAGGTGTGACAATTGGACTAAATGAACGCTCCAGGGTTGATTTATGAAGCTGGCGTTATTTGGAAGCAACGCTTCCTTGCTTTGGCGACACTAATGCTTTAAAAAGTGTGCCAAAATGAAGCTCCAGGGCTGAGGGCTTGTCATAGGCATTATTGAGGATAATGCTTCACAAAATTGACGTAACGCTTCAAAAATGATGAAAGTTGAGCTCCCAGGATCCATGGAGTTAGTGGCACTAATGCTTTTACAAATGACGTGTTTAACGCTTTAGAACTTTGAGATGCGAACTTAGTTTCGTGCGTACGCATGAGGTACCGCTTTGTTCTTTTGGCGTTACTAACGCCACTTTGAGTGCCACATTGATCCTTCCATGGGTTGAGGGTTCCAAAAGCATGACCTAATGTTTCAAAGTATGTCCTATGGCTTTAAAGTGTGTCCTAAGCTTCCTCCTTTGTTCTCTTGATTCTTGTTTTGTCTCTTTTCATAACATTTTCCTACAAAAATTATGATTCCAAAGAAATCAAATTAAAGTACTAAAACATTTCATGATTGAGTATTATGCTTTGACTTCTTATATGGAAAAGCATAGAAAAATACATCATGATGCACATGCATCACAACACTAAACTTGAACTTTGCTTGTCCTCAAGCAAATAAAGAATCATGCAATCAACATTAACAATTAAGGGTGTGAAGATTAGCGATTCTTAGTGTTTATGGTTGGCCGTTTCACTTAAGCATGCATCACTCACAAAAGAACTCCAAGTGCTTAAGGTTTTCATCTTAATTACTTTATGAGATCATTTCCCTTATTCTCAACCTTGAAGCAAGCTTTTTGTCTTTTTCTTCTCTTTCTTAGCATAGCTTCTTGGGTGCTTTGCACCATTTATTTCTAGCTTCGACTCTAAATACTTTATTTTCAAGTATTACCACTTGATACATAAGCACCACAAGCATGTAACTAGAGGACTCTTTGAGCCTTTTGTTTGTTTGTTTGTTTCTTGCTAGTCATTAATGCTCAAAGTCTTGAGTTTTGAGGGAGTATTTTGTACTTGAGCCTAGCCTTGACTCTAAATGTTTTGTTTTCAAGCTTTTTACTTGATACATAAACACCACAAGTACTTGACTAATGATTTGTCATTGGTACTCAGAGCCTTCAGCTTTCTCACTCTTCCCTTTAATAATAAATTAATGACTTTTGCTTCTTCAAAGTTATCAAAATTTGCAATCATTTCATAAAGCTCTCTAGATGAAAACTTCAAACAAACAGATTCAATTGTGTTGAGATAAATAGTTATTTTAGCCTTCCAAAACTCATATGCTCATGCTAGGTTCTTCTTTAATTAACACCTACTTGTTTTCATTTATGTTTATGATTCTTACTTGCTTTGACTTAACAAGTTTCAATATAGTGGTGTAACAAAAACATGATACAACTCATAATTATGCTTATCTAAGAAGGAAGAGCACACATGCATATAATAGAAATAGAAGACAATCATGCATGCAATTGAAAGTACAGAAAATAAATAAGAGAAAAAAGAACTTAACCACCTTAGATCCTTATTATCGTTGTTGTTGTCATTTTCCTCATATTCTCTCCCTCCAACATCAAACTTATAATGATTGCTTGTCCTCAAGTAACAAGTGAGAACACATGCATATAATGAACTCATAATTATGCTTATCTAAGAAGGAAGAGCACACATGCATATAACAGAAATAGAAGACAATCATGCATTGAATTAAAAGTACAAAAAATAAATAAGAGAAAAAAGAACTTAACCACCTTAGATCCTCATTATTATTGTTGTTGTCATTTTCCTCATATTCTCTCCCTCCAACATCAAACTTATAATGATTGCTTGTCCTCAAACAATAAGTGAGAACAGTGGTGATGGGATTGTGAATTAATCATGAATGTCTTTAAATAGTGGTGTACGTAATGCATGTATTTAAGCAAACAAAATTAAAGACAACAATAAAGGCAATAAAAGAAACAGAGACAATGTGATTGCATTGACAGTGGGTTGTGCATGTACATTGCATGAAAGGTAAGTGGTAACACCAAACTTAGTGTGACACTTTCATTTTAAAATGATGCAATTACCCAGTGAAGATTGAAAATCAAATTGTTGCATGGCAACACTGATAAATCCACATTTCATGGTATTTATTTGCTCTAATTGGGTGGATTTTATCAATGTTCCCCACATTTATTCAATAAAATAGCATAGTTTTGTAAATTCTTCCTAATTTGTGCTTAAGAATGAAAACATGCTTTTTAGGCCCTAAAATTGCTAAATTTTATTCACTCTAATTCTATTTGATGTCTTGATGTATTTGTTGAGTGATTTCAGGTTTTGAAGGCAAAGATTGTATTGAAGAAATGAAGAAAAAAAGCATGTAAAAGAGGAGAATTCATGAAAAAATGAAGTTTTTGAAATCTGCCATGCGAGGCGTACGCGTGACCAGAGTTTGTCAAGTGACGCATACGCGTGACCCATGCGTACGTGTGACAAGTAGCACGTGACCTCATTAAATACAATATGCTGGGGGCGAATTCTGTGCCTTCAAAATCCAATCCAACTCATTTCTAAAGCTATTTCAAACAGAATTCAAGAGGAAACAAGGGGGGAGCAATTAGGTTTAGCTTAGTATCATGTTGTAGGTCATTTTCTAAAGAGAGAAGCTGCCCCTTCTCTCTAGAAATCAGGGCTTCTTAGTTTAATTTCTTTTTAATTTCTCTCTTTAATTCTTTTTTTTGTAGTTTTATTTCTTTTCCATGATCTATTGTCTTAATTCTCTTAGTTCTTCTTAATAATTTCTCTTTTATGTCACTTTTTATTTTATGAACACTTTTGTTAATTTTAATTTTTATTGAATGCAATTTAATATTTATGTTATTGATGTTTGATTAAGTTGTTATTATTAATTCCTTACATTTGGTAGTTTTAGAATTTATTTTTATTGCAATTTAATATGCTTTTATTTTCATGCACACCAATTGTTTGATAAAATGATTGGCTTAGTTTTAGTATAGTTTTCCACACTCTTGGCTTGGAATTAAGAACTTAGGTGACCTTGAGTCATTGATGTTCATTTTTGATTGATATATTAGGGTAGTTAGTTAATTTGATTTGATTTCCACTAACGTGGTCTTTCACTAAGCTAATTAGTGAGTTGGCTAGGACTTGTGGATTGAGATCAATTATACCTATTTCACTTATCCTTGATGTTAGGGTTGACTAAGTAGGATTAACTCTTCATAATCATCATATGTTTGTGGTCAATGGCTAGGATAGGTAACCTTAACTCTCACTCCTTGCCAAGAGGTTTTAGCATTTAAATTTTCCTTTCTTTTGATTAATTGCCTTGAGTTTAGTTTCTTTTGATATTTAGTTATTGTTCGCTTATTTAATTTTTTGTTATTTATATTTCTTGCTTCTTGCCATCAAAACCCCAATCCCTTAGCCAATAATTGAGCACTTCATTGCAATTCCTAGGGAGAACAACCTGGGAATTCAAATTCTTGGTTTATACTTGTTTTGAATTGTGACAATTCTTATTTTAAACTTTGATGTTGGGATTTCATTACTGGTTTGGACTATGCTATCAACAAAGAAGTTCTCTTTTCTAGAGTGAAATTCTAAACCGGCACAAATCTCACTCATCAAACACCAAACTTATTTTATGCAATCACATGCCAAATTATTTGAAAGTAAATCTAACTAAAAAATTGGTACCAACAGTCGGGTTGTCTCCCAATAAATGCTCTTTGAATGTCATTAGCTTGAATTTTGGTTCTTGAATTTCTTCCTCTTCTTCCAGTTGGTTAAGAGGAATAACTTCAATGAAGGAGAGGAGAAATTTGATGGCCCTAGATTTGATTTCCACCTAACAAGCTTTCTTTTATTGTTATTAACTTGATTCAACTTGCTTGTTGGAGTAGGGGTTGGATTGCTTTTTGTTGACCTTCTCTTTTTAATGGATATTGTCTTTTATTTATTGGTCACAATCCCTCTTTCAGTGCTTTCCATGATTGCCTTCACTTCTTCCTTTTCAAGGTATATGTTTTGTGTAATTATTGGAAGATATCTTTCATCAAGAACTTCTTGGACTGATGGTTCAATCAAATCACCCTCCATGCAACTCTCTGCTTAATTGGAGTATGGACTCTCTTGGTTGATTTTCTCCCTTTATTTAGTAGGATCTTGCATTTTTTTTTGGACGGACTTTGCATATTCTTTTACCACTTCATGTAGCCTCTGAGGATATGAAATTCTAGACTTGTATGCCTCCACATTCTCTTTTTTCATTGGGAATTTACTTGGTGCAAGGGCCTCTTTGTCTTGCTCTTGCACTTCTAACTCCTCTTTTGTAGCCTCAGTTTGATCTTCAATCTTCTTGCTAAGCACTACTCTACTTATGATCTTGTATTCTTCCCTTGGGTTGAAAATTGCATTGCTAGGGAGAATATTGGTTTGTCTCTCAGCAAGATGTTTGGCCATTTGTCTCGTTTGCCTTTCAAGGTTCCTTATGGTTGCCTCTTGATTTTTTATGTTGGCTCTAGTGTCTTCCATAAATTGTTCCATTGCAATTTTCAGAGAGGACTTTGAAGAATTTTGTGAGGGTAGGTGTTGTATTGAAGTTGTTCTAGGAGGTATGAAAGGAGTTTTGTGGGTATTGAAATGAGTTTTGTGGATTTTAAAATGGATTTTGTGGGATTTGAAAGGAGGTTTATATATAGTAGGATGGATTTTGTGGGTAGTGAAATGAATTTCATGAATTTCAAAAGGAATTTTGTGCTGAGACATACTCAAGTGGTGAAGAATTTTGATATGAACAATCAGGAGGTGAGGGTGGAAAGTCTTGCCTAACTGCAGTAAAAGATTGCTCTAGTTCATTCATGGCACATTCAAAACATGATGACTCTTGATGAGTGGAATATGAAATATTGAAATCTCTTTGGTAATGATCTTTCCAGTTACCATTTGGATAACTGCTCCATTCATGAAAGCATGAATCATGTTGTGGCCCTGGAAAGTATCCCATGTGGTTTGATTGCTCAAACACATCATTCCTTGTTCTTGATACTCCAATCACTATTAGCATAGTAGCTTGAATCATTTTGTGGTGTGGAAAATATCCCATGTACTTTGCTTGACCAAAGGATGATGTAAACTCCATTCTTCCTTGATTACTCTATGACAAATACAATCACCAAGAGAAATTGAAATTTTTATGTCACAAGTAAGGAATTCTTAGTGAGGCAATAACACCAAATAGTTAAGTGACAAAAAGAAAAAAAAATTAAAAGCAAATAAATGACTAAAAAAAGTGTCTAATCTAGATAATCGATCAACCAATGGTTTGTTAATCACAATTAATCATTGGAAATGGCACCAAAAACTTGATTCAGAATTTATAATTCAATATTCCGCAGAACTACCGGCAAGTGCACCGGGTCGCATTAGAGGATATTTCCTTTGTCAGAGAAAATTTTTTGGGAAAAAGATCAAACCAGGGCACAATGAATCAGAGGCCTAAGGACTTTTTAAAGAAAATTATTAGAGAAAAGAAGGAAAATAAATATAAAATCAAAGAAATGCAACAAGAAAGAGCTGGCCCAAATGGAGGTAGGAACAATAATCAGTCCAATAATTCATCCAGTCCAACATATACAGTAGAGAGTCCTATGCACCAAGAAGCCATGGAGAAAGGGAAAATGTTTATAAGAAAGAAGTAGGGCCTAAAGGAGAACAAGATTGATAAAGAGGACAGTAACTAGATCAAGAAATACAAAGAGGCCCAAGAGAAGATGGATTAGGAAATAAACAAAATGATGAACATAAAGGAATTGTTAAAGGAAAAATTCAGCAACATGGTACCAAGCTGGGAGAGTAGCAAAATGGTCAAGACTAGTGGAAAAAACATATAGAATAATGAACAAAGCAAAGAAAAGAATGCATTGTGTAATGAGGCGCAAAGAGAAAAAGAAAAACAAGTGTATACGACTGAAAGCGGAGCTTACAATTTTGTTGAATTGACAAGCGAAGATGAGGAACAAAAGGAGTCAAGTGTTTAAAAAAAAAGCTTAGTGTAAAAATCGAAAAATCGAATCAAATCAATGGATATGACCAAGAGTTTAGGACATCTTATTTTTTTCTTAATTAGTATAAAAACCGAAAAATCGAATTAAATCAATAAAAATCAAACAGGACATTTTAATTGGTTTGGTTTGGTTTGGTTGGCCTCACCAAAAAAGTCGAATTAAACCAAATTGAATGTTTTACAAATAATTTGTTCAAATGACTTTTTTTTCAAAATACTGAACTAAACCGCAAACCAAACACCCCTAATATCAAATATCTGCTAGAAGTATTATGTTTAGTTTCTTATAGTTTTGTGATGTTTTTAAATATCAAGAGTACAATTTTGAAAAATATAGGAAAGTCTTGAAAGGATACAAGGAGCAGGTTGTATCAGTATTATGACTCAACAAAGACATTTGAACAAAATTTTGTGTTCACTTTTTGAAGTATATCTTCATCTACATATTCTTTATTTAGGTGAAATATGGTGATGATATAAACTATATTGTTACCGTAGTAACTACAAGGGAGAAAAGTTATGGAACTTGGTGCAAAAATGAAGTGATTGCCCCTATATCCATAAAGAAGCTCAGGCCATTGGTGTAAATACTACGTTGAGATTGTTCATTCATTGGTTTTAGTTACAAAATTGTGTTCAAAGTCTATTTGATTATGCTTTAGCCCATAATTACTTATGTTTGCTTATTTATGTCTATAGGAAAGAATTGTGAAAATTGAGCAACATGATGAATTCTCTAGAGTGTTATCTCAAAATGATTTACTTGCTCAAGCTCTCAAAAAGGAGTACTCTGGAAGAGTGCATGGTGCGAATTTTGGGCCGATTCCTAGTCAACTCTTTGGTCCAAATTCACATTAGTCGGGCGATGGAGTCCAAATAGAGGAGACCCAAAGGGTGCTGCTTGAACTACAGGCAGAGATAGTGGCAAAGAAATTGAAAAGGAAGGCAGTGGAGGATGAGGTAGTCAACAGCAGAGAAGATAAAGAGGCAAGCAATAGAGAGTGTTTTGAGATAGCTAATTCAATGGCAAGCTGAGGAGCTGCCACCAGTTATCGCTGCAAGGATGTATTCCTTGGAAGGACAAAGCGAAAAATAGAGATTATGATTATATACATTATTTTTAAATTTACTATGCAACTCTTAACTAGAGATATACTTTATTGATATTTATAAATATTTGAATTTGTTTTGCAGTTATATTTTCATAAGTTTTTGCTATCGATTTAGATATTTAGAGGAAAAAGAAATAAGATTTTTACTATTAAAACACAAACCCCTAAAAGTAACACAAAAAGTACCTTAATGTTTAAAGAAAAATAGTGTCGATTTGTGCTGTAAAATACAATATTTTTGCAGCAATTTAAAATGGGATCTAGCGGCGTTATAAATAGACAAAAATAAATTTAAAAATTGTGCAGTTTCAAATAGCAGTGATTAGTAACCACCCCCCAAAAAATTGAAGAAAATTAATAGCTCCAAATAGTGGTAATTTATGCCCATTGAAAGTTCCTAATTGGACATATTGCGGCGGTTTCAAACTGTCGCTAAATAATCTGACGCGATACATCTAATTAGCAGCGGTTATACCAGTGGTTGATAGAAACTGCTGCAAAATTTAATCCCTGCATCCTAAAGGATATCGGTTAGCGAAGTGATGGAGATCAGTTTTGCGGCAGCTTAGATAATTTGATAATTTGACTAAATTTTCATTTACGAATCTTAATTATCAACTTTATATGAAGATAATTGTATGTAAACTTGCCATAAATATTTGGTATACTATATTTATATTGATAAGAACTTAAGAGTTTAAATTTTTTAGTTTAAAATTTGGTTCTGAAAATCGGACCGAACCGACCAGTCGAGTGGGTCCAACTAAAAACCGGCAATGCCAATGGTCCGGTTTTATGTCTAAAACCGCTCAAGACAGAACTGGCCACAAGCCACTGAATTGGCCAGGAACTGACCAGTTGGACCGGATCGAGAATTGGCCGGTTTTCCCTAAACGACGTTTTGTAAAATTATAAAAAAAAAATAACAGAATGCGTTACCCCAAACCCCCTCATCGTTCAATTGTTTTTCTTTCCTTCCTCAACTTAGAGAAATAAAAGGTGAACTCAACTCAAAACCCTAGCTTGCTTCCATGGTTCCACCACTGCCGAAAGGAGTGAGCGATGGCCACCATCCGTGGTTGTCCGAGGCTTCTCTATTCGTCCTGTCCTCAACCCCTTGTTTGCTTTGTTCTTCCTCGCTCGGTGTGTAACACCCTCACTATTAGAAGTCACGCTTCCGGCTACGCTACTCTGATAACAAGAAGTATTATGACTATTTTACATACTAAATACTAAAATAGGAGCCTGTGACTCAACACTGTATCGCTGATTTCTTTAAAAAATCGAAAATAAACTCTTTATCTTAAGAAAAATACAAACAGGCATAGATTCATATACAACCTTACATAATAACTCATAATATAATATACATATAAAACATACAATTTCTGTCCCTCTTACAAACTTGTAACAACAAAGACGAGGGAAGAAAATAATCTAATTAATACAACAACTTATAAACCAAACACAGTATAACTCTTCTTAATGCTTCTTCAGCCGGTTCCTGAAAAGATAAAGCTGTAGGGGGCTGAGAACCTAACCACACGGTCTCACCACGGAGTTTCAAAGTTGTCATAAGAAGATATTTAATAAGAAAACTGTTTTCAAGCTCAATGATTATTATTGCCTTATAACTCTTTTAAAAACCAATAGGTAATCGTTCAAAACCTTTTTAAAGAAACCATGTTTAATCTTTCAGAAATCCAAGGTCTTTCTTTTTACATAAGCAAATCTCAATCAGAAACCAACTACGCAATCAAACCACATAATCATTAATTCAGTACCAAAGTCCATTCTCAAATGTAACACGCCAGGACAAACACAGGCAAGACAGACAAGTAAAACACAAGTAAGAAGCAGTTACAGCAAATAGTTCAAGTAGCAGTTAGGAACAATTTAGCAATTAGGCAAACCAAAACAAGTTCAAACCCAAGCAAAGCATACAAATGCATATGATGCATGCCTGTCCTATGGCAGATGAGGCTCATCTGTCGGTTATCCAGCCAACCCGACAAGTCTGAATTATCTTTAGACTATCCCCCGACGTGCATCCCCAAGAGTCTATGCATAGCTTTTTCTCAAATAATCAATATTGCTCAATGGGGGTAACATTCCCGGGAATTTATATAGTGCCCGGTCACACTTACGTCGTAGGGTCAACAGAGTATCGAGTTTTCAACTTGGTACACGTGGTGGCAAGCCACGGTACTTAATCCAGGGAACCTCGTATCTCAGATATTTCAAATTCATAAGCCATATATCTCAACATTCTCAACATCATAATCATTTATCAATCCAAACCCCATTTCGAAATTCATTCAAAAACCATATTTCAAAGAAAATCCTCATCAATCCTCTTTCCATTCCGTTCATTAACAATCTCAATCCTAAAACATAATTCTTTCTTTGATAAATAGATTATTCTTAAAACATATAATGTTTAAACCAAATCTATCTAGTTAATTACTTCAAATAAAACTTCCAATTTTATAAAATTTCGGCAGCATCTCCTCTAAAACTCGGACTTTGCCACCCTGTTCGGGTCCCATCCAATCATTTCTCAAACCTTTTCCAAACCTCAATCATTTTCCAAGATTTCAGCTATAGTTCTAATATCAAATTATTTTCAAAGCGAATTAGTGCCCATAATAAACCTCTTTTTAAAATCAAACCAGCTCAAATACTAAATCATTTATAAAGTCACCAACTCAAAGTTAATCCAGTTTCATATTCCAAATCATTTCCAAAGCCAATTCCTTTACATTATCGAAAATAGCTTCAAAACCAAGAAAAGCCATTTTTCATAATAATCAATTAAATAACCTTTCAAACTAATTTCTTTTCAGCAATCACAAACTACTCAAGCAATCAAGCAATCAGTCATTCAGTCCAGCAAAAAACCACATTTAGAAGACAATCATAATCACAGACATATGTTCTCTCACATTAATATCTAGTTATCACAACTATGTAATATAAATTAGATTTTAAGAAAAACCCCTACCTCAATTATTCACAATCCGCATAATTAAATGCGTTGAATCCCTTTTTTTCCCGACTCATTACAGCGGCAACCACAACCGCAGTTTCAAACCACTTTTGCAGCAACCATAGTTACTCTAATCGCAATAAGAAATAACCGAAAATCAATCAAATAGCAAATAACATTGCAAAATACTCAATAAACTATAACGAATCGTTAACAGCGAGAATTCCAAGACAAGAAAAACTCACTGAATCAAGAGGGAACTAAAAGTTGGAGTTGTTATAAATCCAATAACTAACACCGGCAAGAACGGGACCTGACAGAAATAATGGAAAGTGAAGGTGATGCAGAATAGCTATGGTGGTTAATCCAATCAGCACCGAGAGCGGCGTCAGTAATTCCAGCAACAGTGACCATGGTTACAGCAAATAGAAAATTTAAACTCAATGGAATCGAAAACAGAAATGAATTCAATGGAATTGGAAACAAAGACCGCTTACGTTAAAAGAACGAAACAGTAGAAATAGGAGAGGCAGCCCCCTTCTTCTCGGCTTGTAACCTCAATAGCCACAACCTCAACTCCAACCCACTTTTGCAGCAACCACAGTAACTCTATTCACAATACATAATAACCGAAACTTAATCATATAACAAATAACGCCGTAAAACTTCAGTTAAGATAACAGAACAGTGACCAAAAGAATTTCAGGAATGAGAACGCCTACCTCAACTAAGAAGAACATTGAACTGAAAACAAGTGACTCAAGCAGTGATTCCGATGGCTATGGCGTCGTTCCCAGCATCTAGAGATGCGGTGACGCGATTCAAACAAAACCAGGAGGAGTGACAACAATCCCAAGTGACTTCTGTTGAGCTCTAGCAGCACAGACCTCCTCCGGTGGTGGCCCGACAGTGACGACGGCGGCTATGGCTCGGCAACGAAGGGAACAACCCCTTCTTTCCTCGGGCTTCCTTCTCTCTCGTTAGCGTTAACAACAGCGATGAAGGTCCTTCCAACGGCGGCATACGGTTCTGACGGCGACAGAAGAACGGGTGGCGGCGACGGGTTTTGTTACCGACAGCGACTGGCGCGAGGAGGCGGCGCAGCTTCTCTTCCTCTCCTTCTCTCGGATCTCTTCTCTTCTCCGTCAACAGCGGTGGTTCACAACTCCTCATGGCTCTAACCCTCATGAGCGCTCTCTCTCTCACCGCGGCTGGACTTTCCGACGGCATTGCGAACTTGGCGACGGTGACGGACCTTGGTAGCGGCGGCGGCTCCTCCCTCCAGCTCAATGACGGCGTGACGGCGGCCCACACCCTACCAGTGATGCATCTCCCCTCTCAGATTTCTCCTCCATGTATGTGAATGCTTTTGTTTTGTGTGTGAATTGTTTGAAGACAGCAAGAGTGAGGAGAGGAAGGTTGGTGGCTGCGCAGGTGAAGAGGAAAGAGAGGCGGTGAGGATAGAATTAGGGTTAGGGGTAGTTTGGTCATTTTACTAAAATAAGGGGTAGTAGAGTAATTGAAAACAAATTTTAATTCAACAAAATCATCTTTAAAGAAAATATTATTTAATCATAAATTTACAAATTAATTTCGATGAAATATTCTAATTAAAGGATTAGATATAATATAATTAATTTTCTTTATCTTTAACTTAAAGTATTAAATGATATAAATATAAATCATCTAAAATCAAATCATATAAAATTCTTATTATCTCTAATAAAAATAATTTCTGAAATTAAAACTATAAATAAATATATGATTTGAGATTGATTTAAAATAAAACTTTTCAAAATTCTTGGGTCTTACATCCTACCCACCTTATAAAAATTTTCGTCCTCGAAAATTGATACAAAATAAAAGAGATTTCATATTACTTCACTCTTGAACTTATTTAGAGAAAAGGCAAAAAGTTCTCAATATATATATATATTCATATAGTTTCAAATACCAGAATTTTCATATGGCATATAAATATAAAGGGTATAAATATGATGTGAACTCAAAGCCACAAGATAGGCTTGTTGCACAAAATAATATGTTTCAAACGTGTGATGGTAAAGCAAGGCGGCAAAAGCGTATAAAACAAGCCAGGGTTAAATGATGTGCTCAACGTCCGGATACCAATCTCATACCAACTGCAAGGACTCAACTATTCAAACTTCAACATAACTTATCTCCACCATTCTCCACCAAACGTGTTCTAAAGAGCTAATGTGCCGTTTATTAAGTCTAACGATCGCACTAGATACCAAAACTAATCTCGAGTATACTCAGAAAGATAATAAACCATAGAAAAGAAAGAAAAAGTGACAAGGGCCGTGTTCGCGAGAATTTGAAAGAATAAATGCAATTGCAGGTAAACAAGGATGCTCAAGCAATGAAGTTTGCTAGAAAGAAATCAATTGATAATTTCAAGGATAACCCTTGGATCAAAGAAATTCAATAGGACCAATAAGAAGAAAATCAGCGTATTAGTTTAAAACATATCCAAGCTGAGTCGAAGAAATATGAGATTTCATAGAAAAGGAATGATTAAAGACTGGTGACGCATTACTGCGAATCAACTTCAAATGATCACAGGGGTTTCATAGTTCGTGGAGGAATATGGAATCAATAACCGTGTTGCAAGAGTTTTAACATAGTCAAAAGTGTAACCGGTCAAGATATGCATAAGGTACAAATGGCGAAGCAAGGGAATTTAAATTACATTTCAAAAAAAGAGAAGGAGAAACGATATATCAAATTGTATGGTACAATTTAGAACACATAAGTCAATATAACGTAATAAAAAGGGGCACTTTACATTTTCCAAGATTCAAGAGTCAGTATCGTACTGGTGCGCGAAATCGTGATCACTACAACTTCGCACAACTAACCAGCAAGTGCACTGGGTCGTCCAAGTAATAAACCTTACGCGAGTAAGGGTCGATCCCACGGAGATTGTTGGTATGAAGCAAGCTATAGTCACCTTGTAAATCTTAGTCAGGCAGACTCAAATGGGTATAGATGATGAATAAAACATAAAGATAAAGATAGAGATACTTATGTATTCCATTGGTGAGAACTTCAGATAAGCGTATGAAGATGCTTTGTCCCTTCCGTCTCTCTGCTTTCCTACTGTCTTCATCCAATCCTTCTTACTCCTTTCCATGGCAAGCTTATGCAAGGGTTTCACCGTTGTCAGTGGCTACCTCCCATCCTCTCAGTGGAAATATTCAACGCACCCTGTCACGGCACGGCTATCCAGCTGTCGGTTCTCGATCGGGCCGGAATAGAATCCAGTGATTCTTTTGCGTCTGTCACTAACGCCCCGCCCTCAGGAGTTTGAAGCACGTCACAGTCATTCAATCATTGAATCCTACTCAGAATACCACAGACAAGGTTAGACCTTCCGGATTCTTTTGAATGCCGCCATCAGTTCTTGCCTATACCACGAAGACTCTGATCTCACGGAATGGCTGGCTCGTTTGTCAGGCGAGCGCTCGGTTGTCAGGCGATCAACCATGCATCGTGTATCAGGAATCCAAGAGATATTCACCCAATCTAAGGTAGAACGGAGGTGGTTGTCAGTCACACGTTCATAGGTGAGAATGATGATGAGTGTCACGGATCATCACATTCATCAAGTTGAAGAACAAGTGATATCTTGAAACAAGAACAAGCGGAATTGAATAGAAGAACAATAGTAATTGCATTAATACTCGAGGTACAGCAGAGCTCCACACCTTAATCTATGGTGTGTAGAAACTCCACCGTTGAAAATACATAAGAACAAGAGTGATCATTGGCTTCGGTCCCAAAGAGGGCACCAGAAGAACCAAGATCAAAATACAATAGTCAAAGGTCCTACTTATAGGGAACTAGTAGCTTAAGAATTACAAAGATGAGTAAATGTCATAAAAATCCACTTCCGGGCCCACTTGGTGTGTGCTTGGGCTGAGCAATGAAGCATTTTTCGTGTAGAGACTCTTCTTGGAGTTAAACGCCAGCTTTTATGCCAGTTTGGGCGTTTAACTCCCATTTTGGTGCCAGTTCCGGCGTTTAATGCTGGGAATTCTGAAGGTGACTTTGAACGCCGGTTTGGGCTATTAAATCTTGGGCAAAGTATGGACTATCATATCTTGCTGGAAAGCCCAGGATGTCTACTTTCCAACGCCGTTGAGAGCGCGCCAATTGGGCTTCTGTAGCTCCATAAAATCCACTTCGAGTGCAGGGAGGTCAGAATCCAACAGCATCTGCAGTCCTTTTCAGTCTCTGAATCAGATTTTTGCTCAGGTCCCTCAATTTCAGCCAAAAAATACCTGAAATCACAGAAAAACACACAAACTCATAGTAAAGTCCAGAAAAGTGAATTTTAACTAAAAACTAATAAAAATATACTAAAAACTAACTGGATCATACTAAAAACATACTAAAAACAATGCCAAAAAGCGTATAAATTATCCGCTCATCACAACACCAAACTTAAATTGTTGCTTGTCCCCAAGCAACTGAAAATCAAATAAGATAAAAAGAAGAGAATATGCAATGAATTCCAAAATCATCTATGAAGATCAGTATTAATTAGATGAGCGGGGCTTTTAGCTTTTTGCCTCTGAATAGTTTTGGCATCTCACTTTATCCTTTGAAATTCAGAAAGATTGGCTTCTTTAGGAACTCAGAATCCAGATAGTGTCATTGATTCTCCTAGTTAAGTATGATGATTCTTGAACACAGCTACTTATTAAGTCTTGGCCGTGGCCCAAAGCACTTTGTCTTCCAGTATTACCACCGGATACATACATGCCACAGACACATAATTGGGTGAACCTTTTCAGATTGTGACTCAGCTTTGCTAAAGTCCCCAATTAGAGGTGTCCAGGGTTCTTAAGCACACTCTTTTTGCCTTGGATCACAACTTTATTTCTTTCTTTTTCTTTCTTTTTCTCTTTCCCCTTTTTTTTCATTTTTCTCCTTCCTTTTTTTTTTGTATTCACTGCTTTTTCTTGCTTCAAGAATCATTTTAATGATTTTTCAGATCCTCAATAACATGTCTCCTTTTTCATCATTCTTTCAAGAGCCAACATTCATGAACCACAAATTCAAAAGACATATGCACTGTTCAAGCATACATTCAGAAAACAAAAAGTATTGCCACCACATCAAAATAATTAAACTGTTATAAAATTCAAAATTCATGCAATTCTTTTCTTTTTCAATTAAGAACATTTTTTATTTAAGAGAGGTGATGGATTCATAGGACATTCATAACTTTAAGGCATAGACACTAAGACACTAATGATCATAAGACACAAACATGGATAAACATAAGCATAAAATTCGAAAAAAAATAAGAAAATAAAGAACAAGGAGATTAAAGATCGGGTCCACCTCAGTGATGGCGGCTTGTTCTTCCTCTTGAAGATCTTATGGAGTGCTTGAGCTCCTCAATGTCTCTTCCTTGTCTTTGTTGCTCCTCTCTCATGATTCTTTGATCTTCTCTAATTTCATGGAGGAGGATGGAATGTTCTTGGTGCTCCACCCTTAGTTGTCCCATGTTGGAACTCAATCCTCCTAGGGAGGTGTTAATTTGCTCCCAATAGTCTTGTGGAGGAAAGTGCATCCCTTGAGGCATCTCAGGGATCTCATGATGAGAGGGGTCTCTTGTTTGCTCCATCCTTTTCTTAGTGATGGGTTTGTCCTCATCAATGAGGATGTCTCCTTCTATGTCAACTCCTACTGAATAACAGAGGTGACAAATGAGATGAGGAAAGGCTAACCTTGCTAAGGTAGAGGACTTGTCCGCCATCTTATAGAGTTCTTGGGCTATAACCTCATGAACTTCTACTTCTTCTCCAATCATGATGCTATGGATCATGATGGCCCGGTCTAGAGTAACTTCAGACCGGTTGCTAGTGGGAATGATTGAGCGTTGGATAAACTCCAACCATCCTCTAGCCACGGGCTTGAGGTCATGCCTTCTTAATTGAACCGGCTTCCCTCTTGAATCTCTCTTCCATTGGGCGCCCTCTTCACAAATGTCAGTGAGGACTTGGTCCAACCTTTGATCAAAGTTGACCCTTCTTGTGTAAGGATGTTCATCTCCTTGCATCATGGGCAAGTTGAATGCTAACCTCACATTTTCCGGACTAAAATCTAAGTATTTCCCTCGAACCATTGTAAGCCAATTCTTTAGGATCGGGTTCACACTTTGATTATGGCTCTTGGTGATCCATGCATTGGCATAGAACTCTTGAACCATCAAGATTCCGACTTGTTGAATGGGGTTGGTAAGAACTTCCCAACCTCTTCTTTGGATCTCATGTCGGATCTCCGGATATTCACTCTTTTTGAGTGAAAAAGGGACCTCGGGGATCACCTTCTTCAAGGCCACAACTTCATAGAAGTGGTCTTGATGCACCCTTGAGATGAATCTCTCCATCTCCCATGACTCGGAGGTGGAAGCTTTTGCCTTCCCTTTCCTCTTTCTAGAGGTTTCTCCGGCCTTGGATGCCATAAATGGTTATGGAAAAACAAGAAGCAATGCTTTTACCACATCAAACTTAAAAGATTTGCTCGTCCTCGAGCAAAAGAAGAAAGAAGAGAGTAGAAGAAGAAGAAATGAGGAAGAAGGGAATGGCTTTGTGTTCAGCCAAAGAGGGGGAGAAGTGGTGTTTAGGTTGTGTGAAAATGAAGGAGTGAAGAAGGGTTTATATAGGAGAGGGGGGCTCATGGTTCGGTCATGTATGGGTGGGTTTGGGAGGGAAAGTGGTTTGAATTTGAAGGGTGAGGTAGGTGGAGTTTTATGAAGGATGGATGTGAGTGGTGAAGAGAAAGATGGGATTGATAGGTGAAGGGTTTTTTTGGGGAAGAGGTGTTGAGGTGATTGGTGAATGGGTGAAGAAGAAAGAGAGTGGTGGGGTTGGTGGGGATCCTGTGGGGTCCACAGATCCTGAGGTGTCAAGGAAAAGTCATCCCTGCACCAAGTGGCAAGAAAATTTGCGTTTTGTGCCAAATCTGGCGTTAAACGCCGGGCTGGTGCCCATTTCTGGCGTTTAACGCCAGGTTCTTGCCCTTTTCTGGCGTTTAACGCCAGTCTGGTGCCCCTTTCTGGCGTTAAACGCCCAGAATGGTGCCAGACTGGGCGTTAAACGCCCAACTGCTAGCCTTACTGGCGTTTAAACGCCAGCAACATCTTCCTCCAGGGTGTGCTGTTTTTCTTTCTGTTTTTCATTCTGTTTTTGCTTTTTCAATTGATTTTGTGACTTCTCATGATCATCAACCTACAGAAAACATAAAATAACAAAGGGAAATAGATAAAATATAGTAAGATTGGGTTGCCTCCCAACAAGCGCTTCTTTAATGTCAATAGCTTGACAGTGGGCTCTCATGGAGCCTCACAGATGCTCAGAGCAATGTTGGAACCTCCCAACACCAAACTTAGAGTTTGACTGTGGGGGTTCAACACCAAACTTAGAGTTTGGTTGTGGCCTCCCAACACCAAACTTAGAGTTTGACTGTGGGGGCTCTATTTGACTCTGTCTTGAGAGAAGCTCTTCATGCTTCCTCTCCATGGTGACAGAGGGATATCCTTGAGCCTTAAACACAAAGGACTCCTCATTCATTTGAATGATCAGTTCACCTCTATCAACATCAATCATAGCCTTTGCTGTGGCTAGAAAGGGTCTGCCAAGGATGATGGATTCATCCATGCACTTCCTAGTCTCTAGGACTATGAAATCAGCAGGGATGTAATTGTCTTCAATTTTCACCAGAACATCTTCTACAAGTCCATGAGCTTGTTTTCTTGAGTTGTCTGCCATCTCTAGTGAGATTCTTGCAGCTTGTACCTCAAAGATCCCTAGCTTCTCCATTACAGAGAGAGGCATGAGGTTTACACTTGACCCTAAGTCACACAGAGCCTTCTTGAAGGTCATGGTGCCTATGGTACAAGGTATTGAAAACTTCCCAGGGTCTTGTCTCTTTTGAGGTAATTTATGCCTAGACAAGTCATCCAGTTCTTTGGTGAGCAAAGGAGGTTTGTTCTCCCAAGTCTCATTTCCAAATAACTTGTCATTTAGCTTCATGATTGCTTCAAGGTATTTAGCAACTTGCTCTTCAGTGACATACTCATCCTCTTCAGAGGAAGAATACTCATCAGAGCTCATGAATGGCAGAAGTAAATTCATTGGAATCTCTATGGTCTCATTTTGAGCCTCAGATTCCCATGGTTCCTCATTAGGGGACTCATTGGAGGTCAGTGCACGCCCATTGAGGTCTTTCTCAGTGGCGTTCACTGCCTCTCCTTCCTCTCCAGATTCGGCCATGTTGATGGCCTTGCATTCTCCTTTTGGATTTTCTTCTGTATTGCTTGGAAGAGTACTAGGAAGGAGTTCAGTAACTTTCTTGCTCAGCTGTCCCACTTGTGCCTCCAAATTTCTAATGGAGGACCTTGTTTCAGTCATGAAACTTTGAGTGGTTTTGATTAGATCAGAAACCATGGTTGCTAAGTCAGAGGGGTTCTGCTTAGAATTCTCTGTCTGTTGCTGAGAAGATGATGGAAAAGGCTTGCCATTGCTAAACCTGTTTCTTCTACCATTATTGTTGTTGAAACCTTGTTGAGGTCTCTGTTGATCCTTCCATGAGAAATTTGGGTGATTTCTCCATGAAGAATTATAGGTGTTTCCATAGGGTTCTCCCATGTAATTCACCTCTTCCATTGAAGGGTTCTCAGGATCATAAGCTTCTTCTTCAGATGAAGCATCCTTAGTACTGCTTGATGTATTTTGCATTCCAGATAGACTTTGAGAAATCAAATTGACTTGCTGAGTCAATATCTTATTCTGAGCCAATATGGCATTCAGAGTATCTATCTCAAGAACTCCTTTCTTCTGACTTGTCCCATTGTTCACAGGATTCCTTTCAGAAGTATACATGAATTGGTTATTTGCAACCATTTCAATTAGCTCTTGAGCTTCTGTAGGCGTCTTTTTCAGATGAAGAGATCCTCCAGCAGAGCTATCCAAAGACATCTTGGATAGTTCAGACAGACCATCATAGAAAATACCTATGATGCTCCATTCAGAAAGCATGTCAGAAGGACATTTTCTGATTAATTGTTTGTATCTTTCCCAAGCTTCATAGAGGGACTCACCTTCCTTCTGTCTGAAGGTTTGGACTTCCACTCTAAGCTTACTCAATTTTTGAGGTGGAAAGAACTTTGCCAAGAAGGCATTGACTAGCTTTTCCCAAGAGTTCAGGCTGTCTTTAGGTTGTAAGTCCAACCATATTCTAGCTCTGTCTCTTACAGCAAAAGGGAATAGCATAAGTCTGTAGACCTCAGGGTCAACCCCATTAGTCTTGACAGTGTCACAGATTTGCAAGAATTCAGCTAAGAACTGATGAGGATCTTCCAATGGAAGTCCATGGAACTTGCAATTCTGTTGCATTAGAGAAACTAATTGAGGCTTAAGCTCAAAGTTGTTTGCTCCAATGGCAGGGATAGAGATGCTTCTCCCATAGAAGTCGGGAGTAGGTGCAGTAAAGTCACCCAGCACCTTCCTTGCATTGTTGTTGTTTTCGGCTGCCATGTGTTCTTCTTCTTTGAAGAATTCGGTTAGGTCCTCTACAGAGAATTGTGCCTTAGCTTCTCTTAGCTTTCGCTTCAAGGTCCTTTCAGGTTCAGGGTCAGCTTCAACAAGAATGCCTTTGTCTTTGTTCCTGCTCATATGAAAGAGAAGAGAACAAGAAAATATGGAATCCTCTATGTCACAGTATAGAGATTCCTTGAGGTGTCAGAGGAACAGAAAAATAGAAGGAAGAGGTAGAAGAGTTCGAACTTAGTGAGATAGAGTTCGAATTGTGCATTGAGGAGGAGTGATACTCCGTAAATAGAAGGATGTGAGAAAGAGGGGAAGAAAATTTTTTTCGAAAATTAGATGAAAGATTTTGAAAACATTTTGAAAAACTTTAATTGATTTTAAAAACCAAGAGTGGGAAAGAAATCAAGTAATTTTTGACAAAAAATATGATTGAAAACTATTTTTGAAAAAGATGTGATTAAAAAGATATGTTTGAAAAAATTATGCTTTTAAAAAGATATGATTGAAAAGATATGATTTGAAAACAATTTTAAAAAGATTTGATTTTAAAATTAATGACTTGGCTAACAAGAAAAGATATGATTCAAACATTAAACCTTTCTCAACAGAAAAGGCAACATACTTAAAATGTTCAATCAAATCATTAATTGTTAGCAAGTATCTTTGAAAAAGGAAAGAAATTGATTTTGAAAACATTTGATTGAAAAGATTTGATTTGAAAAAGATTTGATTTTGAAAAACTTTGAAAACTTGAAAAAAAATCTGAATTAAAAACAGAATCTTCCCTCTTGTGCCATACTGGCGTTAAACGCCCAGAATGGTGCACATTCTGGCGTTTAACGCCCAATGCACTACCTTTTTGGGCGTTAAACGCCCAACCAGGCACCCTGGCTGGCGTTTAAACGCCAGTCTGTCCTTCTTCACTGGGCGTTTTGAACGCCCAGCTTTTTCTGTGTAATTTCTCTGCTGCATGTTCTGAATCTTCAGTTCCTTGTACTATTGACTTGAAAATAGAACCAAGATCATATAAACAATGCATGCAAGACACCAAACTTAAAATGTGACACTGGACTCAACAAGAAACATAAAATATTTTTGGTTTTTTTATGATTTTGTAATTTTTTTGGATTTTTCGAAAATTAAGTGAAAAAGAAAATGAAGATATCAAAATTCTTAATGAGAATTCCAGGAATCATGCAATGTTAGTCTAAAGCTTTAGTCTAAAGGAATTAGACATGAATAGCCAAGCTTCAGCAGGACACTGCATTCAAGAGCTAAATTGATGAGAATCAATCAGCTTTGGTGATGATAAGAACATCACCTTGAAACACTAGAATTCATTCTTAAGAACTCTGAAGAAAAAAAATACCTAATCTAAGCAACAAGATGAACCGTTAGTTGTCCATACTCAAAACAATCCCCGGCAACGGCGCCAAAAACTTGGTGCGCGAAATCGTGATCACTACAACTTCGCACAACTAACCAGCAAGTGCACTGGGTCGTCCAAGTAATAAACCTTACGCGAGTAAGGGTCGATCCCACGGAGATTGTTGGTATGAAGCAAGCTATAGTCACCTTGTAAATCTTAGTCAGGCAGACTCAAATGGGTATAGATGATGAATAAAACATAAAGATAAAGATAGAGATACTTATGTATTCCATTGGTGAGAACTTCAGATAAGCGTATGAAGATGCTTTGTCCCTTCCGTCTCTCTACTTTCCTACTGTCTTCATCCAATCCTTCTTACTCCTTTCCATGGCAAGCTTATGCAAGGGTTTCACCGTTGTCAGTGGCTACCTCCCATCCTCTCAGTGGAAATGTTCAACGCACCCTGTCACGGCACGGCTATCCAGCTGTCGGTTCTCGATCGGGCCGGAATAGAATCCAGTGATTCTTTTGCGTCTGTCACTAACGCCCCGCCCTCAGGAGTTTGAAGCACGTCACAGTCATTCAATCATTGAATCCTACTCAGAATACCACAGACAAGGTTAGACCTTCCGGATTCTTTTGAATGCCGCCATCAGTTCTTGCCTATACCACGAAGACTCTGATCTCACGGAATGGCTGGCTCGTTTGTCAGGCGAGCGCTCGGTTGTCAGGCGATCAACCATGCATCGTGTATCAGGAATCCAAGAGATATTCACCCAATCTAAGGTAGAACGGAGGTGGTTGTCAGTCACACGTTCATAGGTGAGAATGATGATGAGTGTCACGGATCATCACATTCATCAAGTTGAAGAACAAGTGATATCTTGAAACAAGAACAAGCGGAATTGAATAGAAGAACAATAGTAATTGCATTAATACTCGAGGTACAGCAGAGCTCCACACCTTAATCTATGGTGTGTAGAAACTCCACCGTTGAAAATACATAAGAACAAGAGTGATCATTGGCTTCGGTCCCAAAGAGGGCACCAGAAGAACCAAGATCAAAATACAATAGTCAAAGGTCCTACTTATAGGGAACTAGTAGCTTAAGAATTACAAAGATGAGTAAATGTCATAAAAATCCACTTCCGGGCCCACTTGGTGTGTGCTTGGGCTGAGCAATGAAGCATTTTTCGTGTAGAGACTCTTCTTGGAGTTAAACGCCAGCTTTTATGCCAGTTTGGGCGTTTAACTCCCATTTTGGTGCCAGTTCCGGCATTTAACACTGGGAATTCTGAAGGTGACTTTGAACGCCGGTTTGGGCCATTAAATCTTAGGCAAAGTATGGACTATCATATATTGCTGGAAATTCCAGAATGTCTACTTTCCAACGCCGTTGAGAGCGCGCCAATTGGGCTTCTGTAGCTCCAGAAAATCCACTTCGAGTGCAGGGAGGTCAGAATCCAACAGCATCTGCAGTCCTTTTCAGTCTCTGAATCAGATTTTTGCTCAGGTCCCTCAATTTCAGCCAGAAAATACCTGAAATCACAGAAAAACACACAAACTCATAGTAAAGTCCAGAAAAGTGAATTTTAACTAAAAACTAATAAAAATATACTAAAAACTAACTGGATCATACTAAAAACATACTAAAAATAATGCCAAAAAGCGTATAAATTATCCGCTCATCACGTACCTAAAACAATTCCAACGTTGTGTTAAAGAGAAGTATAATGACAAGGATAGACGTTCTTAAAGATTCAAGCTTCAGTTTATAAATAAGAAGCAGACGCATTGAGATTTTAAAGAACTTCAATAAAGACAATGAGAGAAAAATTTTACTTCTATCAAAATTAAAGTCAAGCTGAATCAAGGTATAAGATTTACAAGAGGAAAATGAACAAAGTCAATGGCATCGTTTACTAAATTCAAAAGAATGTTTAAGAACATAACCGAATAACATGTCCACAGAGAAACGGAAAAAACATAAAGAGGAATTATTTTATCTTTGAAAAAGAAAAGATATGAATTAATCATCATTTTTTTTCAGAGAACCAAGAAGAATATAAATGTTTGTGTTACAGCAAAACATATTCAAGTTGAAATAAGTTAGGTGAGGGTTGTAAAATAAATGGTTATTTGGAATAAGAACAAAATCTTTCTTCAAGAGTCTTGGAAGATATTTAAGTACATAACCAACAAAGATACGCATAAAAACGGCAACAAAGTTGGTAAGAATCAAGTTACATTTAAGTAAAGAATCAAAAGTGAAATCTTTTATAAATCAGTAAAAGAGTAAACGTATATTACAAATATGTAGGTTTAACCCATATAAGGAAATTTTGAAGTTTATGTAAAGAAGTGCATGTAAAAGTAAAAACGATTCTCATAAAATTTAAAAATTGATTGTGAATAAAATCAGACAAAGGACGCAGCACTCAACTTCAGGAAGATCCAAACAGAATCTCAAAAGAATGCCATAAGGTATGGTATAGTAAAACTAATCGAAACTTATCGAGGAATTATGTTTTCCATGTATAAAAACACAAAATTAGAAGTCGTGATATCAAGAATCTACAAGGTAGCTAATGAATATGGTTAGAGTAGAATACACGTAAAATGTAAAATATGAAACTAAAGAGTCAAATCATCTTAAGAAAGAATCTAATTCAGAAAATTTTGATAGAAAAAATAAAAGAAAAGATAATATATTGATCGAAACAAGTTTTGACTGAAATAGAATACAAAGTCCAGAAATAAAGACAGTTCAGATCAATGACAATAATTTTAAAAATTTTGAGATCAATCTTTATACTGAATCAAATTCAAGCTTGAATCAAAGGGTATAAAATTTATAAAGAGAAATAAGCGGTGCGTTGCAAACAGACAGATTTTCGCTAAATAAAAAAGCTTTTCAAAACTTCATTTAAAATAGTGCATGCTAACTTTAAAATAACTTTGTCAAATGAAAATCAACTAAAAAGAGGCAAAAATCTTTTTTTTTGAAGAATACTTAAATACATAATCAAGTAAAGATATTCGTAAAAACTGTAACAAAATTGCTAGAAAATCAAATTGTATTTAAAATACATATACATTTCCATAAATCAGTAAAGAAACAAGCGAGGTATTGAAAACAATTAATTTTAAACTGTATAAGAAACTTTCAATGTTTATATAAAGAAGTGTATATCAAATTAAAAGAGGTTGTATATTTCAAATCAAAAGTGGTTTTGTTAAGATTTAAAGAATGGCTGTAATTATTGTCAAATAAAAGGAAAACTAAATCACAATTTGTTTACAAAGGACTCGGAATAAGAACTTAAAAAGGTATACTGCATCAAAACGAATCCAAATGTATATCAAAGAATACATGACTCAAGAGGAAGTGCCTAAATAAAGAAGGTAAATACACCAAGGATTTTAAACAAACATATGTAGTTAGGATCAAACAAGAGTGCACGTGAACAAGAGGGTAGGATTAGAAGATAATCCGATTACTTTTTAAGAAAAGAATCACAAAGAAAAACCTTAGAGCATACCAGCAGGAACAAGATACATGATATTTACAGAGTTTCAGACACTTAACCGAGTAACCTCAAGAATTAACTCCAAACGTTCCCAAAACCCGCGATTCGCATTACCTATGACTCGCAAATTGTCTATGATAACCCATTGGTGCTTCCATGTACATAATTCTAGTGTTAAGCAGGCCAAACTTAATACCAGGAATTATGCAATGCATGACTAATGGCATTAATCAATAGACCGTCATGTGTATAAAACTCTAATTCTCATTATTTGAACGAGACCTATTACATGACAGACGCTCAGAATATGCAATTGAAGTAAAATCAGTCCATTCCTCAGGCTCTACAGGAAGAACCGCTTTGATACCATAATGTAACACCCTCACTATCAGAAGTCATGCTTCCGGCTGTGCTACTCTGATAACAAGAAGTATTACGACTACTTTACATACTAAATACTAAAATAGGAGCCTGTGACTCAACACTGTATCGCTAATTTCTTTAAAAAATCAAAAATAAACTCTTTATCTTAAGAAAAATACAAACAGGCATAGATTCATATACAACCTTACATAATAACTCATAATATAATATACATATAAAACATACAATTCCTGTCCCTCTTACAAACTTGTAACAACAAAAACGGGAAAGAAAATAATCTAATTAATACAACAACTTATAAACCAAACACAGTATAACTCTTCTTAATGCTTCTTTAGCCGGTTCCTGAAAAGATAAAGTTGTAGGGGGGTGAGAACCTAACCACACGGTCTCACCACGGAGTTTCAAAGTTGTCATAAGAAGATATTTAATAAGAAAACTGTTTTCAAGCTCAGTGATTATCATTGCCTTATGACTCTTTTAAAAACCAATAGGTAATCGTTCAAAACCTTTTTAAAGAAACCATGTTTAATCTTTCAGAAATCCAAGGTCTTTCTTTTTACATAAGCAAATCTCAATCAGAAACCAACTACGCAATCAAACCACACAATCATTAATTCAGTACCAAAGTCCATTCTTAAATGTAACACGCCAGGACAAACACAGGCAAGACAGACAAGTAAAACACAAGTAAGAAGCAGTTACAACAAATAGTTCAAGTAGCAGTTAGGAACAGTTTAGCAATTAGGCAAACCAAAACAAGTTCAAACCCAAGCAAAGCATACAAATGCATATGATGCATGCCTGTCCTATGGCTGATGAGGCTCATCTGTGGTTATCCAGCCAACCTGACAAGTCTGAATTATCATTAGACTGTCCCCCGACGTGCATCCCCAAGAGTCTATGCATAGCTTTTTCTCAAATAATCAATATTGCTCAATGGGGGTAACATTCCCGGGAATTTATATAGTGCCCGGTCACACTTACGTCGTAGGGTCAACAGAGTATCAAGTTTTCAACCTGGTACACGTAGTGGCAAGCCACGGTACTTAATCCAGGGAACCTCGTATCTCAGATATTTCAAATTCATAAGCCATATATCTCAACATTCTCAACATCATAATCATTTATCAATCCAAACCTCATTTCCAAATTCATTCAAAAACCATATTTCAAAGAAAATCCTCATCAATCCTCTTTCCATTCCATTCATTAACAATCTCAATTCTAAAACATAATTCTTTCTTTGATAACTAGATTATTCTTAAAACATATAATGTTTAAAACCAAATCTTTTTAGTTAATTACTTTAAATAAAACTTCCAATTTTATAAAATTTCGACAGCATCTCCTCTAAAACTCGGACTTTGCCACCTTGTTCAGGTCCCATCCAAACATTTCTCAAACCTTTTCCAAACCTCAATCATTTTCCAATATTTCAGCTATAGTTCCAATATCAAATTATTTTCAAAGCGAATCAGTGCCCATAATAAACCTCTTATTAAAATCAAACCAGCTCAAATACTAAATCATTTATAAAGTCACCAACTCAAAGTTAATCCAGTTTCATATTCCAAATCATTTCCAAAGCCAATTCCTTTACATTATCGAAAATAGCTTCAAAACCAAGAAAAGCCATTTTTCATAATAATCAACTAAATAACCTTTCAAACTAATTTCTTTTCAGCAATCACAAACTACTCAAGCAATCAGCAATCAGTCATTCAGTCCAGCAAACAACCACATTTAGAAGACAATCATAATCACAGACATATGTTCTCTCACATTAATATCTAGTTATCACAACTCTATAATATAAATTAGATTTTAAGAAAAACACCTACCTCAATTATTCGCAATCCGCATAATTAAATGCGTTGAATCCCTTTTTTTCCTGGCTCATCACAACGGCAACCACAACCGCAGTTCCAAACCACTTTTGCAGCAACCATAGTTACTCTAATCGCAATAAGAAATAACCGAAACTCAATCAAATAGAAAATAACATTGCGAAATCCTCAATAAACTATAACGAATCGCTAACAGCGAGAATTCCAAGACAAGAAAAACTCACTGAATCAAGAGGGAACTAAAAGTTGGAGTTGTTATAAATCCAATAACCAACACCGGTAAGAACGGGACCTGACAGAAATAATGGAAAGTGAAGGTGATGCAGAATAGCTATGGTGGTTAATCTAATCAGCACCGAGAGCGGCGTCAGTAATTCTAGCAACAGTGACCATGGTTACAGCAAATAGAGAATTTAAACTCAATGGAATCAAAAATAGAAATGAATTCAATGGAATTGGAAACAAAGACCGCTTACGATAAAAGAACGAAACAGCAGAAATAGGAGAGGCAGCCCCCTTCTTCTTGGCTTGTAACTTCAATAGCCACAACCTCAACTCCAACCCACTTTCGCAGCAACCACAGTAACTTTATTCACAATACATAATAATCGAAACTTAATCATATAACAAATAACGCCGTAAAACCTCAGCTAAGATAACAGAACAGTGACCAAAAGAATTTCAGGAATGAGAACGCCTACCGCAACTAAGAAGAACATTAAACTGAAAACCAGCGACTCAAGCAGTGATTCCGGCGGCTATGGCACCGTTCCCAGCATCTAGAGATGCGGTGACGCGATTCAAACAGAACCAGGAGGAGTGACAACAATCCCAAGTGACTTTCGTTGAGCTCTAGCAGCACAGACCTCCTCTAGTGGTGGCCCGACAGTGACGACGGCGGCTATGGCTCGGCAACGAAGGGAACAACCCCTTCTTTCCTCGGGCTTCCTTCTCTCTCATTCGCGTTAACAACAGCGATGAAGGTCCTTCCAACGGCGGCGTATGGTTTTGACGGCGACAGAAGCTCGGGTGGCGGCGACGGGTTTCGTCACCGACAGCGACTGGCGCGAGGAGGCGGCGCAGCTTCTCTTCCTCTCCTTCTCTCGGATCTCTTCTCTTCTCCGTCAACAGCGGCGGTTCACAACTCCTCGTGGCTCTAACCCTCATGAGCGCTCTCTCTCTCACCGCGGCTGGGCTTCCCGACGGCATTGCGAACTTGGCGACGGTGACGGACCTTGGTAGCGGCGGCAGCTCCTCCCTCCAGCTCGACGACGGCGTGACGGCGGCCCACACCCTACCGGCGACGCATCTCCCCTCTCAGATCTCTCCTCCATGTATGTGAATGCTTTTGTTTTGTGTGTGAATGGTTTGAAGACAGAAAGAGTGAGGAGAGGAGGGTTGGTGGCTGTGCAGGTGAAGAGGAAAGAGAGGCGGTGAGGATAGAATTATGGTTAGGGGCAGTTTGGTCATTTTACTAAAATTAAGGGTAGTAGAGTAATTGAAAACCAATTTTAATTCAACAAAATCATCTTTAAAGAAAATATTATTTAATCATAAATTTACAAATTAATTTCGATGAAATATTCTAATTAAAGGATTAGATATAATATAATTAATTTTCTTTATCTTTAACTTAAAGTATTAAATGATATAAATATAAATCATCTAAAATCAAATCATATAAAATTCTTATTATCTCTAATAAAAATAATTTCTGAAATTAAAACTATAAATAAATATATGATTTGAGATTGATTTAAAATAAAACTTTTCAAAATTCTTGGGTCTTACGCGGTGTCCATCCTCCATCGTCTTTGTCCTGCTTGCCGTCATGTTGTCGCCTTTGTTTCGTCGCCATCGTCTCATTGTCCTAATCTCCGTCGCGCTCAACCCCTCTCAAAGGTTAGTGGCAGTGCTCAAAACAATTCATTTTTCTTTTTATTCTCTGTTCTAAACGTGAAATCATTGATAAAATTACAACAATTTTGTGTTTTTCTTGAAATTATTAATAAAAAATGACTTTGCTATGTTGCTGCTCTTTTGAATTTTTGGCTCTACTATTTTTGAATTTTTATTGATGATTTATGGATTTCAGGGTTCTGTGTTTTTGTTGATTGTTGCTATTTTTAAATTTTTATTGATGATTTATTTGATTTCTAACTCTGTTGTGCTGTTACATTTTTTATTGTGTTGAAGAGAGCTGCTGCTTTTTACTGTAATGATGGTTTATTGATTTTAGTTATGGATAATTATTTATTGAATGATTATTTGATTTCTGTTCTGCTGTGCTGCTGCTATTTTTGACTGTGTTAATGATTTATTGATTTCAGTTATAGATGATAGTATTAATCAAGAAGCAATTGTTGATAATAATACATCTGAGGATAATAATTTCCTGCTAATCTTCCTATTTCGAATGATGCTATTAATTCTAATCCTCCTAGTTCTAACGATAATCAATCACAAGCTTCTTCTAATTTACTAAAAAAAATAGATTTAGTTTGAAAATATGTTACTTTACAAGTAGTAAATAGAATGCCAAAATATCAATGTTTATTTTGTCTACAAGTTTTTAATGGAGGCGAAATTCATAGAATAAAGAAATATTTGAGTTTGTACTCTAATAAGATTATATAGCTTTGGTATGTTGACAATATTTCATGTAGTATTTTAAATTTAGAAAATATTTTAAGATTTATATTAAATTATAATTATATTTTACACTACAAGGTTTTTGTTTATTTGTGGCAGTTTTTTTTCTTATTTGTGGAGGTTTATAACCCCCACTAAATAGTTTGTGAGGGTTTCTGAAACCCCCAAAATTTGAGGTGCCACGAGGTCTTTTGAGGAGGTTTTGTGTGTGTTTAATGGGGGTTTTATATTGGACTTTTGTCACAGTTCTTGGTCAATGTTGGTGACGGTTTAAAACCCCCACAAAAGGACTTTTTCATTTTAAAAATAACAGCTATTCTGTGGAGTTTTCACACCTGTCAATATAATTTTTAAAAATTAATCTACACTATTATTACACTACTAATCATTTATTATTAAAAAGAAATATTTAAGCAAGACATTAAAAATGTAGAAGAAAAAATAAAAGAAATACTTTACAACAAAATATAGCACACTACCATCATTTTCCAATCACATTAATTACAACTACAAAATATTAAAAATAACATGATAAAATACAAACTTATATGTCCAAACTCTTGAACAATGAGAATAACTAGATAAATGTATTTATAAACAATGCAACTAGATCTTGACTTCTAGCCATACCATTATCATCCAGAAATAATGACAAACTAATAATGCAGTTAACAAGTCCTAATGCTTACACTAGCTGTTGGAGCTAGAACGAGAATATTTAGGAATTTCTGTTACAATGAGGAGCCTTTCTTTTAATCTCTATAGCCATTACTCCAAACAACAATACCTGTTTATGTTCAATGCATCATATCAAATCTCAGGCTTACTTCACTTTCCAAATTCCAAAATTTAGGAGGACTGAAATTTGAAAAAGAAAAAAATAAAAAAAACAGCAGCATGCAGAGGAGATATTTAATGTAATATAAGATTCATGCGCGGATTATTGCTCCACTAGCATACCAGAAAGGATCACTAACCCCATATTTCCAAGCAACATTTGAGCTTTGCAAGATTGTAGCATCCCATGTCCACTACACTACCAATTCATAGCAATTAACAAAACATATGTGAAAAAGAAAATTAAACTACAGATTCATCAATCTGTGCAAACTTCAATGACTTTTAAATTCGTAGTTTTCGGCCTAATATAAGTGTTTGATCCAACAGAAATGATTACCTGTGAAACAATGACACTAGCAATGAGTCCTGTCTTAACACTTCTGCCTGCAGTATTGAACCATTCTGAGGTGTGACAAGACCCAACATATCTCTTCTCCAACCATATCTGATCTATAAGAATCAAAGTTTCTATCAATAATTTCAGCTTGATGAAAAATTAAAAACTAAAAAACTTCATCGAAAATGAAAAATATGCTTCTCAATTAAAAGGATGGAAAAGCATAATGTCACTCACTTGGTAATATTTTCTGGTGTATGATAACCCATGTCAAATCTCACTACATGGATATCTAACCGAAAATAGGCATATAATTAAGTTTTCTTTCACCAAAAACTAACAAAATAATAATGATAAAGTGTTCGCCGCCAAGGTTGAGACATGGGAGTGTTTAAAAAAATTTTAGACTTAACTTTTTTGTGTTCTTGGTTATTTTTTGTGACCAACTATTAACATGCAACTCCACTATTTCAAGAGCTAAAACATTGAAAATTTCCTTTCCCAGTAGGTAGTGGTAAATCATATTTTCTCATGAGATAAAAAAAATAATAGCACAAGGATATGTGCTACTTACTCTTCTTTAAGCCAACAGATTTGACAAGCAAAACATCATTCATATTAGCAATATCACTAGTCAGAGTACCTAGCTGTAAATCATATTCACCTTCGATGTTTAGACCATTAATATTGAAACATGAGAAGAAAAAGATTTAAAAATAAAAAAAAAAAATAAAGAGATAGCGGATGTATTCAAACATATATAAAAAAAGGCATACTAATAGATTTTGAGGCTTGATATCACGATGGCAAACTCCAATACAACGATGAATATAAGACAATGCCCTAAAGATCTGCAGCATATCACACAAATTGTCACAACACCAACAAGGCAATGGCTGAACATATTAAGGGCAACAAAATATACCTGGTATCTGTATAGCTTCACATATATAAGTGGCATCCTTTGGTTCAACTTGTTGTAATGTTTGATAACACGAGTAGCCAACGATCCCTATAAACATAAGCATGGATAGAATGAATGGAATGAATGCTTGCAATACTTTCTCTGTGGAATTTACTTTCTAAAACCCTCATTATGTTATAAACATAACTCCATATATAAACTACTCCAATCTAGAGATTATAATCAAAACAAAATAAGAATTAGCCCCAAATTAAAATGATAATAAGAGGAGATAAAAAAGCTACATAGCAGACATCAGGATCTCCAAAAGGGCTACCTTTATCTTTGCATATAGCTGGGATAATGATTATAGGCAAGTTTCCTAAGTTTCCTGTTCAAACATTAATGAAAAATTTAAGATTTCTCAGATCCATTAGTGTTAATACTTATTAGTATACAAATTAAGAGAATTTAAAGGGTTAGTAATTACTATGCCTGCAGAACAGACACCAATTATCAAACTTTCTAGGTTTTTGGGAGCCCTTGTGATTTTGACTAGGATCCATCCCAAAATTGACTCTATTATAAATGTAATGAGAATGTTCACTGGCATAAACCACCTTTAACAAAAGAAACAAAGTTAGAACACATGAATCAGAAGAAACAAAATTAAAGCAACATAAATATAACTACTACTCACAGTGTAACAAAATCCTCAAATGTTATAGTATCTGCCAAACTTCCTCCAATCAGTGCAGGATTGAACACATAATGCACAAGCTGTTACCAAATAATAAACACAATTCACAACCATTAGTTATCCTCTGCATAGATGAAAAATGGTACACACTTCAAAAGTTCAAGGTGCATACACGTCCACTTAATTAATTAATTAATTACAATACATAAGAATGTGAATGACATAAAGAAACAAGTGCTTTTAGTTAGGAGATCAGAGGACGAATAATCTGGATGAACAAATATATAGTCCAAGAAATTAATAAAATAAACTAATTAGCTAGATACAAAAATTAATTAAGAAATTTAACATTTATTTTTTAAATTATAAAAATACAAAAATTAAATTTAAATAATTTTTCGTTATTTAAATCTATACTTACTAACTCAAAGGTTTATCTTCAATTTTATTGCAGGGAAATTGCAAGATATAATTTGGCGTTTAGAGGCCTTACAAAATCCTTCATCAGTAGGAATTTGGCAACTCCTCAAAGCTCTAATCTATCCCAATAACGTTGATAAACCTGATAATATATACAGTGAGCAAATAAGACACAGTATCGGTTCACCGAACAAGAATTAATACAACGATTAAGAGAATAAACAATCCATCAAACACTTGGAGTACTTGCGAATTTGAAACAATGTTCATCGATTAAGAGATAATAAAACTCATTGAATGTTATATCATATAGCAAAGCATTCAGAATCTGAAAATAAAAAACAAAGAAAATGAATAAAAAGGAAAAAGAGAAAGAGAACCGAAAATTGAGAATGAGTAGAACGAAGAAGAGCATGAAGAAGCGAGAAAATGCCGATGGAGAACACGAGAGTCGTTGGCGGAGGAGAGTTGACAGAAGAAGTTCTTTATCTTGGTCTCAGAGGGGCATTGCGACAAGATCTAGAAACGCGTTGATAAAGGAGGCGTCTTGGCTTGATCTCAGTAGTTTTTTGGCAACAGCATAAAGGAGATGATCCTTAGTAGTGACGACGGTAGCAATGGCGGAGGAGGCGGCGACGACGGCGGAGATGACGATGGAGATGGCTATCGCAATGTTAGAGTTTCAGCGAGCTCTCATCCTTTATTTTTTCTCTTCAAGTGTTTTTTTTTTTTTTTGGATTTTTAAAAGAGTTTTAATTATTTAGCAACTTAATTATGATAAGAATGGGTTTTATTGTTAGCTATCTTGTGGGAATTTATCAAAATGTCATAGATAAAATATATTATGGAAGTTTTTAAAAATTCTCACTAAAAAACACCCACAAATATATATAAATTTTGTAGTGTTAGAATATTTATTTATAATTTATTTATTATGTTATTTTAAAATAATTTATTCAATTGAACTATAGTTAAACTAGTTAGATCAATAAGCTAATAAATTAATAACTAAAGTACTTCGCTAACCAGTCCAATTTTTAGTACCTTGATTTAAAACGTATTAAAAGTAATTAAAATACTCACTTCTTATAAAAGGTAACTAGTGTAAAACCCGAGTTACGCCCGAAACAAATATTGTTTTATTATAAAATTTATTAATATTTATTTATTGATATTAATAATTATTATTTTTAACTTAAAAAGTTTTATATATAAAAGTCAATTATTAAGTGTATAAAACTGTTTTATTCTCTATTTAATTAAAGCTAAAATAATGTTGTTATTTTTTAGTTTGTATTAGTAGATTCTACTTAAATATAAAAATTATTATGTTTGTGTTTTTAAATAAATATTGTTACGCAATTCCTGTTATACTATCCAAAAAAATTAAAATTTAATAGTTTATATTCTAACCACAAATAACAAATAAAATAAATTGTGTATCATTTTAAAGGGAATCCTATTTTAATGAAAAAAAATAATTATATTAATTAAAATACAAATACATACAAAAAATTATTTGTACAGTAAACATTTTTTTGTACCTATATAAAAATATATTTATTATTAATTAATCACATATCTAAATTATTTTTAATTAACAAAACAAAAAAATTGTGTATATTTGTTAAAAAAATATTGGTATCAAAATAGTATTTATTATAAATATTTATATACATTAGGATAACAAAAATTAATCACTTAAATTATTTCTTTTAGATATTCATTACTAATAAATTCATAAATATATCTTACTTTTTATTGTAATATATCCACCATTATCTAAATTTTGAATAAAATAAAAAATATATTTTATTTATTATTTACCATGATAGCAGTAATAAAGACAATAAATTTTATTTGTTTGTTTAATTATTCAATAGAATATTTTTACATAATATCTAAAAATAGAAAGATAAAAATACTTCCTACAAAAATAGTAATAATACATAATTACATACTACCATCATCGCCTACACAAATATGAAAATTACAAAAAAATTTAAATATGAGATCATTTTTCTATTCTATAAAAAAGATTATTATTATTATTATTATTATTATTATTATTATTATTATTATTATTAACAAAAAACACTAATTATAAGAAAAATAGTAAAATAGTGAAAAATAAATAATTTTAATACGATGTAATCTTTACATGGTTTTTGAGTTTCTGCTTATTTGATAGTTAATATTTTTTATTACTATTATTTGGTAAGTATTTTGTGAGTTAAATGAGATTTAATTATTTATTTATTTTACCAACATAAAATGCCTTTTATTTTTTAAAATAAAATCTTAAAATTTTATTCTTTAATTAATACTACATGAGAAACACTTACTATTTGTATCATCTTAAAAAAATATCTATATAAAATAGGAGTATACTCACGCTATTTATTTCATGTTAAGTGATCTTCAATGAAATTTTAAGTTATTATATTAATTAGATTGATAATCTAAACGTGATTCATTTTAATTATTTTAGAATATGATAAAGAAGTAAAATTACTCTATCAAAGCCTAAAATCATAAGCAAAGAGAAATTTAGTAGGAGAATCAATTTTATGACAAAAATGATTAAAAAAAAATAGCAATTGAAATATGCACTTCCTTACCAGAGTAATTATAAAAATGATAAAATTAAGATATTACCTTTTAAAGACTAATACCTTGTCAGAACGTAATGCAACAAAAAAAATTTCTAATTTGCTATTTTATAAATTTATTAGTTCACTCCATTATATAAGTCTTTCTCAATCACACATTTAAATTGGTATTTATTTGAGTCAACCATTTGATATTAAAATAAAATGTCAATTTAGATGCCACGAAAATGATTTTTTTTAATTTAAAGAGGATTTATTTAGTTTAACATAAAATGTTTAAACATAAAAAGTAGTGAGCAAAGAAAAATTCTAAGAGATGTTACACATTCTAATGATACAATGCTTTGGATTCTCATGTTTTGAATGAAAAACTAAAAAAAGGGAAGAAAGGACAATAACAATGTATGAGACCCACTTCAATGAAACTGAGTAACATTTATAACATTTATATTTTCAAATTTTCCATTGTTACTTAGCTCACAGAAAATTGCTCAAATCCAATGTAACTAAAAATAATCACAAAAATAATTGTTTATCCTATGATATGAATATACTTTCCATTTAATAGTGAGCAATCTAAAACTTTGAAAAAAGATAGCAACTACACTTATAAAAATAATATGGTGATAGATAACAAAAACGAATAACAGAACTTCCAAGAATCGAGTAGTGACAAATAAAAATAGATAATGCATCTTATAAAGTCTAAAAAATGTACAAAAAATGAACTTGTAAGTTGCACAATTTACCTTTTTGTAAAGAATAGTTTGTAGAGATTAGGAATTAAAAAAAATATTAACAATAGTAAATAAAAGAATAGAAGGTAGTAAAATTTCATATGAATAATAAGATGCTAATCACCTACTTATACTCGTATAGACATATATGAATCTAAGTGAATTTCGATAAATAAACCTGTGTCAATAGTTATACAACATCACATTTAGTAAAACAACCTGTTTTTATAATTTTTCTATCCAAAATTATTACAACCACCCATTGCAATAATAAAAAAATCCTAAAAAGATCTAAAAAATGTTCACAGCAATTTTAGACAAACTATCATTCCAATAAAATTATTTTTGTTACAAAAGATCAATATACCAAGAAAAAAGGGCACAAATTGAAATGTTGATCTAAAAAAGAATAAAAATCAGTTATCAAGTAATAGAAAAAAAATCAGCACAGGAATGGGCAAAAATTAATTATGAAGATAATAGTATTTAATTGTCTAAAAAGCTATATGAGTTATACGCTTGTTCAGCATAATCAATTGGGCACATATATTCAAAAATAATAAAATTAAATAACAACTAATATAATACAATTAAGTTAGTAGAGAATCTTTTCAATTAACGAAATACCGCAAAAAAAAACTAAAGATCATGTGAAAATCAAGCTCAAAAGATTTACTGGTAGCTAAAACATATACACAATCCAAGCTAACAATTTAAAAGTATTAAAATTAAGTTCAATAAACCCAATAAGAGATAACCCAATCTCAAAATTAATTGTAAATGGAGCAAAAGTATAACATCTCTCTTAGCTAATACCCAATTATCTATGACAATGTTATTAGTTCTAATACTTATAATATGAAATGAGATTATTTTCTTGGACTAAAATTGGTCATAGACATCAAATATTAATAAATTTATAGATCAATTGCCAATGCCTAATACGCTATAATAACTTAACTCAATCAACTTTAAACCAATAAAAATCAGTATCAAGCAAAGTGTCACCTCATAAAAATGCTTCCACAATACATATTTCAGATATCAAAAATACATAAACAAAAGGTGAAACAAAAAAGACACACAACAACATTTTATCTAATCTCCATCCGACGCATGCATAACTCTGAATTCCCAACCTACAGAACTTATTGAAAACAGTGAACATTCCATACCAAATCCTTTTAGAAAATATGAATAAAAAACAATGAATATTCCATACACACGAACTAATCCTTTAATATTGGAACAAAACAAAGCCAAATAAAACCAAAATGAGAGAAGCCAGAAAGCAAATCTTAAAAGCTAATCTTTAAAAAATAAACAGAATCGACAAAAATTAAACTTATCTACAAAAAGTGATCCACATTAAAATCCTTCGCCGTAAAACAAATGGCCCTTAAGCTATTGTCTTCTTCCATACTCTGCACTTCATAGTTTTAAAACCACACACTAAGGAATCACAAAAGTAAATACCTATCTTGGCAAAAGTAAAAAACTAATAATAAAGTCAGATATCCCTTTAAATCTTGGTAATGAATATTTTATTGGATGAGCTCTTTACATAAAGCTTATTATAGAAAAAAAAAACAACAATTTCATTATTGCAAAATAAAGAAAAATTATAAAAGTGCAAAGATTAGTAATCAAACACGTAGCCCCATATGTTTCCTCTTTAGAACTGCTTTTGTGCCACCTTTCTCCTTTTCTTCTTGAGCTTGTGAAACCCAGTCACATAGTCCTTTCACAACCAAACCAAAATTCTCACTTTTATTAATATCATTATACATTTAAACTCTAAATCACAATCACATAAGTTGCAAATTTTTTCAGCACAAAGAAAAATTCTATGAAATAAAAACCAAAAATAAAAACAAAACAGGGCACCGCCTATTTTTCTCGGCATAACGAAGAAATAAAAAGGATTCATCATCAAAACTACCAAACTTGGAACCCACCAGAGATAAAATTACAAAACTAACCTCTTCTTTTAAAGGAATCATGGACAATTCCAATCAGAAAAAATTGCTTTCAACCTATTGTTTCTTAATTTAAACTCATAAAAACACAAAGAATTAGTCTTTATCTCAAGGCATTGTTCTTACCAAAGCAGTTCACACACAAATCATCTATACTTACTAATTAATGTAATATCAACCGAACGATCATTAGCGAGTGGCCAAGTCACTGCCTAAACCAAGTGCAATAATTTAGCTCAGCTAACCAAAATTGTTAATTAACACAATACTACTTACCTAACACATATATGAGACCAAGAAGTAAGTCAATGATGGCTTAAACTCAAAAAATTAAATTGAAAACACTGAAAATAACAGATTGGCAAAAGATAATCCTACTGATATATCTGCTATCCAAACTCCAACAAAGTTTCAATAGTATGAGTATCTCAAAAGCTTTCCATTCATACAGAACAGGCTCCCATGAATACACCTCCAATGTTATTTAGTGAAACAGGAAGAGTATGCGCAATCTGCAGGAGAACAAATTTTGACCAAATGAAGAACAAATTTAAAAGATGAAAAACTGATTAGCTACACACTAATTTTAAATATTGTACAAGCCAAACACAACCTTGAAAAAATATTCTTACAGTCTTTTTTTTTTGCATTACTTGATGATCTTCATTGCTCCAAACTTATCTGTTATAGAATGTCCAAAACCAAAGTATTCTTTCTTCTCTATATGTTATAGAATAAGGGCTACTGATTACAGGCATCAAACCCAAATAGATAGAATAATCAAGAGTAATAAAGAGGATAACAAAAAGTATAACAAAATTTAATCAAAACCCAAAAATAAAATGATAGAATAATACCTGTGTTTGGGTACAATATTATGGGGAGCTTTTTATATGATTCATATTCAATTGCATCGGACTGGACAGAGTAAGCTGAGTTTCCATCATCGCCACCCTCTTCTCTTTCTTTCGTCAAGCTTCCTTTCATCACCATCGTGATATCTTCTTCTTCACAACCGTGACAAAATATTCACTTCCATTAGTATCATTATCATACACTTATAATCTATATCACAAACACAAAAGTTGCAAATTTTTGCAGCACAAACAAAAATTCCAGCAAACCAAAAAAACAAAATGGGGAGTCTCCTATTTTTTTGACAAAAGAAGGAAAAAATAAAAAGGAAAACATGAAGGATTTTAAGTACCTCGTTCCTGGTTGAACTGAAACCCCTAGTCAGACTTGGATGAACAAATAGTGGCGGTGCCTCTCGTTGACAAGAGGGTCTAAATCTCCAACGTACAACAACCGTGTAATGAAGTGGTTCCTCACAGCTAGGCTTGCTGATGAGAGAAAAATACAAAGGAAACACATCAGCTTGTCTGTAACTCAAAGGCCTTAGCCTATTGTAATCTTCTTGTCTTGTAATCCACAAAATTAATCCATATAATATAAGCATTTTTAATAGTATTAATGATGTATCATCAGAAACAATCCAAGATGAACAGCTTTAACAAAAACATCTTACCTAAAAGTATGCTCAAAATAGAGCCTTCTTTGTTTTCCTTTTTTTCTCTTTAATTTTTTCTTATAGAAGCAAAAGAGAAGGACAAAGCTCTTAGTAACCACTTACCAGTACTCAAAAGTATACTCAAAGTAACTTAGCTCGCACTGCTTCTGAAGAGTAAGCCTCCCTTAAACCAAGACATGCACAACACACATTTTCACATTTCAACATAAAATTTTTTTATAGAATTAATTTTTGCTTACTTGATGATCTTCATTACTCTAAAATTATCTCTATAGAATTTCCAAAAACAAATCCTTTTTATTCAAACCAATTCCAGCTAATAAATTGAGAACTCAAAACATTTTTCGAGAAAATTTTTATTGGCATATGTGAAGTATTAGCGATGAGAGGATTGACATACCAAATGAAGAATTTCTAACAATGTGATGCTGGTTGCGAATCCATAACACTCTGTTAATTTAGTCTTGGATCCAATTAGTTAAAATGAAATGGACATAACATACAAAAGTAACCTCATAGTCTTCTCTATATGTTATAGAATAAGGGCTGCTGACTACAGACATCAATCCTAAATAAATAGAAATATCAACAGTATGGAAGAAGATAGAAAAAATTATAACAAAATTTAATTAAAATCTAAAAATAAAATGATAGAATAATACCTGTCTGCTAGGGTACTTTGGGAAGCTTTGGTATGATTCATTTTCAACTACATCGGACTGGATAGAGTAAGCTGAATTTACGGGAGGCATTGATGGAAATTCATTCTGATGCTTTGAAGGAGTGACTTCAAACCACCAAAAGCTTGTCTGTGTGCTTCCCCTTGTATCCTTAAGATCAGGTCAACAATTATACTTTTGGTTCTTTGGCTTTTGATGCAGTTTATAGTCAAGAAAAGCAATTAATTATTTTTTCTGTTGAGGCTAATGTATTAAAAGGAATTATATATTTACATGTAAAAGTATATATGTATAGAGATTTGAATTGCATCCACAACCTAATCAGCAATATAAAGCTACATTGAATAAGTGGCTAATAAACAATCACAATGATAATACGGTTTAATAATCAAACTTCACTATTTTTTTTAGTACTCAGACGTACTCTCTCTCTAGGTTTTCCTCTAATGATGTGTATAAATATCCTTTACACTTTTCAATTTTCAGTTTATTAAAACCCGACTCACAGGCCAGCTTAATGGAAAGCTAAAGCTTGTATCACCAAATAAAAGAGAAAAAAATCAAACAAAATCATCCAATTGGAAAATCTCTTAACGCTAGTTTCTATCTTTCTCATACAGTATAAATTTCATTAATATTTTACTCAACATGCTGCATTTCAATAAAAAAATATTTAATGACAAAAAAGAATATGAGAAGAAAAAAACACAGCTCGATTCCTACTTTTACTCTCCTATTTTCAATATACAAATCCTAAAATTACAATGGAACCATATCATCAAAGCATAATATGTTTAAGTTACAAACAAAAAATAAACTGCCCTATGTTCATCAAAATTTAATTTAATTAAAACAAAACTTTTTTTAATTCTTACCAATGCTTTTAAATGATGAAGTAACTATTTTTAAAGATATATACTTCGTAAAATAATCTTTAAGCTTTAATTACATTTTTAAAACAATAAAAATAGATGAAGAAATAATGAACAACAAAAGAAAACAAAATATTAATTACATCATAATAAAAACAAACCAACCCATGAATAAATAATAAAAAGTGAACTGAAAGAAGAAAGAGAACTCAAAAACCACCTCACCTGACCAAAATGAATATTATGCACAACGAAGGCAATCACAATTCTCAGCTTCCTTCCTCACCACATCAAATACTGAATCCATCAACTCAGCATGTTCCATGTAGTGTCCTTTCGCCCAGCTTATCAAACACAGAGTTCTTAGTATTCATATATTTTGCATTTTTAATTATATTATGCACAAACAATTTAACCCCTAAAACATTCAGTGAAAGAAAATAAATTCAATTATGAAGAACAAACCTTCCTGATAATAGCTATATTTGCCTCTCCTTTACCTAACACTTTGCTAGCGGCATTTGTTAAGACCAACATCTTTATAGTTGATGAGGGAGGCACACTGAGTATAACAAATGAAGCTGCAAAAACATGAATTGAATTGAATTGAATTGAATTAATCAGATTAACATAAAAAGGAAAGTAATTTAGTCGTATGTTTAAAAATGTATATATACCATTAATAAAAAATTATGTTCTCAACAATCTAAAGACTCATATATAGAAAAGCCATACAAATTTGTTAAGTAATAAGTAAGTTAAATACTTTGCACAATTGAAAATTGTTCGGAGTTCTTGGGCATGGATATACAGAAATATTTGTAAATTTCAAGTTAGATACTTAAATGATACAATAATGACGGTAACACCGTTTCATACGGTTCATTTAGAGAAACTATAATTTCGACACCAAACTTCTTCAAGTCAGGAACATCTTTGGGGGATGGCACTGCACCCAGCAATAAAAACGGTAATCAACAACAAAAACACTTCAGTTAAACCACTACTACAAAACACATCACCAATCAAAACAAATTATTAATAATACCATCATGGAGACAAACAAAAATTACAGGAAATCAAAAAAATCAAAAAATAAAATGTCGGCATAAGAAGGAAAAAATAGGAAGGAAACACGAAGGATTTTAGGATGCGTTTGTTTTCGAGAACAAGACAGGACAAGACAATGAGAACAGGACAGGACAAGGCACTGATGGACAGAGACACAAAATTTTGTGTTCTTGTATTCCGTTTGGTAATAAACTAGAACAAATTATGAAATTCTAATTTATTCTCATTTTTTTCATTCAAAAAATTTGAGATGAAAAATATAATAATAAAAAATATAATTGTGAAAAATTAACAAGAATAATGAAAGAAAAATAAAAAAAGTTGTGTCCCTTGTTAGTGTCTCCGTGTTCTTCCTGTCAAGATAGACACAAAATACACTAATTCAATGTCTCTGGACACGTTGTCTCTGTCCATGTCTCCTCTGCCAAATACGATCGTATATCTCTGTGTCCCTGTCTCAGTGTCCTGTCTCTATAAACAAACGCATCCTTAAGTACCTCATTCTTGGTTGAACCGAAACCACTTGCCGGACCCGGATGAACAAATCGTAGAGGTGTCTCTTGTCGGTCGACCTCAGGGTCCAAATCCCTGATGTAATACCCTAACTTTTAGCACATCATGATCGTACCAAAAGTGAGACGTTATTACCCTGTTTTCCTTATTTACTATTTAATATTGAGCCTTTAGTTCGATATCGCGTTTCAGTTTTATAGAAAATTCCAGAAAATTATTTTGAGTAATTAAAATCATATATCAAAGATCTTCAAATAATAATAATCACATAATTATTAATAATAATAAGTGCTATACAAATAAATTCAATATAAAACTCGAATACAATATCTATCCCTCTGGATAAAATAAAAGCTAAAGCAACAAGGGCGAGGGAACTCTATAAAAACAACAGAAATCACAAGTAAATCTCTTCTCGTTCGCAGCTTCATAATGAAGCTTCAAACCTGTCACTAAAAGGGTGAAAGATTTTGGGGTGAAAACAAACCATGCGTTCTTAGTAGGGAATTGGAATGGCGTAAAAGTTATGAAATAAAGTGCAAATAATTAACTTTACTCAATAAAACTTTATTTTTATCGAACCCTTTGAAAATAATCTTGATTTTACTTTAGCTAACTAATTACCTCTTTTTAAAATCTCTAAAATCAAAACAAATTTTAAATATAAAACTAATCACATTGTCCGTCTATCAGCCACATAGTTAATCTTCAGTCAAATGCCAATTTGTAATCACTTTAATACATTCACAAACAAATAGTACAAGCAAGAGATTCAATTCAATGTACAAGGAAGTCGCAACAAGGCAAACAGCACAATCACAAAGTAATAAGACAAGCAAGCGCAGTCAAATGCAAATGTACAAACAACATGATGCATGTCTATCCCTAATGTAGGTCATCAACTCATCTGTCGGTTGCCTACCCGCTCCCGACATTACCCAGATACGAGTCCTAGATATGGTTTCCAAATGCATCCAGTGTGCTTATAAGTCTTACGGCTAAGGCGCATACAGTGTGACTTTCAATGTGCTTACATTTGAAAAACAGTTTTCAGTGTGTGAGCGTCCCCACTATACATTTGGCACTAAGACCCAAACAATTTCACGTCTGCTCTTCTGTGGCAGACAATCTCTTTAAGTTAATGTATTCTTTAAATCCTTGTTCTCTGCTCTCCTGTGGCAGAGATTCCTTTTCTTAAAAAAATGAGCTCAAAACAATACTTAAAACAAAATCTCTCCTTACAAAATTGGATTTAAAATATTATGTTTTTCTTAATAAATCGAGTTTAAAAATAGAATACACATTTTCTCAACTAAATAAATCTTAAATAATTTAATTTTCCAAAACCAAATCTTTTAAAATAACTTTTCAAATAAAACCTTAGATTTTATAAAATTTCGTCAACATTTCTTCTAAAATTCGAACTAAACCACCCTTATGGGTTTCCTATTCCTCAACAATTCACCAGCCTTTTTCTCAACAATTTTTAAATCAACGAAATCTTTAATAATAAGAAAACAGTCACAAATAAACCGTCATCACAATAAATCCAGACCAAGTACAAGCCTAAATCAATTCAACGCTCAACACAATATCATCCAATCAAATTAACATATCCAGTAACTAATAATTTCTCAAACAAGCTTGTAACAATATCCACCATCATTAAATAAATCTCAATTACGCAACAATCACATTTTCACAACCTCAATCCAAACTTAATTTCACCAATTAATCTCTTATAACAATCAAACCAGTCACATTCACAACAATAATCCATACTTAATAATATTACTATAATTAATATATATATATTTGTAATTATTTAATTAACTTTGTAGGCATTCTAAGTTAAAAACGTTTAACTTTAAAAGAATAAATTCTCTACTTCCGTATGAAACCAAAATCAACGAAAGCTCCAGAGAAGCTTTCTCACTGAGCTGCTAAAAAAAAATATTAGAAATCGTTTGTGTTTTTTAAAACTCTAATTGACCGAATTTAAGGGGAGGGAAATTACGTTACCGTCAATTTTTATTGAACAAAAATAATGTCAACCTGTAGAGGAGAAAAATACAAATACTTTTACCAGATTAGATTTTTAATTAGAGTTACGAATAAAAAAAATCGAAAAAAGAAAATAGAAGGAACTCACGGTTTTCACCATGAAATTCGGCTATTCTCTCCTTTGTTTGGATAACATGCAAGCTCGGTTATTGCACAATAAATGTGCTTAATGGATTTGATGATGATTTGGGCAAAGAAAGGTGGTTAGGTGTCACCTTTTGATATATATATGTAATGAGGCATAAGCCACGTTTGGCTTTAACGAAGGATGATTATATTATGGAAAAGTCTAGGGGACCAGCAGTTTTATTGAATTTTGGCCAGCACGTAACCAGCAGAGTAAGGTGAGCCATTGGATGAAATTCACATCAATCTCACACCATCAAATTATCATTGATGGCTAGTTGATGGCTAACAATCACAAAAATTGCTGGCCTCCTAGCATTGCTCTGATATTATTATATAAACTTAATGAAGGAAACTAATGAATTGATGTCATGGTTGTATATGTGCATTTATGCATAAAAGTCACGTTCTCAAATCCATTTTGCTTAGCTTGTTCCTTTTAGTGAATTTGGTTAGTTAAATGGAAGAAGTATTAATATAATAATTATAATAATAACAATAATAATAATAATAATAATAATAAATTTAAATTTTATCTATTAAAATAATTTTTAATAAATAATTTAAACTAATAAAATTAATTATAATTAAATTAAATTTTAATAATAATAAAATTTTATTTAATTATTTTTGTTAACAAAAATATTTTTTTAAATAATATCTTAATATAATATAATAACTTATAAATAACTAATTATTTAATTTTTAAAATTAGGAGTCTTACACTTGATGTACAACACTAATAAACTGATTCATCACATTTGCCATACCTACCTCCGGTTACGAAAGAGCGGTTGCGATGCTGTTCTCTGGTGGACGCAGTTTTGCAGTCGACGCCGATTCGTTGCCGTCTTCTTTTCCTTCTTCTGTTGTATTTTCTTTTTCTGTTTCGTTGTGCTCTTTCACTATTCAACCCTCTTTTCCTGCAATGTCGTTGGAGAAATCTTTTTCCAACCATCGCCATTTTCTATCTTCTCTTCCAGCTACTCTTTTTATCACCGCGAGCTCTTTTTATTTTGTCGGTGAGAGAGAGAAGAAAGAAATAAGAGAGAGATGCAAAAATTCAAAATTTGTTTACTCAATTTTTGATTTCAAATATAATGATCTTTTGTTCAAATTCTGATCTTTTTGGAAAAGATTCCGCACAAAACCTTTTCTTCGTGTAGTCTTGTTTTTCCTAATTTTTTGTGCTACTTATCGTATAAATAAATTGGACATTTATCGAATAAAGAGACTATACACTTGTCAAGCATTCAACCTACTACTACTTATATATTAATAGATTAATTAATAATAGATAAGGGTTTGCATCCCAGCTGTGAGGCGTGTGAGTGCGTATCTCTGACCAAAAGAAGAAAAATGAAGGATCCCACAATTAGGCGATGCAAAAGAGTGAAATAATTAATGTTGTCTAGGCTTTAGTACAAATCAATAATACATTACATTGGTAGCACGAATTATGCAAGGAGCAATCAAATTGAAATATTTATTTCTGTATGACACACCTAACAACAATAGCAATGATGGAGATAAATATTTTTGTTCCTATCTATATCTACTAAGCAATCCTTTTACAACACATACATCAACTAAACCACAATGAATAATAACAATCTTAATTATGGGACGCATTTAATTTAATTTAATTTAAAGCTCGTCGTTAAGAGACGATGGTAAAGGGTTAGTAGATGAGGTTTTGATAGGGTAGGAAGCCTCTATTGCAATGCCACATTGACCATGCTTGTGGGATATGCCCCTTTGCATCCTAATGTATCCATGTTCTCCCCAGTCTGGTCCCCATGAATTTTTCACTATCCAATATTTGTATCCGTCTTTTGTTGTTCCATACCCAACAATTGCAACCCCATGGTCTAGGTTAGTACCACATGCCCCATTAAATACTCCCTGCAATATTCTTGCAAACATTAATGTCATTCCAACTAAACTATAGAAAATCAATTTTTAGTTAATTAATTCTAAAATTTAAAATTTAAAATTTAAATAATCTACTGTAACTATGGAGCGTTAAATAATAATAATGAATAATATTTCAAATTAGTCTTTACAAAATTTTAATAGAATATTTTAATTTTTAATAAATTTTTATTTTATTAAACAAATATATTTTCATATCAAATTGTTTGTCTATATAAAAAAATTATATAAAATTTAAAAAATTATTATTTTTATTAAATAATAATAAAGACTAATTTATTTAATTTTTCATTCAGAATTAATTGGAAGATTAATTTGTCTAACAAAAAAAATTAAAAATTGATCATTTGATTATTAAAATTTTTTGAAAATTAAAAAGTCGTTTAAAAGTAGCAATACTCAATAATAAACAAACTTGCCTCAGAGTAAAATTGAAAGTCGGATCCCGAGGCTTCAATGGCAACAGACACAGGTTGGTTGGCAACAGCCTTCAGCAATGCCGCCTCATTGTTCGTTGGAACATCCTCATGTCCATCAATTGACACTACATCCTTCTTCGCCTGCATCAATATATCAGTGTTTTTACAAGGGTTAGAATTTTAGCTGTATACTAATAAGTACCTTGTATGCTGTAGTTAATTTAATTATGAGTTTAAGATTGATACATTGGTGTAAAACGTTTTACATGATAATTTAATCATATTTTTTAAATGACTATTTATACAATAAATATAAAATGTAATTATTTTACTGACATATTATTATATAATTAAAAAGATTAAAATACCTGATATCCGTTGATAGTTCAAAAGATTAAAATATGTTAGGTACCTTGGATGCATCGCAGGTGCCATCTTGTGCAGTGTAAGGGTAATCAGTTTCGGTTGTAATGCCACCCTTTTGTTTGATGAACTCGAAGGCATAATCCATAAGGCCACCATTGCATCCTTGATTTTGGTTTGTGTCACAATCTATGAGTTCTTGCTCAGATAAGGATACTAGGTTACGTGTCTTTATTTGGTTGATGCCTTCAACTGCTACCACTGTTGAAAATGCCCAGCAGCTACCTGATGTACCACACCACAAAAAAATTTTCATTTTAACCCAAACAGAAACATCATTAGGAGTTTGCTAAACATTTTTAATTGAAAATATAGTACATACAGCTAACATATTTTTATAAATTACTTTCTTTTTTAAAATTATCAATATTTGAATGTTGAACCTCAAACATTATATATACTACTCAAACTTAATGCTTCATTTCATAATTTAATCATGACAATTTACTAAAAAAAAATCTAATAATTAATGAATGGAATTGAAAATAAGGGCCGAGGAAGAAAATTTTGAATCTAATACTTTTTGTTAGGAATATAAAAAATGATATCATCATGTGATACACACTTTTTCTTGTTAGAATATATATTCTAACATTTCTGATGATGACGTGAGTTGTTGATTAATTATTAAGTTAATCATATTTTTTTATAAGCAAGGTTATACGATTAATAAAATTTAATATTAATATTTAGACAATTCTAAATATTAACAAAGACTAAATTTTAATAGTATAAAAATAAAATATTAATTTAAAATATAAATTAATATTAATAAAAATATTATTAGCCTCTTAAGATTTCCTTTCAAAATCACAAAACTCGCTTCGAGCAAAATAATAATAATAATAATAATAATAATAATAATAATGGTGACTATTTTGTTTATTACCGCATTGGCCTTGATCTTTTACAGGAGTGACAGCACCTTTCTTCCTCCAATCCACAGAAGCAGGAACCCTCTCAACATTCTCATACATGAAGGTCCCATTGCCACGTGGCATGCCGCGGAACATTCTATGATGTCCCACCTTGGAGGCAGCATAGATGGTCCTGAACTCATGGTTGGTCAAGTCAGCAAATTTGTTCAGCTTCAACTTGTAAGGCTTGTCCAACTTGTTTGTTTCATGGACATGCATCACGTTCGCCTTGAACACCTCGAAACGTTTCTTCTTATCGTCGAGGCTTCTAGAAACCGTGTGGTGGCTCCGCCACCTCTCGTACAAGTCCCATAGGGATTCCTCCGATTCGAGTTCTCTCTCGTGGAACTCGAAGCTCTCGGAGAATCCTAGGACTAAAGCGAGGGATAGAATAACACACAAGAGCTTCTTCATTGTGTTTTTCTTTGTATATATGCTTTTGGTTTCAATTATTCGATGGATGAATGTGAATGAAGATGCAGAAAACAAAGAGCTTGGGATGCTTTATATAGCTAGGGAAATGAAATGAAAAGAAAAAGAAGAAGAAAACAATGGATAATGTGAATGGAAGAAGTTACATGTTCCTTAAGGGAATCAACAATTAATCATCGATAATGATAATGATCATGCATGATCGTGCCATGGACTATACGTTGAACACTGAGCTAGGATTATGGAGAAGCTAAGAGAGAAGAAAGGACTATTATTATTATTACAAGAATTTTGTTAGGTACACAATAATTTTTGTAAACAATATCAACAATAAATTCTAAAATTAATTTAATAAAATAAAAAAATATTCTACTCTTAAATTATTTCTTAAATCTTAATATTGGGATAATTATTTACATATTTAATAAATTAAACATTCAGCTATTGTTAATTGTGCATGAATAAATTGAATCGAAAAAAATAACTATCCAATTTAGAATAATCAACATAATCATCTGTATATATATTGAATTAAATATCTGACATATCTATTATTCACATTGTTTAATATTTTTATTTTTTTTTCTATATTTTTTTTCTATTATTATGTGTTGATTTTGCATAAATATGGAAGCAATAAGGACTTCAATTAGTGAGATTAATTTATTGTTGGTACACGTTGTATACATCGATATCACACCTGTAAGATTTTAGATATATAGATAATCAAATAAAGGATGGAAAGTTGAGAAGTTTTGATTTCTTATGGATAATAAAATAAATATAAGAGTTGGTGCATAATTGGTGTATATGTTTAGCTAATGATATCTTTAATTTGTGTGCTTCAAGAGTCATCTTTCGATTGCATGCCGACCACGCTATTACCATATGGAGAGTGATAGGTAGGTTTATATGAGTGTACTTGTGCCTTAGTTACGTTTAGTTATGAACCACTTTGTCTTATTGTGTGCTCGTAACAGCATCATTATTTATGCATATCCACATAGCTAGGAAGTACGTATAGGATCTCTTAATTAATAACAGTAATGTTAAGTAGTCAAAAACTCACCAATGATAAATAAAAATATATACTTAATCATTTATAGGAGATTATGCTCTCTCTTAATTTAATAAACATAATTAATCTCCTTTTATAGAATTATTCTCTTTCCCTTAATTACACCAAAAGTTCATCTAAATTTTATGTAAATTAAATTTTAAAAATTTCTTTTTTTATTATTACAATTTTTTTAAAGTTAGGAGTAAGACACAAATTAATAACCTTTAGATAAGTATAGAAAAATTATATACTATTTAAGTTATAGCTCATTTGCTCCTATTATTACATCTAACAATTATAAAATCTTTCTTTTAAATAAAAAATTTTAAATCAGTACACTACATTTTATAAAAAAATTCAAATATCTCAAATTCAATTAATTTTAATTTATTGAAAAATAAAAAACATAAAAAACTTATTATTTTATGACCCGAAAAATAAAATAATAAATAATAATAAATTAATCTCAATTTGTTGATTATGGATATTATATGTTTGAATTATAGATGTTATACATATATAAAATTATGAATGTTAAATTAAAAATATTTTAACATTTCTACAATGCAAGTCATATTACATTAAAACTATATGTTATAAAATAAAAAATTAGAAATGAAACATGAAAAAAATTATGAATTTTTTTTAAATATAATTATTAACTAATCAGATTAAAATCAATAAATAAGCATAGAAAAAATATAAATAAAAATATAAAATAATTTGAAATCATGACTCATTAACGCACAAGTGAGATAATTTGAAAAATAAATAGCTTGAAATTGAGTAATATCAATTGTAAAAACATATTAACTATGAAAATTATATGTATGAAATTATGGATAATATGAATGAAATTATAGATATTATGTGTGTGAAATTAAATACTAAGTTAAAGATATTTTTACAAATTTTAGTATGTAAGTTTTATTCTTATATACCTACTGTTATAAATATAAAATAGAATATTAAATATAAAATACAAAAAATATGAATTTTTTTAAATAAAATGGTCAAATTCAAATGCCATAAAATAAAAAAAAATAGAATAATTGTTATAAATATAAAATAGAATATAAAATTCAAAAATATGAAAAATAAAAAATAGAATAATTGATACTTGACAAAGATTGTAATAAAAAATTTAAAAATATAAAACAATAATTAAAAACTAATAAGACAATACTTGTAAAAAAACAATCTTATATTGTGAATAAAGATTGAGTACATACAAAATTTAGATGAATGAAAAATTTTTCATTAAGAAACAAATGCTTGTGTTCTTTGGGAGGAGTTATGTAACAATCGTATCACCAAAATGTCATACTTTTAGCTGTGTTATTTTAATAATAAAGAGTATTATGACAATTTTAAATATATTTTTAGTAGGAGTCTTTAAACTAAAAACTACATTTTACTTTGTATGAAAAACCAAAAATATATATATATATTTTTTTATACACACATGTAAGAAACCTTCATACAAGTAATATGTCAAACTTCATGCATATCTCATTACAACTCTTATCCTTCTTTGTAATAACAATAACAACAACAACAACACAAAGGCATTAAAAACAAATATAGCGCAACCAAAATATTTAGAAAGGTCTTCACAGGCTTCTCATCCATTTTTTGAGAAACAGAGAGCTATAGGAAGTGAGAACCTAATCTCACCAGAGAAGTTTTAAAAATTGTAACAAGAACATATATATATAAAGTAAGGATCGAATTCAATCGTAGTGATCAACATTTGTCTTATAAATCTTACCAATCAATAGTTAATTACTCAAAATTCAAATTTATATTTTAACCTATAAAAACTCCAATCAAAACAAATATATAATAGCATTTTGCTATATATACCGAAGAAGTAATTTCAACAAACTCACAGCTGATTCATCCAATATAACATAACCAAATCATGACCTCCGATCCAACACATAATCACATCACATCCTCCGGCCTAACACAATATCACATCACGGTCTCCGACCCAAAATATACACAAACCACGACAATCTGAAACCACGAGTCACAATCACATAGATAGTCAAATAATCGCTCAAAAGAGCAAGTATAACAAGTAGTACAATTAGTAGTTAACAAAATATCAATTAGGCAAACCAAGTAATTATGCATACCCAAAAAATGTAAACAAATGCAGTATGATGCATGTCTGTCCTATTGGCCATGAGCTCACATGCCGATTATCTGCTAAACCCGTCACAAAATTCGGTTGACATCCTGGATCAGTCTCTCGATGCACATCTCCAAGAGAAATTATACAAATCATGGTACCATTATCTCAATGGAGAGTATCGTTTCACCTTCTCCTAGAGGTATAAACCGTGCCAAACAACGGAGAGTTCCGTCTCACATCAACGGAGAGTGTCCTCTCACCTTCCTGAGTGAAAGTGGGCATTATGTATCGTCGTTCCTACTAAGCCTTATGCACAAATCTCAAGTGAGCATTACGTATCACCGTCCTCATGAGATTGTGCTCAAAATCATATCACGCAAGTGGAATAACACTTAAATCTTAGCACATAACCAGGACAAACCACCGTCAGTTATCACATTTTAATAATATTCACAATCCATCATGCTCAAAATCATTTAACAGAACAACGGCTAAAAACTTTTTTGGAGCAAAATGATTTACTTCAAAAAATGGAACCAAGAACGTTTTTGAACCAAGAACGATCTACGACAACGGTAAAGTTCAATGGCGGCAGGAGCAGTTCGACAGCAACAGAAATACAGGCTTGATGGCGGCTGTGGTAGCTTCGGTGTCGTTCTCCTTCTAGTTCTCTCTCGCGGTGGCGCGATGGCAATGTGACAGTGGATCTGATGGCGATGACGACGTACAGCTCGGCGACGGTGACCAGGGGTCGACGACGGAAACCCTCTAGCGGTGGTGATGGGACACAATCGGCTGGGACTTGGTGAAGTTCGATGGCGGCGACTCCTCTCTCCCTCGTGTCACATCTTTCTCTCTCTTCCTCCTCTTGGTTCGATGACGACGGTATCGGCAACACCCAGTCTCGCCGGCGTCGTCCCTTCCTCCATCACCTCTCCTTCTTTTTCCTCTTTTTTCGCCGGGTCACTCTCTCTTTTTGTTTTCTTTCTTCTGACCACTGGGGATGAGTAACAACTGTGTAGAGGTGAGGGTGTGAGTGTAGTGTGTATTAGGATTTGGTGTGAGTTGTTTTGGGAATTAGTGGTTTGGGTAGTGTAGGAATTTTAATAAAAATTAAAAGGTAGAGTAATAATTTAAAATCAAATCTAATCTAATATAATTTTGTTTTGAAAATACTAATTATTCTTCAACTTACACATTATTTTTAACTGAGTACTCTAATTTAAAAATTAGAGATAATCAAATTAATTTTTTTATTCATAAAATAAGGATCAAAATCAATATATTCAAATTAAAGCATATAAAATTCTCATTATTTTTCAATTACTAAAACTTTAAATTATAAATAATAAATTTTTTAATTTATATATAAAAATCTCTAAAAATATAATCTTAAATAATATAATAAATTATAAATAACTTATTATTTAATTTTCAAAAATTTGGAGTCTTATAAAATAAGTCCTATTTTAGTCTTTGAGATTAGTAAATTATACTGATATACTCTCTAACTTCCTAATTACTATAATTTGATCCTTTAGATTAAAAAAAAGTGAACTAATATAGTCTCTTGTGTATTTTCTGTAGCCGGAACTTAACGCTGTTAGTGACGTGGCTCAAGTCTTGCCATACTGGACATATTAGAACGATGTTGTACGCATTTTGACGCTAAAGAAAACACTAAACGACGTTGTTTGAGAATTTGAACAATATTAAAATGTTACATCCCTTCCTTTTGAACAATACTAATTGTTCAAACCCTTAAACAATGTTGTTTAATACTTTTTTTAGGGTCAAAACGCGTATGACATTGTTTTAATATGTGCTGGAACTATCTCGCTAATAGCTTTGATGACGGAAAATACACAAAAGACTATATTAATGTACTTTTTTTAATTTTAGAAGATTAAATTGTAACAATTAGAGAATCAAAGACTAAATCAATACAATTCTCTAATTTCAGAAACTAAAATAAAACTTAACACACTTTAAACGTTTTAGTGTTGGAAATTATTTTGAAAAAAATATGAAGAATGAGTAAATATACTATAAAAAAATTTTACACAGCAAATATGGGATACGCTTTTATTGCTATTATTGTAAATTATATAAATATATGATGGGTTTTAAAGGGAAATAAGATATATATATATATATATATATATATATATATATATATATATATATGAGGTATATGTATAATAATGTACCCAAGTGATATAAAGGATAAATACCTTTTTTAGTTATGTCGTATTCTAATTATTACTAAATTTCAATAAGGTCTTTACCTATTAATATAAGTAAATTGATTGATTTTTGTGATTGGTTGCGAATAGATTGTTTGTATAATATGTTAGCTGGAAGTTGAATTGTCAAATACATTCAATTTTTAGTGATACATGATACTTATATTTGACAACTCAACCTTCAAATGATATGTTATACAGGTAATATATTTGCAACCGATCATACGAATCAATCGGTTTACTTATATTGATGGATGAGAATTTAGTTAACGTTTAGTAATAATTAGGGTGGGACATGTCCTATGGACAAATAATCAAGGACTAAAAATGATATTTACCCTGATATAAATAAAGTTGAAATTGAAAATTTTTAAAAATTTTAGGTTGAAAATAGTTGTCTAATTTTAGTTTCTTATTTTAAAAATAAATAAAAATTTTATCCAGACAAAAAATTGATGGATACAAATCTTTAAAAGAAAATTTAAGTGTTTTTTGGATGGTTAGTTTCTAAGACTAAATTTGATTATAAGAAAAAAATAAGACAAAATATTATGATAAAATACAAAAATTAATATTTTTGTAATTTTTTGTAGTAAACTAAATGTAAGAAAAATAAAATATGAAAATCTAATTTATTTTCATTTTTTTTATATACAAAAAATTTAGAAAAAAATATAATAATAAAAAATATAATTATAAAAAATTAATAGAAATAATGAAAAATAGTGGCGATTTGTGCTGTAAAATATAATATTTTTGTGATAATTTAAAATGGAATTTAGGGGTGATTATAAATGGATGGAGAATTTCTATTTAGATATATCGTAGTGGTTTAAAACTGTCGTCAAATAATCTGATACGATATATTTGATTAGCAATGATTATATCAGCTATTACCGAAAATTGTTGCAAAAATTACTTTTTACACCCTAAAAATTACTGGTTGCTGAATTACTGAAAATCAATTTTGCAACAGTTTTAGATAATTTAATAGTTTGATTAAATTTTTAATTAATAAATTTTAATTATCAATTTTATGTAAATTTGTACTAAATATTTAGTATAGTATATTCATGTTGATCCCTTGATGGAATAGAACTTAAGAGTTTAAATTTTCGAATTTAAAACGTATTTAAAGTAGTTGAAATGTTGGCTTCTTATCAAAAGTATTAAGGTTAGCATCCCAGCATGAGGCGTGTGAGTGCGTATCTCTGACCAAAAGAAGAAGAACTAAGGATTCCACTAATTAGGCGATGCAAAACAGTGAAACAATGTTATCTTGGCTTTAATTCAAATCAATAATACACTACATTGGTAGCACGAATTATACAAGCAGCAATCAAATTGAAATATTTATTATTTCTGTGGCACACACCTGACAACAATAATGGCGCAAATAAATATTTTTGCTCCTATCTATCTCTGGTAAGCAATCATTTTAATCTTTTACGACACATACATCAATTACCACAATGAATAATAACAATCTTAATTATGAGATGCATTTAGTTTAATTTAATTTAAAACTCGCAGTTAAGGCTGCGTACGGTAATGAGAAAAAAATAAGATAAGATACTAAAAATAAAATATAAAAGATAAAAATATAAAAGGTAAAATATTAAATTATTTTTTTATGTTCGAATGTAATTTTATTTTAATTTTTAAAGTTTAAAGTATCCTATTTGATGAATCTAAAAAAATTTTATTTAGTTTTAATGTAATCCCATCGTAAGTTCAAAGTTAAATAATTAACAGAATATCCTATATGACAGCAGTCTAAGAATAAAATCGATAATTTAGGTAGTGTTTGTTTTCGGATGCAGGACACAGAGACATGGACAATACATGTTTAAAAAGTGTTTGGAAGTAGAGATATGGACACTGAACACATTGTCTCCGAGACAATTTTTTATACTTTTGTGTCCACTCTTTTACGAAGGACAACGATGGACACGAAATTTGAAAGAGTGGACACGAATTTTTTTATAAATTTTGTTTTCCTTTTTATCCATAGATATTTTTTATTATTCCATTATTACCCCTTCTTATTTTTTCTATTGTTTGTTCTCAAAGAGGTATTTTCTTCTACATGTTCTTTCTCTATCTTTTTCTTTTTCAGATACTTTCTCTTTTTTGTAGAATTTTTTATTGGGGTGGATAATTTTTTCTTTCTTTTCGTTTTTACTTCAATACTATTTTAACCATATATTATATTATTTGATTTGTAATAAAAATAATAATAAAAATAATTAATCTTAAAACTTTTAAAAGATAAATATTATCAAAAATAAAATTAATCTTTTAAAATACTAAAAAATAATTTATAAGTTATAATTAATTTTATATAATTTAAAAAAATCAGTTTTTTTAAAAAAATCAGTTTTTAGATTAAAAAAATTAGTTTTCTAAATGAAAATAGATTTTTATGTGCAAAAACTATTTTTTTCATGTAAAAACGGATTCTTTTTTAAAATTGACTTTTTATTTAAAATTAATTTGACTTATTAACCTAAACAAAATTTTTATTAATCAAACTCATATTTATTTTTTTTGTTAATCTTAACCATATGTATTCCTACATATTAATAATAAATTCAAAAATAAAATAATTATATTTATAAATTTTATTTTAATATAAATAATATTATATATTTTTTATTAAAATTTTTGGCCTTTTCAAACATTTTTTTCAAGTTCCATCTGTACTTACGTACTCTCATTCTTTATTAAATTAGTTTGTATTTGATGTAAAAAATTTAGAATTACATGGCTATTTTAGTCATTTCATATAATATTTTAGTCTTGTTTATGTGTATCCAAACATAATACGGGACATTACATTAGTGTCTTGTACATCGTATTTAAATAAGGGATGATTTTTAGTGTCTCCGTCCTATTGTCTCTGTCTCAGTTTCATGTTCTGTCCTGTCTCTAAAAACAAACGCAGCCTTAGAGAACAAGTACAAGCTCCAGAGGTACAAAATCAACCGTAGATGCATCAATATATTTATTTATCATTTTTCTTATAATTTAAATGAAATATTTTTTTATAGAACTGAGGAGAATGATAAGTAAATGTATTGATGTATCTAGGGTTGATTTTGTACCTCTAGAGCTTGTATTTGTTCTCCAGATTATCGACTTTGTTCTTGTACTGCTGTCATGTATGTAGGATATTCCGTTAATTATTTAACTTTGACCTCAAGGCGGGACTATATTGAAACTAAAGGAAGCTTTTTTTGAATTCAAATAGGATACTTTAAACACTAAAGACTAAACCAGAATTACGTTCAAATGTAAGAGACTAATTTAATACTTTATCTAAATATAAAAATTAATATTTTTATATTTTATTTGATAATAAACTAAAATAAAATAAAAATATAATTTATTTTTATTTTATTTTATTTAAAAAATAAGATAAAAATATAATTATAAAAGATTAACAAAACTAATAAAAAAATAAAAAAATTATATTACTTGTTAATTTTTTTATAATTTTTTTATTAAAATAAAAATAAAATATACTAATTTAATATTTTTAAATATAATATTTTTATATATATCTTATTTATTAAATACAATTTTATATTTTTACGTTTCTATTTTAATATTGTGTCTATAAACAAACACCATCTAAGAGAGGATGGTAAACGGTTAGTAGATTGATAGGGTAGGAAGCCTCCATTGCAATGCCACAGACCATGCTTGTGGGATATTCCCCTTTACATCCTAATGTAGCCATGTTCTCCCCATTCGTTTTTTTTTTTTTTTTTGGACCTGGCATGTTCTCCCCATTCTAGTAGGCCATGAAGTTTTCATTATCCAATATTTGTATCCGTCTTTTGTTGTTCCATACCCAACAATTGCAACCCCATGATCTAGGTTTGTATCACATGCCCCATTAAATACTCCCTGCAATAATCTTGCAAACATTAATGTAGTTCCAACTTCCAACCAGACCATAGAAAATCAATTTTTAGTAAATTAATTTTAAAATTTAAAATTTTAAATTTAAATAATCTACTGTAACCATGAAATGTTAAATAATAATAATAAATAATGCTCCAAATTAGTCTTTACAAAATTTTAATAGAATATTTTAATTTTTAATAAATTTTTATTTTATTAAACAAATACATTTTTATATCAAATTGTTTGTTTATATAAAAAAATTATATAAAAATTAAAAAAATCATTATATTTTCATTAAATAATAATAAAAATTAATTTATTTAATTTTTCATCCAAATTAATTGGAAGATTAATTTGTCTAACCAAAAAATTAAAAATTGATCATTTGATTATTAAATTTTTTTGAAAATTAAACGATCGCTTAAAAGTAGCATTACTCAATAATAAATAAACAAAAAATGCTAGGAGGCCAGTACAATTTGTGATGTATAATCATCAAATAGTTATTATTAATATTTTTAATAGTGTGAGATGACATCTAATAGTGTAAAATTATTCATTTTTTTAATAATTAAATGCTGATCAAATTTCAATGAAAGTATTGGTCCCTAGACTTTCTCTAAATAGATTTGCCTCACTGTAAAATTGAAAGTCAAATCCCGAGTCTTCAGTGGCAGCAAACACAGGTTGGTTATCTGAGTCTTCAATGGCAGCAGACACAGGTTGATTGATAACAACTTTCAGCAATGCCGCCTCATTGTTCGTCGAAACACTCTCATGTCCATTAATTGACAGTTTGACACTACTGCCTTCTTTGCCTACATTATTATATGAGTGTTTTTTACAAGGGTTAGAATTTTAGTTCTACACTAATAATACGTACATTGTATGTATGGTGTAGTTAATCGTATGAATTTAAGATTTTTGTATTGACAGTGTAAAATATTTTACTAAATCATTCGATCATATTTATTTTTTTTAAATGACTATTTATATAATAAATATAAAAAATAATTATTTTTATCTGACATATTATTATATAATTAAATACATGTGTAAAATTGTAGTTGTATATACAATATATCAATTTTTAATAAGAATAAAAAAATACAAAAATAAGTTATCGTTGACTAGTATCTCTTTGTGTTTTAAATAATAAAGACAGAAAAAGAGAAACCTGTTGATCGAAAAATATTTTCAATAAAAATGAGTTGAATCGAAATGAGTCAAGTGAGATTTTTCGAGAAGATACGCACATGAGTATGAAGTTGGAAATAATCGACGCTAATTTGGATTTCGATTGCTTTGTTGATCGAGTAAGCTAAATCGAGTAGGAGACTCGATCCGAGAAATTAAGTAAGGCCCTCGAAGAAACCGATCGAATAAGTCATGAAAGTGGAAAAGTTAGTAGCTTTTATTACACAAGGAAAAAATAGAGAATATCTACAATCACGCGGCGGAAACGGTTACCAAGAGGAATTGTATTTTAAATTTACAATTTTATTTAATTGTAATTAATTGTAATTCAATTGTCTGTTACGCAAGTTAGCCTATAAATACTAGGAAGTGTTAGGAAATAGGGGTTGGAACTTTTACTCAAAAAAAAAAACACTCTAGCACTCTCACATCTCAGGAAATTCCTGAATTTGCTTGCATTCGAGTTACATTTTCTGTAGGGTTTCTTCCACTTTCTTTTTTCTTTCAATTTATTTTTTCTGTAAATTTAACATTTCAATTAATCTTATTTACTAAGTGTTTTTCACTTTCTCTGTTTAATTTATCCTTCTGCATTTTATCGTTTATGTTAAGAGTTTTTTGATTTAATTAAAGGCATTTTTATTGTTTTCTTTTAATTCTGATGCAAACCTTTTCATTCACCATGTATTTAGTTTTCAAAAACTTTAATTTCTAAGTCTTATTTATCAATTACAAATTTTCTTTATTTTTATTTTCAATATTTGTCTAATCGAAGACGTTTTGATGCACTTCTAGAAAACTGGTACTCGCACAGAGGAGTAGGTTTTGCTCCCAGACCATTAGATATCGAATCACCATCGATTTGCTAAAAATCGATAAAACAAATTGGCACGCCTGGTGAGCAGTTTTAAATCGAAGTGTGTCAAATAAATATTTTTCCAGTAATTTTTAGTGTATGCGATTACGAAGTAGGAAGATCATTCACATGACTGATGAATTATCAAATGTGAATGGTGGTTCATCCACCAATGATAGCATACCAGTATCCATGCAACAAGCCGACGTATCTTCATGTTCGGAAGGTGCAATTGGAATTGAAAGTATAGTCGTTACAACTATTCAAATTGGGAATGTTGGACGTAATACTCGTCCACGTGGTCCTGTGCCACCATATCAACCTCCATTAATCGCTGGTTGGCCCCCTTATGGTCTTCCTCCTGGTTATACCCCACCGGTGGGTGGTTTTATGCCGCCTCTCCGTTTTGGGAATGTAAATGGAGTGAATAATGTCCAAAATCCACAACAATGCTTCGAGTATTCTCACGATTACCATGTGGGCTCTACTTCGAATGCTGCGAATTTGATGGCAGTATATCGACAACAAGTGGAGGAAAATCACCATGACTTGGTCAATTTATTGACTCAGCAACTGACTACAATTCTGAATCCCATGATGGCTGATCATGAATCGAGATTCGAGCGTCTTGCTAGACAAGTCGAGAGGATTGCTCGAATCGTCGATTATGATGAAGGTGAAAGGCATAATGCCCGGGAAAATAACGAGGGAATGAAAAATATTTTTCAAAATGTAAACGATATTCCAAATCGAGAAAATCCTTGCGTAGTTCTCTGAGGTCAAAATGTTGATGATGTTGTAGCTGGATTGCATGGTGATCGCTATTAGGTCACTAGAGTTGTAGAAGAGGTTTTAAATCGGGTTGGGCTGAATGTTGGTTTTATTAATCAGCCACATTTTGTGTCTGCATTTTTCCAAGTAGTTCAAATGGCTGAAGTGTCAAGAGGGGTGAAAATTTCGAAGATAGCAACAAAATTTGCTGGAGAATTTGGAGAATCAACTAATGAACATGTTGCTCGTTATTTGGTTGAGATTGGGAATTTTGCTAATGATGAAAATTTGAAAATGAAATTTTTTTCCTTCGTCATTGACGAAGAATGCATTTACTTGGTTTTTGAATTTCAGACCAAATTCGATCACAACATGGAATCAGTTAGAAACTACTTTTCACGCTCAGTTTTATCTAGGTGAAATGAACGTAGCAGTTACTGATCTAGTGGCTTTGAAATGTGAAGATGGTGAGACCATCAATGATTATTTAATACGTTTCAAAAATGCTAGAAGTAGATGTTATGTGACATTACCTGAAAATGAGATAGTGAAAATAGCAACCATGGGGTTGGGATTCTATATGCGCAAGAAATTGCTTAATGTGCATATTCCTGATCTGGCTCATTTGGCTGAAAAGGTTCGGCAGACCGAGCTTATGAAAAAGGAGAAATAAAAATATAGAAATGAACAGAGGTTAAAAAGTAAATTATTTACTCGAAAAGAAAATGTTGCTTATGTAACCATGGAATCCTCGGAGGAAGAAGTCGATTTCGAAATAGAAGTCGATTTGGCTGAACTTAAGAAATGTCCTCCATATGTGTGTTCTTTGTTAAAGAAGCTTTCCAGCAATGAAAATTCGAATGATTCAAAACTAAAAAGTGGAAAGAAATATAGTTTTGATATTTCAAAATTTGATCAGATTTTTTATGTGTTGCTTAAAGATAAACAATTAGTTTTGCCTGAGTGTAGAACTTTGCTTTCCGTAAAAGATTTAAAAGGAAAGCCTTACTGTAAATTTCATCCAGTAACAAGTCATTCGACTAACAGTTGTGTCCGTTTCAGGGATTTGATTCAAGAAGCAATCATGGAAGGACGATTGAAATTTGATGACGGCAAGAAGGAGATGAAGGTTGATGTAGATCCCTTCAAAGTTGACGCCAGTTGTGTCGAACCTTGCTTAGGGGTGAACATGGTTGGCATGTCTTATGACTTTGATGTGGCTTTAGATGATTTTGAGTCACAAGTGCGGTCTGTGTACCCCAGGACAGGAGATAGCTTACTGGACTTCTTAGTTCAGCAAAAGATTAAAGCCTGGGACGTATCTCTGTGTCCTCGGTGTAATGCTATCTTTGATGCTGAGGCGGCGGCAATCTTTGAAAAGGAAAGGATGAAGAAAGAATTGGCTCATAGGGAAGAGCAAGTGTTCTAGAGGCAGCCAAGTCGACGTATGGAGGGTTCTAATTCAAAGATTCCTCAGCATGATGTGACTGTACCTTTGAGTCAATCTCAGGCTATAGGTGTTCAGTGGATTAGAAATTGTCAAGAATTTCAAAGGTGTGATCATCTATATCGACGAAATCCTCAGTGGGGGCATCGAGCACCGTCTCGAAATCAATATGCCTTCTATCGAGGACGAGCCAAGGGTTACCCAAGAGGAAGACGTGGAAGAAGGAGTTTCAATCAAAGTAAGAAACTTCAAATAGAAACAGGTAAGGAAACAAGCAAGGGGGCAACGCCCGCTGTGCATTCTTGAATTGTCTTTCCTTCTGACGGGGAGACTTATCCTAAAGAGATTCCATCACATATAAAGATGGAGAAAGGCAAAGCAGTTGCTCAGTCTTCTGGAGTCGACAAGAATAAGGATGTTGACGTTGATGAGGAATATTTCGATGAAGGGGATGATGACATAGTGGGGACGATCTCGATCATTCCAACAGAATATCTTGGAGAATGTAAAAGTAATCCAGATGAGGATTATGATCAGAAAGATGAGGGAGCTTACTCCTTCATTCGCATTGAAGATGAGCCAGGATATTTTTCTCGGCCTACTGAGAGGCAAATGTCTCATTTACGCCCTCTTCATATCATCGCCATACTGAATGGATTTAAAATAAACAAGGTGCTGATAGATGGTGGGGCATCGATTAGTTTTCTGCCTGAAAGGATGTTGGGAAAAGTAGGAAAGCATCCTGATGATCTGGTCCCTACAAACATTGCTGTGACTGATTTTAGTGGGACTTCTATGTCAGCAAGAGGGCTGGTCACTTTGACTGTAAAAGTAGGGTCATCAGAAAGGCATTTTGTGTTTATAGTGGTGCCATCGAAAGCCAGTTATAATGCCTTGTTGGGTAGAGATTGGATCCACGGTGTAGGTGCAGCACCTTCTACAGTGCATCAGAGCGTGCTTCAATAGACTAAGGAGGGCAAACCTAAAATTGTCAAAGAAGATTTGAGTTTATATGTCGAACAAATGCATGTCGATTTTAGGATATATAACCGTAAATTAAAGCCTTTAAATGTTGATCAATCTCTGAATCCTTACAATTATGAAGGGTGTTATCTGACTTCGGAAGGCCTTTCGATGAAGTTGCGTTACCTAGATTTGGGTTTCGAGCCAACTGGTTAGGACTGTCTTTTGTGAAGACCTCATAGACTGCACTATGGACCAGGTGGAGGAAGTTTCCGACTATCTGGTAACTTTGCATAATTATTTAAGTGACTTTTAGTTCTTAGAAAATAAAGATGATTCTTCTGATAAAGTTGAATCAGATAGGGTTAGTAAGTTTACCAATTGTAATATGTTTGATTCGACATTTCCAGTCGAATTTAGTTATGATTTCCCTTTTCTTTGTAATGAAACTAATGATGCGAGCCGGACTGCCGATTTAATAGCAGAGGCTCATTGTGTAGAAAATAAAAGTAGTAGTGATTTAATCAAAGATCAAGTTTCTTCTATTTCCAATGATTCTATTGATTTTACTTTTGATTGTATATATGATTTAGAACCTTTGGGGTTTGAAAAATATTCAATCAAAGATGATGATTATTATAAAGGGTTTGAATCTCAAGATCCCTTAGAAGAAATTAATTTGGGAACTCCCGATGATATTCGAATTACATATATTTGTAAAAATCTTTGTTGATCCTTTTCGAACTGAGCTCTTTAATCTTTTACATGAATTTAAAGATTATTTTGCGTGGGATTATCATGAGATGCCTGGTCTCGATCGTTCACTAGTGGAACATCGATTAGCTTTGAAACCCAATGCTCGACCTGTGAAACAAACTCCAAGACGTTTTGCTCCTGAAATCAATGTTAAAATTAAAGAAGAAATAGAACACTTGATTAGTGCACGAAATTGTGATCTCAATGGCACCAATAACTTGGTACGCACAATTGTAATCTCAACTCTTTTTCACAACTTTGCACAACTAACCAGCAAGTGTAATGGGTCGTCCAAGTAATAAAACCTTACGTGGGTAAGGGTCGATCCCACGGAGATTGTCAGCTTGAAGCAAGTTATAGTCATCTTGTAATTCCTAGTCAGGCGGATTCAAATGGTTATGGAGTTTTAATAATTAAAAGATAAATAAACATAAAATAAAGATAGAGATACTTATCTAATTCATTGGTGGGAATTTCAGATAAGCGTGTGGAGATGCATTATTCCTTTTGAATCCCTCCTTTCCTACTGCCTTCATCCAATCCTTCATACTCCTTTCTATAGCAAGCTGTATGTTGGGTGTCACCGTTGTCAATGGCTACTTCCCATCCTCTTAGTGAAAATGGTCCTCTACGGTTTCTGTACGGCTAATCAACTGTCGGATTGTTCGTCTCGGATGAGAAATACCATGCACAGATATCGTATGGCTAATCAGCTTTTGATTCTCGATCGTGTAGGAATAGGATTTACTATCCTTTTGCATCTGTCACCACACCCTACAGTCGCGAGTTTGAAGTTCGTCACAGTCATCCCTTCTGGTGCACGAAATTGCAATCACACTTTTGCAACTCCGCACAACTAACCAGCAAGTGCACTGGGTCGTCCAAGTAATACCTTGTGTGAGCAAGGGTCGATCCCACGGAGATTGTCGGCTTGAAGCAAGCTATGGTTATCTTGTAAATCTTAGTCAGGAGATCAGAAATTATCAGGATTGATTGTAAAAAGTAAAAGAACATGAAATGGTTACTTGTTTTGCAGTAATGGAGAATAGGTTGGGGTTTTGGAGATGCTCCATCTTCTGAATCTCTGCTTTCCTACTGTCTTCTTCATCAAACACGCAAGTCTCCTTCCATGGCAAGCTCATGTAGGGTTTCACCGTTGTCAATGGCTACCTCCCATCCTCGCAGTGAAAGCTAATGCACGCACTCTGTCACAGTACTGCCAATCACCGGTTTGGTTCCCTCCCCTACCGGAATAGAATCCCTCTTTTGCGTCTGTTACTAACGCCCAGTAGGTTACAGGTTTGAAGCACGTCACAGTCATTCAATCATTGAATCCTACTCAGAATACCACAGACAAGGTTTAGACCTTCCGGATTCTCTTGAATGCTGCCATCAGGTCCTGCCTATACCACGAAGATTCCGATTAAAGAACCCAAGAGATAACTACTCAATCTAAGATAGAACAGAGGTGGTTGTCAGGCACGTGTTCATAGTTGAGAATGATGATGATTGTCACGGATCAGCACATTCATCCGGATTAAGAACAAGTGTTATCTTAGAATCGAAGCAAGCATGATTGAATAAGAAACAGTAGTAATTGCATTAATCCATCAAGACACAGCAGAGCTCCTCACCCCTAACCATGGGGTTTAGAGGCTCATACTGTGGAAAGAAACGTGTACAAAATGTTATGGGGTCATAAGGTACGGATACAATGTCAAAAGATCCTATAAGTAGTAAACTAGTGTCCTAAGGTCTACAGAAATGAGTAAATGACAGAAAAATCCACTTCCGGGCCCACTTGGTGTGTGCTTGGGCTGAGCAATGAAGGAATTTCGTGTAGAGACCTTTTCTGGAGTTAAACGCCAGCTTTCATGCCAGTTTGGGCGTTTAACTCCAAATTTTATGCCAGTTCCGGCGTTTAACACTGGAATTTCTGTAGGTGACTTTGAGCGCCGGTTTGGGCCATCAAATCTTGGGCAAAGTATGGACTATTATATATTGCTGGAAAGCCCAGGATGTCTACTTTCCAATGCCGTTGAGAGCGCGCCAATTGGGCTTCTGTAGCTCCAGAAAATCCACTTCGAGTGCAGGGAGGTCAGAATCCAACAGCATCTGCAGTCCTTTTCAGTCTCTGGATCAGATTTTTGCTCAGGACCCTCAATTTCAGTCAGAAAATACCTGAAATCACAGAAAAACACACAAACTCATAGTAAAGTCCAAAAAAGTGAATTTTAATTAAAAACTAATAAAAATATACTAAAAACTAACTAAAGATACCAAAAACATACTAAAAACAATGCCAAAAAGCATACAAATTATCCGCTCATCACAACACCAAACTTAAATTGTTGCTTGTCCCCAAGCAACTGAAAATCAAAATAGGATAAAAAGAAGAGAATATACTATAGACTCCAAAATATCAAAGAAACATAGCTCCAATTAGATGAGCGGGACTAGTAGCTTTTTGCCTCCGAACAGTTTTGGCATCTCACTCTATCCTTTGAAGTTCAGAATGATTAGCATCTATAAGAACTCAGAACTCAGATAGTGTTATTGATTCTCCTAGTTAAGTATATTGATTCTTGAACATAGCCTGTGTATGAGTCTTGGCTGTGGCCCAAAGCACTCTGTCTTCCAGTATTACCACCGGATACATACATGCCACAGACACATAATTGGGTGAACCTTCTTAGATTGTGACTCAGCTTTGCTAAAGTCCCCAATTAGAGGTGTCCAGGGTTCTTAAGCACACTCTTGTTGCCTTGGATCACAACTTTATTTCCTTCTCTCTTTTTTTTCTTTTCTTTTTTTTTCGAAATTTTTTTTTTTTTGCTTTTCTTGCTTCAGGAATCAATTTGATGATTTTTCAGATCCTCAATAACAGTTCTCTTTCCCCTCATTCTTTCAAGAGCCAACAATTTTAACATTCTTAAAACAACAAATTCAAAAGACATATGCACTGTTCAAGCATTCATTCAGAAAACAAAAAGTATTGTCACCACATCAAACTAATTCAACTAGTTTTCAGAGATAGATTTCGAAACCCTGTACTTCTTGTTCTTTTGTGATTAAAGCATTTTTCTTTTAAGAGAGGTGATGGATTCATAGGACATTCATAGCTTTAAGGCATAAACTTAAATTTTATTAATTATGAACTAAGAACAAGACTCAAATATAGATATAAGATGAAACTAAAAAAAAAATAAATAGAAAATGAATAAAAAAAAACGCAAACATAGGCTCCTAATGATAGAGGTTTTCACAGAGTTAGAACTCAACAACCTTGATTTTGAGAAGTGGATGCTCCCTCAGCTTGAGAGGAGAACTTTTGGCGTTTCATCTCTTGAATTTCACGCCCCTGCTTCTCTTGTTCCTTCAGCAATTTGCAGAGCATGCAGTTCTGATTCTGCTGTTCTTCCTTCAGTTGCTCCATAGTCTCTTGCAACTTGTTAATAGATGCTTCTAGGTTGGACCAGTAGTCAATTCTTGGGAATTCAGGGAGGAATTCCTGCGCCCTCCTCTTGATGGAGTTGTCTTGCACTTGTCCTTCCATTGACTTCTTAGTGATTGGGTGTTCAATGGGTATGAACTCATCCACTCCCATCTTCACCCCAGCCTCTTTACAGAGCAAGGAAATCAAGCTTGGATAAGCCAATTTGGCTTCAGTGGAATTCTTATTTGCAATTGTGTAGATCTCACAAGCAATCACATGATGCACCTCCACTTCTTTTCCAAGCATGATGCAATGAATCATCACTGCTCTCTTGATGGTGACCTCAGAACGGTTGCTAGTGGGCAATATGGAACGCCCAATAAAGTCTAGCCAACCTCTTGCAATTGGTTTGAGGTCTCCCTCTTGAGTTGGTTTGGGACACCCTTAGAATTGGTTATCCACTTAGTTCCAGGGAGGCATATGTCCTCTAGAACTTGATCCAACCCCTTATCTACTCTCACCATCCTCCTATTAAAGGAATCAGGATCATCTTGCAGTTGAGGCAACTTGAAGATTTCTCTTATTTTGTCCAGATGAAAGTATATAACTTTCCCTCTGACCATGGTTCTGTAGGTATGGTAAGCGGTTCCAGTCATTCTCTGCTTATCTGTTAGCCACAGATTTGAGTAGAATTCCTGAACCATGTTCCTTCCAACCTTTGTTTCAGGATTGGTTAGAACTTCCCATCCTCTGTTTCGAATTTGCTCTTGGATCCCCGGATATTCATCTTCTTTCAGATCAAATTTAACTTCCGGGATCACTAACCTCAGACCCATTATTTTATGATAATGGTCTTCATGTTCTTTGGTTAAGAACTTCTCTTCATTCCAAAGATTCTTTGGATTATTCTCTTTCTTGCCTCTTAAATTGGTTTGTTTTCCCTTAGGAGCCATGATATTGATGAATCTTGGCTTAGTGATCACGAAAAAGCACACCAAACTTAGAGGTGTGCTTGTCCTCAAGCAAAATAAAAGAGAGAAGAGAGGGGGAGGAAGAGAAAATTCGAATGGTGTGGTGGAATGAGGGAGCCAAACGTGTATTTATAAGGTGGGGAGGGGAGTTTTCGAAAAACAAGAGAGGGATTTGAAAAGATATGGAAAGAAATTGAGAAAAGGGTGAGTTTTTGAAGAAGATTTGGGATTAATTTGAAATAGATTTGAAGAATGGTTTTGATTTGTGAAGATTTGAAAGTGAATGATGAAGGATTGAAGTGCATTTATGTAGAAGAGTATGGTTAAAAAGAGGAAAGTTTGAAAAAAATTGAGTTGAAAACAAAAATGTGGTCCCCCCACCTTTCTGGCGTTAAACGCCCAGAATGGCACCCATTCTGGCGTTTAACGCCCATTTGCTACCCTTTTTGGGCGTTTAACGCCCAGCCAGGTGCCCTGGCTGGCGTTAAACGCCAGAAATCCTTTATCACTGGGCGTTTTTCCAAAACGCCCAGGATGCTGCACACCTGGCGTTAAACGCCCAGAATGGTGCCCATTCTGGCGTTTAACGCCCAAAATGGCACCATTCCTGGCGTTAAACGCCCAGAATGGTACCCATTCTGGCGTTTAACGCCCAAAATGCCCCTTACTGGCGTTTTTTCGCCAGTAAGCTTATTTTCTCTGCTTTTTGAGCTGAATCCTTCTGTAACTCTGTGAATTCCTTCATTTTTGATACTTGCCTCTGTAAGAACAATTCATACAACTTTCCTAATGACTGGGTTGCCTCCCAGCAAGCGCTTCTTTACTGTCTTTAGCTGGACTTTCACTGAGAATCACTCAAGTCTCAGTTTTGAGCATTCCTGCTCAAAATTTCCTTCAAGATAGTGCTTGATTCTCTGTCCATTAACAATGAACTTCTTGTCAGAATCAATATCCTGAAGCTCAACATATCCATATGGTGATACTCCTGTAATCACATACGGACCCCTCCACCGGGATTTGAGTTTTCCTGGAAACAGTTTGAGCCTAGAGTTGAAGAGCAGAACTTTTTGTCCTGGCTCAAAGACTCTGGTTGACAATCTTTTGTCATGCCATTTCTTTGCCTTTTCCTTATAAATTTTTGCATTTTCAAAGGCATTGAGTCTGAACTCCTCTAGCTCATTTAGCTGGAGCAGTCTTTTCTCACCAGCTAACTGTGCATCCATGTTTAGGAATCTGGTTGCCCAGTAGGCTTTGTGTTCCAGTTCCACAGGCAAATGACAGGCCTTCCCATACACCAGTTGGTATGGAGAGGTGCCTATAGGAGTCTTGAATGCTGTTCTATATGCCCACAGAGCATCATCCAAGCTCTTTGCCCAATCCTTTCTTCGGGCCATCACAGTCCGTTCTAGGATTCTTTTTAGCTCTCTGTTAGAGACTTCAGCTTGCCCATTTGTCTGTGGATGATACGGAGTTGCCACTTTATGGCTGATTCCATATCTAACCATAGCAGAGTATAGCTGTTTATTGCAGAAATGAGTGCCCCCATCACTGATTAGCACTCTGGGGACGCCAAACCTGCTGAAAATGTTTTTCTGGAGGAATTTCAGTACGGTTTTGGTATCATTAGTGGGTGTAGCAATTGCTTCTACCCACTTAGATACATAGTCCACTGCCACCAGAATATAAGTGTTTGAGCATGATGGTGGGAATGGTCCCATGAAATCAATTCCCCATACATCAAACAATTCTATCTCTAATATCCCTTGTTGAGGCATGGCGTATCCGTGAGGCAGGTTACCAGCTCTTTGGCAACTGTCACAGTTACGCACAAACTCTCGGGAATCTTTATAGAGAGTAGGCCAGTAGAAGCCGTACTGGAGAACTTTAGTGGCTGTTCACTCACTTCCAAAATGCCCTCCATACTGTGATCCATGGCAGTGCCATAGGATCCTTCGTGCTTCCTCTCTGGGTACACACCTGCGGATCACTCCGTCAGCACATCTCTTAAAGAGATATGGTTCATCCCAAAGGTAGTACTTGGCATCTGAAATTAGTTTCTTTCTCTGCACATAACTGTACTCTTTGGGTATAAACCTCACAGCTTTATAGTTTGCAATATCTGCAAACCATGGAGCTTCCTGAATGGCAAAGAGTTGCTCATCTGGGAAAGTCTCAGAGATCTCAGTAGAAGGGAGGGGTGTCCCAGCTACTGGTTCTATCCGGGACAGATGATCAGCCACTTGGTTCTCTGTCCCTTTTCTGTCTCTTATTTCTATATCAAACTCTTGCAGAAGCAACACCCATCTTATAAGCCTGGGTTTTGAATCCTGCTTTGTGAGTAAGTATTTAAGAGCAGCATGGTCAGTGTACACAATCACCTTTGATCCCACTAAGTAGGATCTAAACTTGTCAATGGCATAGACCACTGCAAGTAATTCTTTTTCTGTGGTTGTGTAATTCTTCTGTGCATCATTTAGAACACGGCTAGCATAATAAATGACATGCAGAAGTTTGTTATGCCTCTGTCCCAACACTGCACCAATGGCATGATCACTGGCATCACACATTAATTCAAATGGTAATGCCCAATCTGGTGCAGAGATGACTGGTGCTGTGACCAGTTTAGCTTTCAGGGTCTCAAATGCCTGCAAACACTGTGTGTCAAACACAAATGGCGTGTCAGCAGCTAACAGGTTACTCAAAGGTTTAGCAATTTTCGAAAAATCCTTGATAAACCTTCTATAGAATCCTGCATGCCCCAGAAAGCTTCTGATTGCCTTAACATTGGCAGGTGGTGGTAATTTTTCAATTACCTCTACCTTTGCCTTATCCACCTCTATTCCCTTGCTTGAAATTTTGTGCCCAAGGACAATTCCTTCAGTCACCATAAAGTGACATTTCTCCCAGTTTAAAACCAGGTTAGTCTCTTGGCATCTTTTCAGGACAAGTGATAGGTGGTTAAGACAGGAGCTAAATGAGTCTCCATATACTGAAAAGTCATCCATGAAGACTTCCAGAAATTTCTCTACCATATCTGAGAAGATAGAGAGCATGCACCTTTGAAAGGTTGCAGGTGCATTGCACAGACCAAAAGGCATCCTTCTGTAGGCAAACACGCCAGAAGGGCAAGTAAATGCTGTTTTCTCTTGGTCTTGAGGATCTACTGCAATTTGGTTGTAGCCTGAATAGCCATCCAAAAAGCAGTAGTAGTCATGACCAGCTAGTCTTTCTAGCATTTGGTCTATGAATGGTAAAGGAAAATGATCCTTTCTGGTGGCTGTATTGAGTCTTCTGTAGTCAATACACATGCGCCACCCTGTGACTGTTCTTGTAGGAACCAGTTCATTTTTTTCATTATGAACCACTGTCATGCCTCCCTTTTTGGGAACAACTTGGACAGGGCTCACCCAGGGGCTATCAGAAATAGGATAAATAATCCCAGCCTCTAGTAATTTAGTGACCTCTTTCTGCACCACCTCCTTCATGGCAGGATTTAGCCTCCTCTGTGGTTGAACCACTGGTTTGGCATTATCCTCCAATAGGATCTTGTGCATGCATCTAGCTGGGCTAATGCCCTTGAGATCACTGATGGACCACCCAAGAGCTGTCTTGTGTGTCCTTAGCACTTTAATCAGTGCTTCCTCTTCCTGTGGATTTAAAGCTGAGCTTATAATCACTGGAAAAGTGTCACCCTCTCCCAGAAATGCATATTTCAGGGATGATGGTAGTGGTTTGAGTTCAGGCTTAGGAGGCTTATCCTCCTCCTGAGGAATTTTCGAAAATTCCTTTGCCTCCTCTGGCTCTTCCTGATCAGTTTGAGCATCTTTGAAGATGTCCTCAAGCTCTGATTCTAGGCTTTCAGCCATATTGATCTCTTCTACCAGAGAGTCAATAATGTCAGCGTCCATACAGTCCTCTGGTGTGTCTGGATGCTGCATAGCTTTTACAGCATTCAACTTGAACTCATCCTCATTGACTCTCAGGGTTACTTCCCCTTTTTGTCCATCAATGAGAGTTCGTCCAGTTGCTAGGAAGGGTCTTCCTAGAATGAGAGTTGCACTCTTGTGCTCCTCCATTTCCAGCACCACAAAGTCAGTTGGAAAGGCAAATGGCCCAACCTTTACAATCATGTCCTCTATTATGCCTGATGGGTGTTTAATGGAGCCATCAGCAAGTTGGAGGCATATCCTGGTTGGTTTGACTTCTCCAATCAACCCAAGCTTTCTGATAGTGGATGCAGGTATTAGATTGATGCTTGCTCCAAGATCACATAAAGCTGTCTTGGTGCAAGTGCCTTCTAATGTGCATGGTATCAGAAAGCTTCCAGGATCTTGAAGCTTTTCTGGTAAGCTTTTTAGAATGACTGCACTGCATTCTTCAGTGAGAAACACTTTTTCAGTTTCTCTCCAATCCTTCTTATGACTTAAGATTTCCTTCATGAACTTAGCATAAGAAGGTATTTGCTCAAGTGCCTCTGCAAAAGGAATCTTTATTTCAAGAGTCCTTAAATAATCTGCAAAGCGGGCAAATTGCTTATCCTGTTCCGCCTTGCGGAGTTTCTGAGGATAAGGCATCTTGGCTTGATATTCTTCAACCTTAGATGCTGCAGGTTTATTCCTTACAGAAGTGGTTGAAGAAGCCTTGTTAGAGGGATTACTGTCAGCACTCTCAGGTGTCTGATTTTCCCTTGGCGTTTGGACGCCAGGAATGGGTGGAAAATGGGCGTTTAACGCCAACTTTTCCCCCTTTTCTGGCGTTTGAACGCCAGAACTGGGCAAGGAATGGGCGTTTAACGCCAGCTTTCCTTCCCTTTCTGGCGTTTGAACGCCAATATTCCTCTCTGGGCTCTTACTGTCCTCAGAGGGATTTTGAACAGTGGGTTGGTTGTCCTCTGTCAATTGTTCCTTGTTTGGCTTTTTGCTCTTTTGAGCAGTGTTATTCAAGGTCTTCCCACTCCTCAATTGAACTGCTTGACACTCCTCTGTTATCTGTTTAGATATTTGCTATTTTGCTTGATTCAACTGTAGTTCTATGCTCTTATTAGCAACTTAAGTTTCATGGAGCATCTCTTTAAATTCTGCTAACTGTTCTGTCATCAGGAGTAATTGTTGATTAAGCTCATTCATCTGTTCTTGAGGGTTAGGATCAGTGACTACTGTCATGACTTCCTCGTCTGGAGAGAACTCATTGCTAGAGTACAGATATTGGTTTCTAGCAACAGTGTCTATAAGCTCTTGAGCTTCTTCAATTGTCTTCCTCATGTGTATAGATCCACCAGCTGAGTGGTCTAAAGACATCTGAGCTTTCTCTGTAAGCCCATAGTAGAAAATGTCTAACTGTACCCACTCTGAAAACATTTCAGAGGGACATTTTCTTAGCATACCTCTATACCTCTCCCAGGCATTATAAAGGGATTCATTATCCTCTTGTTTAAAGCCTTGGATGTCCAGCCTTAGCTGTGTCATCCTTTTTGGAGGGTAAAAATGATTCAGGAATTTGTCTGATAACTGTTTCCATGTCTTTATGCTTGCTGTAGGTTGGTTATTTAACCACCTTTTAGCTTGATCTTTTACAGCAAATGGAAACAGTAATAGTCTGTAGACATCCTGATCTACCTCTTTATCATGTACTGTGTCAGCAATTTGTAAGAACTGTGCCAGAAACTCAGTAGGCTCTTCCTGTGGAAGACCGGAATACTGGCAATTTTGCTGTACTATGATAATGAGTTGAGGGTTTAGCTCAAAGCTGCTTGCTTTGATGGGAGGTATACAGATGCTACTCCCATATGCAGCTGTAATGGGGTTAGCATAAGACCCCAGAGTCCTCTTGGACTGATTAATTCCACTTAAGTCCATAATGGACAAAAGGGAAATGAGAATAATTGCAAAGAGATAAATTTTGTTTATTTTTATTTTTTTTTTTGAAATAACCGAAAAAAATAAAATACAATAAAATAAAACAAGAGGAAAATAAAAATAAAATTCGAAAATAAAAAAAATAAAATAAGATCAAAGCAAATTGAGAACTGAATCAATTAGTGAAAAAAAAAGATTTTGAAAACAGCAATTAAGAAGATATGATTGAAAAATTTTTATGAAAAAGATTTGATTCTTAAAAAGAGGAAAGAGAAAAACACAAAAAGACACCAAACTTAAAGTTTTAGAAAATCAAACACTAATTTTTTTTCGAAAATTTTAAAGGAAAAACACAAAGAGGACACCAAACTTAGAACTTTTATGAATCAAAACGGGACTAGGGACAAGAAAAATTCGAAGTTAAAAGAAGAAAAACAAAAAGCATGCAGTTGACACCAAACTTAGAATATGAAACTAGACTCAACTAAAAGACTCTAAACCAACAAAAATAAAACAGTCCTAATCTAAGCAACAAGATAAGCCGTCAGTTGTCCAAACTCGAACAATCCCCGGCAACGGCGCCAAAAACTTGGTGCACGAAATTGCAATCACACTTTTGCAACTCCGCACAACTAACCAGCAAGTGCACTGGGTCATCCAAGTAATACCTTGTGTGAGCAAGGGTCGATCCCACGGAGATTGTCGGCTTGAAGCAAGCTATGGTTATCTTGTAAATCTTAGTCAGGAGATCAGAAATTATCAGGATTGATTGTAAAAAGTAAAAGAACATGAAATGGTTACTTGTTTTGCAGTAATGGAGAATAGGTTGGGGTTTTGGAGATGCTCCATCTTCTGAATCTCTGCTTTCCTACTGTCTTCTTCATCAAACACGCAAGTCTCCTTCCATGGCAAGCTCATGTAGGGTTTCACCGTTGTCAATGGCTACCTCCCATCCTCGCAGTGAAAGCTAATGCACGCACTCTGTCACAGTACTGCCAATCACCGGTTTGGTTCCCTCCCCTACCGGAATAGAATCCCTCTTTTGCGTCTGTCACTAACGCCCAGTAGGTTACAGGTTTGAAGCACGTCACAGTCATTCAATCATTGAATCCTACTCAGAATACCACAGACAAGGTTTAGACCTTCCGGATTCTCTTGAATGCTGCCATCAGGTCCTGCCTATACCACGAAGATTCCGATTAAAGAACCCAAGAGATAACTACTCAATCTAAGATAGAACAGAGGTGGTTGTCAGGCACGTGTTCATAGTTGAGAATGATGATGATTGTCACGGATCAGCACATTCATCCGGATTAAGAACAAGTGTTATCTTAGAATCGAAGCAAGCATGATTGAATAAGAAACAGTAGTAATTGCATTAATCCATCAAGACACAGCAGAGCTCCTCACCCCCAACCATGGGGTTTAGAGGCTCATACCGTGGAAAGAAACGTGTACAAAATGTTATGGGGTCATAAGGTACGGATACAATGTCAAAAGATCCTATAAGTAGTAAACTAGTGTCCTAAGGTCTACAGAAATGAGTAAATGACAGAAAAATCCACTTCCGGGCCCACTTGGTGTGTGCTTGGGCTGAGCAATGAAGGAATTTCGTGTAGAGACCTTTTCTGGAGTTAAACGCCAGCTTTCATGCCAGTTTGGGCGTTTAACTCCAAATTTTATGCCAGTTCCGGCGTTTAACGCTGGAATTTCTGTAGGTGACTTTGAGCGCCGGTTTGGGCCATCAAATCTTGGGCAAAGTATGGACTATTATATATTGCTGGAAAGCCCAGGATGTCTACTTTCCAATGCCGTTGAGAGCGCGCCAATTGGGCTTCTGTAGCTCCAGAAAATCCACTTCGAGTGCAGGGAGGTCAGAATCCAACAGCATCTGCAGTCCTTTTCAGTCTCTGGATCAGATTTTTGCTCAGGACCCTCAATTTCAGTCAGAAAATACCTGAAATCACAGAAAAACACACAAACTCATAGTAAAGTCCAGAAAAGTGAATTTTAATTAAAAACTAATAAAAATATACTAAAAACTAACTAAAAGATACCAAAAACATACTAAAAACAATGCCAAAAAGCATACAAATTATCCGCTCATCACCTTCCCGTATCCTACTTGGAATACCACAGACAAGGTTTAGACTTTCCGGATCTTAGGAATGCTGCCAATGGATTCTAGCCTATACCACGAAGACTCTAATCTCGAATTCAGATGTCCCATTGTCAGAGGGGAGTCGATGTGAATCGTTGATTAGAAACCCAAGAGATATACATTCAAGCTTGTTTTCATGTAGAACGGAAGTGGTTGTCAATCACGCGTTCATAATTGAGAATGGTGATAAGTGTCACATAATCATCACATTCATCATGTTCTTGTGTGCGAATGAATATTTTAGAATAAGAATAAGCATGAATTGAATAGAAGAACAATAGTACTTTGCATTAATACTCGAGAAATAGCAGAGCTCCACACCTTAATCTATGGTGTATAGAAACTCTACCGTTGAAAATACATAAGTGAAAATAAGGTAGGCATGGCCGTGAGGCCAGCCCCCAATGTCTAAGGACTAACAATGATCAAAGATGTTCCAAAATCTCGTCCAAAGATCCTCTAATACAATAGTAAAAAGTCCTATTTATATTAGACTAGTTACTAGGGTTTATTGAAATAAGTAAATAATGCAGATATCCACTTCCGGGCCCCCTTGGTGTGTGCTTGGGCTGAGCATTGAAGCTTTCATGTGTAGAAATCTTCCTTGGAGTTAAACACCAGTTTGTAACTTGTTTCTGGCGTTTGACTCTAGCTTGCAACTTGTTTCTGGCATTTAACGCCAGAATAGGGCAGAAAGCTGGCGTTGAACGCCAGTTTGCGTTGTATAAACTCGTGCAAAGTATGGACTATTATATATTGTTGAAAAGCCCTAGATGTTTACTTTCCAACGCAATTTAGATCGTGCTATTTAGGTTTCTGTAGCTCCAAAAATTCTATTTCGAGTGTAGGAGGTCATAATTCAACAACATTAGCAGTCCTTTTTCAGCCTCTGAATCAGATTTTTGCTCAGGTCTCTCAATTTCAGCTAGAAAATACCTGAAATCACAGAAAAATACACAAACTCATAGTAAAGTCTAAAAATGTAAATTTTGCATAAAAACTAATAAAAATGTACTAAAAAGTGACTAAATCATCCTAAAAACTATCTAAAAGCAATGCCAAAAAGCATATAAATTATCCGCTCATCATTGATCAAAGCAAAATTTATCCGAACTGCATGTTATGTGGAGTGGGTTTTGAATATTGTCCCTGTTATGAAGAAGAATGGGAAGTTAAGAGTGTGCATCGATTTTCGGGATTTAAATAAGGCTACTCCAAAAGATGAATATTTTATGCCTATTGCGGATATGTTAATCGATTCAACAGCGGGTAATGAGGTTCTCAGTTTCATGGATGATTATTCTGGATATAACCAAATTTTCTTTACAGAAGATGATGTGGCTAAAACTACCTTCCGTTGTCCCGGGGCATTAGGTACATATGAATAGGTGGTAATGGCTTTTGGATTGAAAAATGCTGGAGCCACATATCAATGGACAATGAATGCTATTTTTCATGAGTTTATTGGGAAATTTATAGAAGTCTATATTGATGATGTCATGGTTAAATCGATCTCAGTAAGCCACCACATTGATCATTTAAAGAAGGCATTCCTTAGTATGAGGAAGAAAGGGCTAAAAATGAATCCTTTGAAATGTGCTTTTGGGGTATCGGCTGGAAATTTTTTAAGTTTTGTTGTTCATAAAAAAGGGATAGCTATCGATAAAAATAAAGCGGATGCTATATTAGCATTTTCTGCACCCAAATCGAATAAAGAAGTACAATCGTTTTTGGGTAAAGTAAATTATCTTCGAAGGTTCATTTCGAATCTTTCGGATCGAACTAGAGTGTTTGCACCTTTAGTAAAATTGAAAAATGATTCGCATTTTGAATGGACCGTAGACCATAAATTGGCGTTCGATTCGATTAAGACTTACTTGTCTCAAGCCCCGATTATGGCAAATGTTCGACCCTCTGAACCTTTGAAATTATATATTGCAGTAACTGGAAATACTATAGGATGTATGTTAGCTCAAGATGATGAAAATGGGAATGAACGAGCAGTTTACTATCTTAGTCGAGTCTTAACTGACATTGAAACGAGGTATTCCCTGATTGAGAAATTGTGCTTATCTTTATATCATGCTTGTATGAAATTAAAGTGTTATATGGTGGCTAAATCCGTGAAAGTTATAGCACAAACCGATCTCGTAAAATATATATTGAGTTTCCCTATGTTAAGAGGACATTTGGGAAAATGGATGTTGGCATTAACAGAATTTGATTTACAATATGTTCTAGCCAAGGCTGTGAAAGAACAGGTCATTGCAGATTTTCTTGTGCATAATTCGAAAGATCTGAATGACGAGGGGGCAAATACAGTTGATGTGGAAATTAACTATTGGAAATTATATTTTGATGGATCTAAGCATAAAGATGGTGCAGGGATTGAAATCCTCATTATTTCACCAGAGGGTATTTCATCGGAATTTTTGTTCGAGTTAAAGTATCCTTGTTCTAATAATGTGGCCGAATATGAGGTTCTGATTTTCGGTCTTGAAATTTTAATCGACAAAGGAGCTTTAGAGGTTCAGATTTTAGGGGATTCACAGTTAGTTTTAAAGCAGTTGTCGAAAGAATATAAGTGTAATAATGAGACATTACAGAAATATTTAGTAACTGCTTGGGAATTATTAACGTCTTTTCAGAAGGTTTCTTTGGTACATATTCCTAGAATTCATAATGAAATTGCTAACGAGTTAGCCCAAATTGCTTCGAGATATCGGGTTGGGCCGAAGACTCTGAAAAAATTATCTGGTATCCATCAAATTTTAGTGTCAGCAAATGAAAGAGAAGTTTTATGTGTGGATGAATGGGAGGATTCTGATTGGAGAAAACCTATTGCTTGTTATTTGAGAGATCCCAGTATTGTAGTCGATAGGAAGGTAAAGTTACGAGCAATAAACTTTGTCTTAATGGCCGATGAGTTGTACAAAAAAGGATCGATGGAAGTTTATCAAGATGCTTAAGTCGAGAAGATTAGAATGTTGCCTTGGGTGAAGTTCATAATGGAATATGTGGTGCTTATCAGGCAGGAAAGAAAATGAGATGGGTGTTATATCGCAATCATGTATATTGGCCATCTATGATAAAAAATTGTATCAATTATGCAAAGGCATGTCAAGAATGTCAGAAACATGGCTCGATACAGCAGATTTCAGCTGCTGAATTACATTTAATAATAAATCCATGACCATTTAGAGGTTGGGCTTTGGATTTAATTGGGTTAATTCACCCTCCTTCATCAAAATAGCACAAATTTATTTTAGTAGCCATTAATTATTTCACAAAATGGGTTGAAGCAGTTCCCCTAATAGAAGTTGGCCAAAGTGAAATAATAGACTTTGTCGAGGAATATATTATCCATTGATTTGGTATTCCTCAGACGTTAAGTACTGACCAAGGGACCATGTTTACTGGTCAGAGAGTTAAGAATTTTGCAGCCTCGAAGAGTATTAATATGGTTACTTCGACCCCTTACTATGCACAGGCTAATGGGCAAGTAGAGGCAGCAAATAAAATATTGATAGGCTTGATTAAAAAGCATATCGGGAATAAACCTCAAACTTGGTATGAGACTTTAAGTCAAGTATTATGGGCTTATCAAAATTCACCAAGAGGTTCGACAGGAACTTCACCTTATAAATTAGTATATGGCCATGATGCAGTATTACCATTGGAAATTAATTTGAATACTTTAAGAGTATCGAAACAGAATGAGTTGCCAGTTGATGATTATTGGAATGCAATATTTGACGAGTTAGACGATTTAGATTCAGAGCGAATCTTGGCACTTGATAATGTAATTTGACAAAAAGAAAGTGTTGCTCGAAGTTATAATCGTCGAATTAAGGAGAAGTCTTTCAAGATAGGTGAGTTAGTTTTGAAGGTCATTTTACCGATGGAAAAGAAATCGAGATTTCTGGGTAAGTGGTCCCATAGTTGGGAAGGTCCCTTTCAAATAATAGGGACATATTTTGGAAATGCCTATCAGATTAAAGATATCGAGTTAGGAAAAGTGATTAACTCGATTAATGGAAAGTACTTAAAACTTTTCTATTATTGGCAAACATAGAAGACTAACATATATTAAAGTTCAGAAAATAGGAAGTTACTATCAAATAAATTAGAAATATATATATATATATATATATATATATATATATATATATATATATATATATAAAAGTTCAAGATGCCAATAGTTTTTCCAAATCGGAGCGCAGCTTTGTCCTTTTGTTTTCCAAAGTTGAAAGCACTTCAATTTGCTTAAACTTGTCAGCTTGGATTTTTTCAAGTTGTTTTTCGTATTCTCCCTGCTCGGTGTCGATTAAGACAAGTTTCTGAATAAGGAGATGTTGTTCTTGTTGGGCTGCAGCCAGGGGTTTGGCTATAGTGGCTCGATTTTGGCGTATGGTGGCAAGTTGTTCCTGAATCTGAGCTAATTCTGCTTCGAGTCTTGCTTCTTCTTGATCATGAAAATCTTGAACAGAAATAATATGGGATATCCTCAGATCGAACTCCTCACGAGAGGTTTGGATTGGTTGAGCAGTTGCAAGATAATTTTCTATTTTAGATTTGGCTGTGACTTCTTCATTCTGAATTTCTCGGAGTTGAAACCGAGATGCAACACTCTCATTGAGAAGTTGTTTAAATTTTTGGATTGAGGCAGAATGTGGTGTGTTGGTTGGGAGTTCAAAAGAGTAGTTCAAATAATCTTCCAAGAGTTTGTTGAGAATTGGATCATTAACCCATGTGGTAGGTAGATGATCCAAGAGCTTAATGAGTGATCGAAGTTGTTCCTGAATGTCAGGATCTAATTCGATTGAAAGCCTTGGATAGCAGGTCTTGAGATTGCTGGTACAGGCACTGGCACTTTGTTTTCTTGGATAACTTTGTTTAAAATAGAAATTAAGTCATCCAAGGTAGCACTAGTTGGAGTGGTAAGAACATTCGATGTTCCTAGTCTTGGTCCTGGAGGGGTCTGGAGTGAAGGATCAGGTTGCAACTTTGGAAGGGTCTCTAAAACCTTGGATTGAGAAGAATCTGAATTGGTGGTGTTAGTAGTTTTAGAAGCAAAATCAGAGTCTGGACCGCTTGGTTATCTTCAGTAAAGGCAGCTTGACCGTTTGGTGAAGTTGATTCAAGTCTATGGGTTTCTTCTGGAGAGTGTTGCAAGGGATTTGCTGTTGAATCAATCACTTATGTTGTATGAAAAACATGTGGAAAAGCGAATGGAATTGGTTGAATGGGTCCTGTGAATTGAATTGAGTCATGTGATGTGGATTGTTCTTGGTCATGTTGTTGTGGCAGAATTGGTTGGTCAAGAGCCCCAACAGTTGAAGTCGAGTGAGCGACATTGATAGGCTAGTACAGAAGGTACACAATTATTACTTTAAAATTTATTTTAAATCAAAGTATGATATGTGTAGAAATAATTGTATTACCTGAGGAAGTCTAGATCTTGGTACTAGGTGAGAATTAGGATCAGAATCGGCTGCGTCTTCCGTTGGGGAGGAGACAATAATAGCTTCCTTATTGGTTGGTTCACTTTCATTAGCGCTCTCACTTGATGACAGCAGCACTAACTGATGAGAGATTCAAAGTTGAGTATAGATAAAAAACAATTTGTAATGCCTTCTAAGTTAAAGAGGAAAAGCTTAAAAAGGTTAGTTACCTTTCGGGAAGTTCTGGTGGGAGTTCTTCTACTTTTATGTGGTGGTGGTCGAGCAGTCTCAGTTTTTCTTTTTGAGTTCTTTTTGGAGAACTCTCAACAACAGGGGCAGTTTGAATAGTAGTTTGTTGAATTTCTTCTAAAGTACGAGTGCACTTTGAATAATAAGCAGTCCACCATTCAAAACAAGATTTGGTGATGAAGAAACTGCGTTCATAGATCAAGAAATTAAAACAATCCCTACGCTGTTGGTTTTTCAGGAGACAAGTATTGAAATCTTCTTGCGTTGTTATGACAATGTGGCAAAATGGATCATCATTTCGAGGCTGTGGTGTCAGAATGGCTTGAGAAAACCTCAGTTGTCTGGCTATTAAATGAGGGGCATATAGAGTGATTTTGAACCTTTCCTTTTTGTTTGAAGGTAGTCCTATTGGAATCACTTGAATAGCCAGTAAGTTTTTCCAGCTCCAATTTGTAAGATCACTTTCTTCATTAGTATCGGTGAAGAATAAGCGATCCAACCAAGCAGGGCCACGATTGTGGCGCAAAAAAGGGGATAAAATTGGGGTTATCATTGTCGAAATATTTGCAGGAGTGAAAGAGAGAAAAAATAGCCCAGAATTTGTCTTCATCTGATTGAGCATCCAGAAAATTGGGTTTGAATTTAGATAATCGAAAACCTTCAATGTATTGCTTGTCAGTATTCCCACTCTCAGGTGTTGTCATAAAATTTTTAAAAATGGCATTGAGCCATAATTGAAGAAGCCATAGAGGGCCTCCTGCACTAATTATTTTATTATATTGAAGGTCACAAACAAATTGACCAAGCTCTTAAAAAATGTGTCCTAGAAGAAGCTTGGTCAAGTTGAGAACTTTTCCTTCGTGAAGGAGAGCAGCTAAGGGAAGGAAGAGTTTCGACATTTATACACTTCGAGAGCAGAACAAAGTTGCATTTAACCAGTAAAACAAGAAGACTGCATGTTCATTTTCGGTGATTTTTGTACCTTCTGCACCCATATTGTGGGCGATGAAGTCACTATAAGAGTTGGTAAGAACAATGTTGTATTGACGCTTGGATTGCATGTAAGGAGTACAATCTGGAGAATTGATTGGAAGTCCTATAATCGCAGCAACATCAAGGAGAGACATTCCAACCATTCCGCAAGGAAGGTGGAAGTTGTTGGTTGTCCTGTTCTAGAAACAAGTCATAGCCCCAATCATCCAAGGGTATGTGACAAGTAAGAAGTGAGAGAGTCTTAATAGTTCATGAATTCCCAAAGCTCGCATGTCAGCATTTTTGGTAGGTTCAAGACGACGATACCAAGCTGTAAAATCGTATCCTCGAGGATTGATCTTTGGATTGTTCCTGAAGGACTTTTGGTTGATAAAATGTGAGATGTTGAAAGCTTGGTTTATCAACAAATCTTCCCCTTCAGCACTTGGAAAGAAAGAAAGCTTTTTATTTTTCCTTTCAAGGGATTCAATGGGTCCAAAAAAGCAATGTGTGTCGGCACCGATTGTAAAGGGGATTAGAATTCTAGTATCATTGGTTTGCAAATGAGAATCGTCAATAATTTCGTCATTGACTTGATTGAGGATACGAAGGGCTGGTGCAGATGGTGTGATAAACCACTATTTTATGGTTTATATTATGTTTAATTGTGTGGTTTTATCGTGATCCTTACCCACTTATTCATTAAAATAGCATGCATTTAGATTTCCTTCCTGAATTCATTACATGTTTGAAAACTGCTTCCTAAAGACTTTAATTATGTACTATTAATTCTCCTTTATCCCATTCGATGTCGTGATCTGTGTGTTGAGTGTTTTAAACTTTACAGGGCATGAATGAGTTAGAGATTGGAAAGGAAGCTAGTGAAAAATGGAAGGAACACAAGAATTTGAGGAGATAACCAGCAAGAAGTGACGCGGTCGCATGGCTCACGCGACCGCGCGAAGGAGAGCAAATCACAGTGACGCGGCCGCATGGATGGCGCGGCCGCACGGATTGGAAAAGCTCAAGCGACGCGGTAGCGTGGACGACGCGAACGCGTGGCATGGAAAAGCGCGAGTGACGCGTCCGCATGAGTGACGCGATCGCGTGACATGTGCGATCTGCATAATCTGCAGAATTCGTTGGGGGCAATGTTGGACCCTATTTCGACCCAGTTTTTGGCCCAGAACAGCAGACTAGAACCAGAGAATATGCAGAAACAAAGACAACATTCATTCTACACAGTTTTGAGTTTTTTAGATCTAGTTTTACTCCTCCTCTAGGTTTTCCTTCTCTGAAAATAATTGATACTTTTAGGATTTTATTTTTCTACTATTTTTGGCATTGGGATATTGAGAAGAGTCATTGCCTCATCAAGACTTCGTCACTCTAGTTCGTTTTCTTAACTTGGTTTTATTCTTCCATGTTCTTTGCTTTGTTCAATTTTATCATTTAAATATTTTTATGATTATTTAATACGAGAATTATTCCTTTCATTTTAATCCATTTTACATTCCAATAATCATGTCTTATTTTAATTCCTTTTCATATGTTATGGATTTGTTATTTACAATGAGCGAGTAGTTCCCCTCACTTGATGGGGAGTTGATTGAAAGGAACTCTTGAGTTGGAAGGATTGAAAGAAAATTTGTAATTGGGATAATTATTGGATTGCTCTCTAGTCACTAATACCAACTCATTTTTATTAATTGAATTGCAACTTGTGAACAGACATAGCATTCCAATTTGTTTGACTTTCCCTTACTTAGTAAAGGATAATTAAACAAACCAATCTTTAATTATTAATTACTCTGAGAAAATTCCAGCAACATTAGAGATTCTAACTGATCAACTCCTAGTCAAGGCTTTTTATTTACATTATTCAATTCTATTAACTTTAAATTTTCCTGTTACAAAATTCACTTCTTTGAAAACCTCTGGTTAATAAAATAGCACACTTTCTGCAACTCGTTGGGAGACGACCTGGGATTCATACTCCCAGTAATATTTAATTTAAATTTTCTGTGACACATTTTAAATTGATAGGCAGATTTTGGTGAGTTAAGAACTATACTTACAACGCAACCATTTTAATAATTTTTAATTCACCAATTTCCACTCACATCAATTTTTGGCGCCGTTGCCGGGGAGTTGCAATAGTGTGTTAATTTATTGATTGGTATTTATTTTTATTGCAATTTTTTTCTTTTCGTTTTATCACTATGAACTGCACGTTTCTTTCATTAAATGACACGTTCGCTTCCTGATCCAAGCTTGCCAGCATTTGACCCTGAAATTGAAAGAACTCTTTCACATATAAGGCGAGCTAGGCGTAGGCGACTCCTCTTTGAGGACGAACCGGAACCGTCATTTAAGGAAGAAACAACCCCCCTTTCTACTGATCCAGTTCATTTACGTGCAGGTGACATGGCAGCACCCAGAAGAGTTACCATCCAGGAGGAAGGAGCCCCTGATTTTACGCTCCAACCATTCCAGGGGCACTACCCAGCAGTAGCTATAGATTTTGAAATAAAATCTTCATTACTCAACTTGATGCCCAAATTTTATGCCTTACCTGCTCAAGAGCCTATCAAGCATCTTAGGGATTTCCACACCGCTTGCTCTACTGTTAAGCGTGATGGAGCTGATGAAATCTCTATTCTATTAAAAGCCTTCCCGTTTTCTCTAGAGGGAAAGGCAAGAGAGTGGTACTACACTCAGCCCAGAGAAATTATTTCCAACTGGGATACACTTAGGAGAGAATTTCTGGATAAATTCTTTCCAGCTGAAGTTGCTGACAAGCTAAGGAAGGACATGTCTATGATCGTCCAGGATGAATCTAAGACCCTCTATGAATACTTAGAACGCTTCAATACACTTCAAAATGCATGTCCCCATCATATGATTGACAAGGTCGTCTTACTCGGTTACTTTACACAGGGTCTGAAACCTCAGGATAGAACCACACTGGAAGGTGCTTGCAATGGTTCTATGAAAAAGCACAAGACTACAGACGAAGCATGGAAATTAATCAGAGACTTAGCTGACTCTACTAGGAATTATAGACAAAGACAAAGTCGATCAAGAGTTGTTGCGGAGGTATCCACTAATACAGAGACTACCACTATAACCCAGAGTCTATGTGAAATTACTAACTTGCTGAAGCGGATGCAACTGAATCAACAACAATCTCAGCAAGTTCAGCCTTCTCCACCACAGCACAGCCAGCAGTTAGTCCCACAAAGAGTGTGCGGTGTCTGTGCAGATTATAGTCACTATACCGATGAGTGTCTGCAGCTCCAACAAGAAGACAATACTGGAGCAGCCACTCACAATTTTTATGACCGCCCCAATCAAGGGTACAGTCAAGGTGGCAACTATAATCAAGGATGGCAGGATAATTCCAACCAAGGCTGGAGAGATAATTCCAACCAAGGCTGGAGAGACAATTCTAACAGAGGAGGCAGAGATAACAATGAAAACCAGAGGTGGAACAACAATCACAACAGGCAACAGAATCATCCTTACAGAGCACCTCATTTAAGACAACCTCAAGCCCCTCAGCAAACCACTCAGGCCACCAGCATCTCTTCATCTCCTAATGCTGACTTACTACAAACCATTGTTCAGAGACATCAGGCTATGGAGGATCATCTTAAAACAACCCTGGATACCTTCACTTCTACTGTCACTTCTACTTTACAAACTCTTGTCTCAAAGATGGGATCAATGCAAATTTCCAATAACCAGTCCTCAAGCTCTGGTGGACTCCCCTCTCAACCACTCCCCAACCCGAAGGGTGGTATTAATGCCATCACCCTAAGGTCTGGAACCACACTGCAGGAGAGAAGTCAAGAGGAACCACGCCCCACAGAACACGCCTCAGCTGAAGAGGTTGTGGAATTAGAAGATGTTGAAGAGGAAGAGGACATACAGGACATAGTTGAGAGAGAAGAGGCTCAACCACAGGAGAAGGCACCGAAAGGCGCAGACACTGCAGAAAACACCACTCCTATTCCATTTCCACAACTTGCAAGGAAGCCCAAGAAACAGTTGGAACCTGACCCCAAAATGGTAGAAATCTTCAAAAAGGTTAAGGTAACTGTTCCCCTTTTTGACGTCATTCAACAGGTACCTAAATATGCAAAGTTTCTAAAAGATTTATGTATACATAAGGACAAAATTAATGAATTAGAAACTATTCCTTTAGGAAGTTCCATATCTGCTTTAATGGGAAGTTTACCTGAAAAATGTAGTGACCCAGGCCCTTGTATAGTTAGTTGTACTATTGGTGGTGTAGTAATTTATGATTGCATGTGTGATTTAGGAGCATGTGTTAGTATTATGCCTTTATCTGTATATGATGTTTTAAGGCTCCCTCCCTTGAAAAGGTCGGCAGCTCGTTTTGTGTTGGCAGATAAAAGCATTATTACAGTAGCTGGAGTTGCTGAAGATGTTTTAGTAAACATTAAAGGGCTCACATTTTCCACTGATTTCTATATCTTGGAGATGCCCAATAATGACTCAGATAAGCCATCATCAATCTTACTTGGCAGACCATTCCTGAAGACATCAAGATTCAGATTAGATGCCTTTTCCGGAACATATTCCTTTGAAATAGATGGCCGAATAGCAATCTTCAATTTGAATGGAGTCACAAACAACCCTCCAGAAGATCATTCCATCTTCCAATGTGATGTCATAGATGAAACTGTAGCTGAAATTCACCAGGAAGAACTGGAAGAGAAGTACACAGAACAAAGTCCAAGTGTGGGGACTCTATTAGCTAACAATAAGGACACTTCTGGATTTTCACAAGCTCCAGACAATCCAGAGCCTACCCATGACCAGAAGACTAAGTTAAAACCTCTCCCTCCACATCTCAAATACGCTTATCTTGAAGAAGGGCAGAAGTTTCCAGTTATTATTGCACAGGATCTCACTCCTGAACAGGAAGAGCAGCTACTTAATATGCTGAGGAAGCACAAGAAAGCAATTGGATGGAGTTTGGTAGACATCATAGGCATCGACCCTCAGGTATGTGAGCACAGAATATTTTTAGAGGAAGGAGCAAGACCTGTCCGCCAACCCCAGAGAAGACTGAATCCCACCATCTTGGAAGTCGTCAAAAAGAAAGTGACCAGACTATTGGAAGCAGGTATCATATATCCCATTTCAGACAGTGAATGGGTAAGCCCAGTACAAGTGGTGCCCAAGAAGTCTGGAGTTACTACAGTGAAGAATGAGCATGGAGAGCTCATAGCAACTAGAGTTTAGAATGCTTGGAGAGTTTGCATTAATTAATGGCGTCTCAACCAAGCTACCCGTAAGGATCACTACCCACTTCCATTCATTGATCAAATGCTGGATCGCCTGTCAGGTAAATCATATTATTGCTTTTTAGATGGTTACACAGGTTATTTCCAAATTCATATAGCCCCTGAGGATCAGGAAAAGACCACTTTTACATGTCCCTTCGGAACGTATGCTTATAAGAGAATGCCCTTTGGCTTGTGCAATGCACCAGCTACCTTCCAAAGGTGCATGATGAGACTTTTCTCTGACCTTATTGAGGATTGTATGAAAGTTTTTATGGACGATTTTAGCATTTATGGTGATTCTTTTAGCCTTTGCTTAGATGGATTATCTAGAGTATTAGATAGATGTGTTAATACAAACCTTGTATTAAATTTTGAAAAATGTCACTTTATGGTAAAACAAGGGATTGTATTAGGACATGTAGTATCTAATAATGGCATTGCTGTAGACCCAGCAAAGGTGAATGTTATTTCTAGTTTACCTTACCCCTCTTTTGTGAGGGAAGTCCGTTCGTTCCTTGGCCATGCAGATTTTTACAGGAGATTTATCAAGGACTTTAGTAAGGTAGCACTTCCCTTATCCAGATTACTGCAGAAGAATATTGAGTTCGAGTTCAGTGATGATTGCAAACAAGCGTTTGGTAAGCTGAAGACTGCTTTGACTCAAGCTCCAATTGTGAGAGGACCAGACTGAAGCCAGCCGTTTGAAATCATGTGCGATGCTTCCAACCATGCAGTAGGAGCAGCGCTGGCTCAACGTGAAGGTAAGGATCCTTTTGTTATTGCTTATGCGTCTAAAACTTTAGACGCTGCCCAGTCCAATTATACTACTACTGAGAAAGAGCTTCTTGCTATTGTTTTTGCTCTGGATAAATTCCGAGCTTATCTACTTGGTACTAGAGTAGTAGTGTATTCGGACCATGCAGCTTTGAAGTATCTATTAGCCAAAAAGGAGTCCAAACCAAGGCTCATACGTTGGATACTGCTTTTACAAGAATTTGATTTAGAAATAAAGGATAGGAGTGGCAATCAGAATCTAGTGGCAGACCACTTGAGTCGCCTTGAGCACATTAAGGATGATTCTACTCCTATAGATGATAATTTTCTATTTGATAACCTACAAGCAGTATCTGAGGTAGCACCTTGGTACGCACCTGTAGCTAATTATCTAGTTAGCCGCACATTTCCTCCACATTTTTCTAAGCATCAAAGGGACAAGCTGAAAAATGAGTCTAAATATTATATATGGGATGACCCATATTTGTGGAGATGTGGTGTTGATCAGGTAATTAGACGTTGTGTACCCTAATCAGAATTCCAGTCTATTTTGGAGGCCTGTCACTCATCTGAGAGTGGAGGACATTTTGGCCCTCAAAGAACAGCTTGAAATATCTTAGACTGTTGATTCTGGTGGCCTACTCTTTTTAGAGACGCGGCTGAGTTTTGTAAATCTTGTCTTCCATGCCAAAAATTTGGTAATATATCCAGAAGGGATGAGATGCCTCAACAATTTATGCTTTTTTGTGAAATTTTTGATGTTTGGGGCATTGACTTCATGGGTCCGTTCCCAAATTCTAATGGTCAATTTTATATATTGTTAGCTGTGGATTATGTTTCCAAGTGGGTGGAAGCAATTCCCACCCGCACTGATGATGCTAACACTGTAGTTTCCTTTGTGAGAAACCATATTATTTGCCGCTTTGGATCACCACGAGCAATCGTGAGCGATCAAGGCGCCCATTTCTGTAACAGGAAACTAGCAGGATTGATGAAGAAGCATGGGATAATTCATAAGGTTGCAACAGCATACCATCCTCAGACCAATGGGCAAGCTGAGGTGTCAAACAGAGAGATAAAGCGTATCTTGCAGAAGATAGTCAAACCTCATAGAAAAGACTGGAGCACCAGGCTGCAAGATGCACTATGGGCATACCAGACAGCATACAAAACACCCATTGGAATGAGCCCTTTCCGCTTAGTTTATGGAAAAGCTTGTCATCTCCCAGTTGAGATAGAGCATAGAGCCTTTTGGGCAGTCAAAGAGTGCAACATGGAAATTGAGCAAGCTGGAGCTGAAAAGAAGTTGCAACTGCAAGAACTGGAGAGCCTTTGCCTAGAAGCCTATGAGAACTCAAGAATATACAAGGAGAAGATGAAGGCTCTACATGATCAAAACATCAAGAAGAAAGAGTTCCAACCTGGAGATTTAGTCCTCCTTTACAAATCTCGACTAAGGCTCATGCCAGGTAAGTTGAGATCAAGATGGGAAGGTCCATATAGAGTCGAGAAGGCAGAACCATACGGAGTTTATCACCTAAGCCATCCTTCAAGCTCTGAACTCATTAAAGTTAATGGACAACGCCTGAAGCTATACCATGGCAAGAAGAGGCAGAGAAACAAGGAGTTTGAGATCTTTCTCTTGGAAGATCCCTACATAGCAGAAGACTGAGCTAGTGGAGCGTCCAACTTAAGGACGTTAAAGCAAAGTGCTAGGTGGGAGACAACCCACCATGGTATGATCGTTCTTTTCCTTATTTTTAGTTTTTCCTATTCAATAACTGTTCTCTTTATTAGTATTTTCGTGCATTTTTATTTACATGTTTCATAAAAAAAATTAAAATAATAATAATAATAATAATAAAAATATATTTCGCTACGCGACGCGATCGCATCAGCGACGCGTCCGCGTCGCTTGGAGAGCTAAGAAAAATAAAAGTGAACAGAGAGTCACGCTGGAGCGTGGCTGGAGGCGTGCCTTTGGCACGGATCAACCCACGCGACCGCGTCCCTGACGCGTTCGCGTCGCATGGGAATCATGGCCTCCCACGCGACCGCGTACCCCACGCGGCCGCGTGCCCTAAATTTTCGACGTAAACGGCTGCAAACCCAAATGTTGTGCGAGAGTGGTGCTGGATTGGGGCTGAACGCACAATCCTACCCATGCGGCTGCGTGACCCACGCGACCGCGTGACCCATGCGACCGCGTCACATTCCCCTAAAGGCCCCATCACACAATCGCATGCCCCATGCGATCGCGTCACCCTATTTTGGCAAATAAATTAATTTGAACAGAGAGTTGTGCGGCCGCGAGGCCGTACTCGCACTAGAAGCCTACTATGAGTCACGCGACCGCGTGCCTGACGCGATCGCGCGACCATACCCTAAAGCGCATCCACGCGAACGCGTGCCCCACGCGGCCGCGTCGCTTGCGCCGCACAGCCCCACCAGAACTGCCACATTATCTTATCTTTCTCTCCTCCAAATCCTAATTTTTCTTTTCCCCCCTTATTTCTCCCTTCTCCCTTTCCCCCTTCTATCCCACCCTTCACACTCTTTTGCTCTCACCTCCATTAACAAGGTTTTCTTTTCTTCCTCCCTTTTTTTTATCATTCTTCTTATTTTAGATGTTATTTTCTTTTCTTTTTCTTTTCTTTATCGTTATTTTCTTTCTTCTTCTTTCCTTTTTCCATGGTGCTAGCATATTATTTGAGTCATCATTCCTCATTATTTACTTGTGGTTTATTCTATATTGTTTGGCACTTATATCTTATTCTCACTAAAGGATTGCTTACATGTTTACTTTAATACTTTCTATGCCTTATTTACCATGCATGCTATGTGTTTGTGAAAAGGCCCGTATGGCATCATGCACTTTTCTACATTATCCTACCATACTATTCCATGCATGTTTTTCACAACATTCCTTTACTGTTTTATTAATCGAATTTAATTGCCAATACAGTTTATTACTTTTTTACGAAGTGGTGCTTGATCTATGCTACTCATGCCCTTGCCAGCATGCCAATAATCATCTTGCATCTACTTCCCTTTTTGTGCACCTGTCCTATTTCCTTTCTTGATCTTTTCACATGTTGTCTAGACCATGTGTTTAGTTCATTCATTTTTACCGTGTACTGTTTATTACCCACCCCATCTTCTCCCCTGCTATTTATCTATTTCAACTTAATTTACTTTCTCCTCCCTTTTTCAGGATGGCCACCAAGAAAGGAAAGGAGAAAGCAAATTCTAAACCCCCAGCAAGAAGAGGAACTAAAAGAGCATTAGTGGCAGAGCCCCCTTCAACTGCAGTCAAGCCCTCAACAAAGAGAGTTAAGAGGATAATAAAAGTTGATGAAAAGGAGAAAGCCTTTCCAGCAAAGGACACTGCGCGATTTTCCAATCGTTACTGTGAGCAGATGTTCCCTATCCTCGCAGAAAGGAACTATAACAATGAATACCTTCTTATCCTCCCGTCCAATATTGCTTCCTTTGTTGAGCCGCAAATTGAACGAAGACAATGGGGTTTCCTACGGAGACAGCCGAGACAAGTCAATCTTTCCTGGGTGGTTGAGTTCTACTCTAACTTCTACATGAACCCTGCAATCTGTTTATGTCCGGCAGAAACAAGTCCCCATTATAGAAGAGGCTATTCAGCAAGCTCTGAGTCTTCCCCCTATTCCAGAAGGAATGGACACCTTCCAAGAAGCCGCACTTAAGCGCCAGAGGTACCAATTTGACTGGGACTCCGTTCTCGGAGTTATCGCTTTACCTGGCAGTCGTTGGATCTACGGATACCACCGTACCCACCCTAAGGGAATCTTGGCTTTAGCACTTACTTTGGAGGCTCGTGTATGGGCACAGATCATGTCCCATTACGTCTTTCCGAGCACTCACGAGTCCTCCTTCACTGCAGACATGGCCGTTCTGCTATGGTGCATCCTTACAGACCAACCTCTGAATCTCTCACGCCATATCCGGAATGCTATGGGACACGTACAAATTGTGGGCAATTTACCTTTTCCTGCCTTGGTCTCCGATATTGTCTCAGCAGCCGGAGTCTCCTACAGAGCTGGGGACACCAAGGCCATGCTTCCACGGAATGATCAGTTTGTCCCTAACGGGAAATACCTCAGACTTCCAGCAGCCACTACAAGTCTTCCTACTGCTCCAGTTGAAGATAATCCTTCTTCGACCCCACAAGCACCTATAACTGATGAATTGCTCCAGCAGATAATCCAAAGGTTGGATCGGCAAGAACGCAAAGCTAAGTTGAGAGAGCGCCGTAACAACCGAAGATTCAAACACCTCAGGGAGCTAATTAGAGGAGATTGCAAAGACTCAGACACCCCAGACTCCACATCCTTCACCAGCACCAGGAGCCATGACGGCCCCAATTGCGGAGACACTGCCACCAGCCCACCATTGTTCTTGACAGATGGCACCGAGGACGGTGCAAAGCCTTAAGTGTGGGGAGGTCGGTCAGTACCTGACTTCCGGAGGTAAATTCTCTTAATTCTCTTCCCTAGCACCAATAATTAGGATATTTTTAGTTAGATTTTCTTTCTTTTATAGAATAGTATAATTTGCATAGGTTAGGATAGTTGCATGCATGTTCTACTTGATTGAAAAGACAATAAGTTTCTTCTAAGACTCTATCTTTGGAAAAAAAATTTTCACTAATTTTTCAAAAAAAATTTTATGATAAATTTGCTTGAGTTGTATTTGGAACATGATGTTTGAGCTAAAGAACACACAACCTATGAAAGATTTGAACCTTTATGTATGGTTACATTATTTAACCATAATTATTTTATCCTTGTGTGTTTACTTCTCTATGATTGTAATCTATATTTTGTTTTATCTTATATGTCCAATATTTATTATATTTACATGCTTGCACATGATTGAGGCCATTATTTGTTTAAACTCATTTATCCAAATTAAGTCTACCCTTTTCAATTACCTTTGTTAACCACTTTGAGCCTTTAAATCCCATCTGTTCTATATTCTACACATTAATAACCTTAAGCTGAAAAACAATTGTATATCCCAGATTGAATCTTTGGTTAGCTTAAGATAAAATTGTGTGTGCTAGTTAAGTATGGAAAATTGTGGGAACAAAGGTTGTTAAAGAAATGTGTCATTTAATAGGAATTTGGATACCTACTCATGTGAAACTACAAGAACCAAAAATTCATGTGCATTGATAAGATATATTTATTTTAATCTTTCAAAAAAAATATATAAATATAAATACTAATAAATAAATAAATAAATAAGGGGACAAAATTTCTCCAATGTTGAATTCAGAATTCAAAGATCAATGCACATATGATAGAACCAAAATATAAGTTGAAACATGAGTATGGATTGGAAAAGGGAATTCTGGGTAGCTAGGTATGAACTTTAAGATTACATTAAAATATATAGGTTGGGTTGAAGCTTGGGTTAATTAAAGATTCAATTTATCAGCTCACTTAACCAAATGTATATCCATACCCCCACCTTGGCCCCATTACAACCTTGAAAAGACCTCATGATGTTTGCATTGGTATATGAACTGTTGTTGATTGGTTAGGAGAAAAACAAAAGTTAGAAAGCATGATTAGAGAAGGATAGAGTGATTACCCTATACACTAGAGATTTGAGCGTACATACATTATCAGTGAGGGTTCAATGCTTGAATTTTCATGTTCCCTGCTTTTATGAGCTATCTTCTTGCATTTTTATCTGTTTTATTGTATAATGATAGAATTAGTGGAATTTGATTTGTAATTGTTTTGGAGAGCTTATTTACTTTTGATCAAGTGGGCAAGAATCATATAGTTGCATTAATTTATATATATATATATTTAATTATTAATTTATATATATATATATATATATATATATATATATATATATATATATATATATATATATATATATAGGATTGCATTGCATTTCATGAATTTCTACATGTTCATATTTATCTACTTTATCTCCTTCAATTAAGCATGAGGACATGCTAATGTTTAAGTGTGGGGAGGTTGATAAACCACTATTTTATGGTTTATATTATGTTTAATTATGTGGTTTTATCGTGATCCTTACCCACTTATTCATTAAAATAGCATGCATTTAGATTTCCTTCCTGAATTCATTACATGTTTGAAAACTGCTTCCTAAAGACTTTAATTATGTACTTTTAATTCTCCTTTATCCCATTCGATGCCGTGATCTGTGTGTTGAGTGTTTCAGACTTTACAGGGCATGAATGAGTTAGAGATTGGAAAGGAAGCTAGCAAAAAATGGAAGGAACACAAGAATTTGAGGAGATAACCAGCGAGAAGTGACGCGGTCGCATGGCTCACGCGACCGCGCGAAGGAGAGCAAATCGCAGTGACGCGGCCGCATGGATCGCGCGGCCGCACGGATTGAAAAAGCTCAACTGACGCGGTAGCGTGGACGACGCGAACGCGTGGCATGGAAAAGCATGAGTGACGCGTCCGCATGAGTGACGCGATCGCGTGACATGTGCGATCTGCATAATCTGCAAAATTCGTTGGGGGCAATGTTGGACCCTATTTTGACTCAGTTTTCGGCCCGGAACAGCAGACTAGAACCAGAGAATATGCAGAAACAAAGACAACATTCATTCTACACAGTTTTGAGTTTTTTAGATCTAGTTTTACTCCTCCTCTAGGTTTTTCTTCTCTGAAAACAATTGATACTTTTAGGATTTTATTTTTCTACTATTTTTGGCATTGGGATATTGAGAAGAGTCATTGCCTCATCAAGACTTTGTCACTCTAGTTTGTTTTCTTAACTTGGTTTTATTCTTCCATGTTCTTTGCTTTGTTCAATTTTATCATTTAAATATTTTTATGATTATTTAATACGAGAATTATTCCTTTCATTTTAATCCATTTTACATTCCAATAATCATGTCTTCTTTTAATTCCTTTTCATATGTTATGGATTTGTTATTTACAATGAGCGAGTAATTCCCCTCACTTGATGGGGAGTTGATTGAAAGAAACTCTTGAGTTGGAAGGATTGAAAGAGAATTTGTAATTTGAATAATTATTGGATTGCTCTCTAGTCACTAATACCAACTCATTTTTATTAATTGAATTGCAACTTGTGAACAGACATAGCATTCCAATTTGTTTGACTTTACCTTACTTAGTAAAGGATAATTAAACAAACCAATCTTTAATTATTAATTACTCTGAGAGAATTCCAGCAACATTAGAGATTCTAACTGATCAACTCTAAGTTAAGGCTTTTTATTTACATTATTCAATTCTATTAACTTTAAATTTTCCTGTTACAAAATTCACTTCTTTGAAAACCTCTGGTTAAGAAAATAGCACACTTTCTGCAACTCGTTGGGAGACGACCTGGGATTCATACTCCCAGTAATATTTAATTTAAATTTTCTGTGACACATTTTAAATTGATAGGAAGATTTTGGTGAGTTAAGAACTATACTTACAATGCAACCATTTTAATAATTTTTAATTCACCAATTTCCGCTCACATCATGGTGGTGCTGTTATGGGGCCTTTACCCTTGTCTTGGATGGCAGCCTGAGAAGAAGAACCAGCCATTTTTCTAGGAGAGGAAGTAAGAATGAAGGTTGAGGGTTTCTGTGAAGAAATTTTTAATACAAGAAAAGTCTAGAAAATAGCGAAGTTCGAGAAGTTCGAACAAGGGAGAAAGTGAGAAATTTAAAGTATCACTGTAGCCATTACTATAGAAGAAATGCGAATAGAGGTAACTTCACGAGGAAGATGAAGTGGTAGAGAGAGAAAAAGCGTAAGTCTTGGGAGACGTGTTGGTGGATCAGTAGTAATGGGGGGTTTTTAATAGCAATTGTTATTGATTTAAAAACTGACGACTTTCGGATTAAGTGCTTTATTCTTCGATAGTGTTATCAAAGGCAATCACATTAATCCAAGGGGGCAATTTGTTGATCGAAAAATATTTTCGATAAGAATGAGTTGAATCGAAATGAGTCAAGTGTGGTTTTTTGAGAAGATACGCACATGAGTATGAAGTTAGAAGTAATCGACGTTGATTTGGATTTCGATTGCTTCGTTGATTGAGTAAGCTAAATCGAGTAGGAGACTTGATTCGAGAAATTAAGTAAGGCCCTCGAAGAAACCGATCGAATAAGTCATAGAAGTGGGAAAGTTAGTAGCTTTTATTACACAAGAAAAACATGGAGAATATCTACAATCACGCGGTGGGAACGGTTACCAAGAGGAATTGCATTTCAAATTTGTAATTTTATTTAATTGTAATTAATTGTAATTCAATTGTCCGTTACGTAAGTTAGCCTATAAATATTAGGAAGTGTTAGGGAATAGGGGTTGGAACTTTTACTCAGAAAAAACACTCTAGCACTCTCACATCCCAGGAAATTCCTGAGTTTGCATTCGAGTTACACTTTCTATAGGGTTTCTTCCACCTTCTTCTTTCTTTCAATTTATTTTTTCTGTACATTTAACATTTCAGTTAATCTTATTTACTAAGTGTTCTTCACTTTCTTTGTTTAATTTATCCTTCTGTATTTTATCATTTATGTTAAGAGTTCTTTGATTTAATTAAAGGCATTTTTATTGTTTTCTTTTAATTCTGATGCAAACCTTTTCATTTACCATGTATTTAGTTTTCGAAAACTTTAATTTTTAAGTCTTATTTATTAATTTACAAATTTTTTTTATTTTTATTTTCAATATTTGTCTAATCGAAGACGTTTTAATGTACTTCTAAAAAACTGGTACTCGCACAAAGGAGTAAATTTCGCTCCCAGACTAATAGATATCAAACCACTATCGATTTCCTAAAAATCCACAAATCGAAACCTTATCGCTTTTATGGAGGAAAGTGAGAATGGAATATACATGGAGTTGGGATTCAATAGTTATATACTGGGATTCACTACTAGAAAATTAGTTATTACAGACGGATATTTCCGACGGATTTTATCCCACGGAAATACAGACAAAATTTCAGAGGGATTTTTTTGTCGGAAAACAAAAAAAATGAATTAGCATAAATTACAGACGAAAAACAAAATTCGTCGATAATTCCGTCGGTAAAATTAATTTTTTTTCGTGGGAAATGGTTACAGACAGATTTTCCGTCTGTAATTAAATAGACAAAATGCTTCATTTTATTAAATTATTACAGACAGAAAATCCGTCTCTAATTTAAAATTTTCCGTCGGAAAATTTTAATTTAAACCTAATTTCATCCCAAACCTATCGAACTCCTTTCACACACACAAAACCATATTTCTTCTTTTTCTTCCTTCCTTCTCTCTTTCTCTCTCTTCTTTCACACCCTAAAACCCTAACTAACCACAATTTCTCTCATCAAAGGCATTCGGAGCTTCGACCCCGAGAACAAGAACGTCATCACCTTCTTCAGACCCTTAACCCTAATCGTTGGCCCCAACGGTGCTGGAAAAACCGTACGATTTTTCATTTCCTCCTTGTTCTCCTATTTTTCATAACCCTAACTTCTTACTATAATACGCCATTTTCATTCGTTTTATGCAGACAATCATCGAGTGCTTGAAGCTTTCTTGCACCGGCGAGTTGCCTCCTAATGCAAGGTCTGGTCACAGCTTCATTCATGACCCCAAGGTTCCTCTCTTAAAACTTGTTGTAGTATACTTATCACTTTAGGGATTTAGGATCATGTTAAGTTCACTCATGTTATATTTTTCAAAACATAAGGATACTGCTATGGCTACTACTCATTGATTAGTATTTTGGAACTTGTTTTGGAAGGTTGCTGGTGAAACTGAAACGAAGGGCCAGATTAAGCTCCGATTTAAGACAGCAGCGGGCAAAGACGTGGTTTGCATAAGGTCCTTTCAGCTCACGCAAAAGGCGTCGAAGATGGAGTACAAGGCAATTGAGAGTGTACTTCAAACTATTAATCCTCATAACGGGGAGGTACATTGTCAACTTTACTCTTCAACTTCAACCACAAGATGTTGAGATGAGGAAACAATACAAAAGCAATATGTTGCTTTTATAATTAGTATAGGAAATTGGAAAGAGTAATGAAAGTGTTTGTTTAATCCAATGAATGAGAGACTAAGTGTTTTGGTTTACTTTGTTAACGTAATATAGTTTGAATCCAGGGTTTGCTTCTGGCTTGTGAGTTGTGATTGCCAAATTGTCTCTTTTTTTGCTTGTCTTATTAACTTGACTTACTTTGTTTGCTTTGTCAGAAAGTTTGCCTTAGCTATAGATGTGCAGACATGGATAAGGAAATTCCTGCGCTCATGGGTGTTTCAAAGGCCATTTTAGAAAATGTTATATTCGTTCATCAAGATGAAGCAAATTGGCCACTGCAGGATCCTTCCACATTGAAGAAAAAGTTTGACGACATCTTTTCTGCAACTCGGTATCATTTGTTTTACTATACAATTCCTCTTTTATTAATCTTTTGTATGAAAAAGGTTACACATCACAGATCTACTTTGGATTTTCAACTTTTGTGAGCTTTGTATAATTCGGTTAACTTGTCTTTTACATATTGTGTTTGGTCAATGCATTCTGCCCACCCAAATTACCAAATTTCTCATCATTATGAAATTCAAGTTGTCTTCCATCTTGCTCAAGTAGGTAGTACATGAAATCAGCTGTCACTACATTGTAAAATTGCTTCAGAAGAATCTTACTATCATAAGTATGAAGCAACTTTCATTTATTTTTGTACCTTAGAAAATGTTACATGTTAGAAAAAGGTGGAGATGAAGAATGGAAACTTGGCGGATGATGGAGATGATGAAGTAGGGAGCTAGCTATCACAAACAGAGGAACATGAATAATAGAGGAAGATCCATTAGGCGTAGATGTAAATGCTTGCACGGTGCTCATTCTCTCCTACAAATTTAAATCTATCACAAACAGAGGAACATGAATAATAGAGGAAGATCCATTAGGCGTAGCATGTTTCATACCTCCCACCATATTCAACCTGTTCCTGCCACATTGTTTCATTATGTAGGAAATTTGTGTAGGAAATTGATGGCTTGAAGTCACGGGTGGTTGAATGTTCCAGAGACAAAAACATGATTAATATGGCGACAGAGGAAATGGGGCAGGCCATAGAGGAAGAACGAAGACTGCAACATTTGCTGTTCAAGTCCTTACTTCCTAAGGACGATGCTGATGAAAGAAACTGCATTTTGGAGGTTAGAGCAGGTGATATGTCACTGTTGAATAAGAATATCTATTAGTTTTTATAATCAAAATTGTTCTCCGATGAATGTGTATCAAGTTGTCTTGGGTTGTGTTGATTGTTTCTTACTTTTGTTCTGTTTTGACTTTATTTGTTGCCACTTTCATTTGCTTTTACCACTTTTGACAGGCACTGGTGGGGAAGAGGGCTTCTTTGTTTGCAATGGACATCTTCAAAATGTAAGGTTGCATTTGTGTCATCCAAATCAAAAGGGAACTACTGTTACAGTTTTCTAAAAAATGATATTGTCTAACATAATACAGGTACGAAAAGTATGCTCACAAGAATGGCTGGAAATTTGAAGTAGTAGATATTGCTCAATCAGATCTTAAAGGATACAAGGTACATATTTTGTACATTCTGTATGATCTGAGTTACCTGCTTTACTCAAGTTCCTGATATAGTAGAACTGCATTTCATCCTTCATCTGATGGATTTTTTGTTTGAACTTCACTTTCTCAGGAAGCTAGTGCAGCAATTGTAGGAGATGGTGCTTTTGGGAAACTAAAATTTGAAAGTGGAATCCATAGAGTACAGGTTTTGGGAAACAGTGTTTGAACTTCACTGTTATTGCTGACTTCTTTCTTCCTTTTTTTAAAAATAAAAAACAACAAAACAAAAGAGAGTTCCTGTGACAAAAATCAGGACGAGTTCATTCCAGTGCTGTTTCTTTTGCAATCCTCCTCAGGCCGATGAGGTAATTAAATAACTAATAGCTATCATTATGAAATAGTATTTTATGTTCAGTCTAGTATGAGACAATGATATGTTTAAGTATATGCAGGTTGATGCTCAATTGAAGAATGAAGACCTAAAAATTGATACCTATAGATCTAGTGGTTCGGGTGGTCAGCATGCAAATACAACAAACAGTGCTGTTAGAATAACTCACATTCCAACTGGGATTACAATTTTTATACAAAATGAGCGTTCTCAACACCAAGTGAGTATTTTCAAAATATTGGGCATAATTTTCATTTGATAATTTTCATTCTACATATGCTTTCTTATTTTTTGACATTAATAAAGTCCGCGTGATATTTATTATTAAGGTTTCAAGATTGCAAGCTGAGAGGGATCTTAGAGCGGCATTGGAAGTTGGATTGAGTATGTCTTCAGGATAGTTTTCCAATTCACGCGGCATGGATTCCAAGGTTCTTTCATTTCTAGCAAAACTTGATATTCTTTTTCCATTCTGATTTCTTTCTCTATATACACAATCTTACAAAATCGACTTATGCGAAGACAAAGGCCGAGCTGGAGGAGATTTCACTTGCTGAAGCTGATGTTGCCAGGTTGAAGCAGAAAGTTGCAGAACTTCACCATCAACTTAACCAGCAGCGACGGCATCACTATGGTTCACTTACAGATGTGGGTGATCGATACCAACATGCCCAAAACCATCCTCAGCAGTAAGTATGCCCAAGCAATGCTGAAACCAAGTTCTAAATCGCGTTTCTTTAATTTATAAGGACCTGCTTTTTGTTTCAAAACTAGGATCTCTAGTCGAATACCCTATGTAACTTGATCTGATTTATGCAGGAGATTTCTTCAGCAAGATTTTGATTCAACTCTTGCCTTTTATAATCATGAAAGGAAACAAAGGACCGAGGTAATTTTTGTTCATGAAAACTTATTCCGCCCACCATTAACCTCATAGTTCGAGGGCCGCCATTTTCTCACTTGAAGGCCAATCTTTTATTTTGTATTTTTTATTTATTATGATAAAATCTGGCCATTGTTATGAATTAAAGTTTTCATAGCTTAAAATAACATGGCTATGCATTTTTTCTTTCATTTTCCTCAGGAAGGCTTGTTGGGCACAGATTGGAGAAATCTCAAAGGACATGTATTAGCAGCCGGTAATGGCAGTCGACAACCTACTCGAAAGCAATTTATAGTGATTCAAAAAGTACTGAGGCATCGACAAGCATGTCTATAGATGAGCTTGGTGCCGTTGACTCCGCTGCTATGCCCTCCACCTCAAGGGCTGCAGAGGTAAGAATTTAGTTCTTAAGAATTGTGCCTTGGAAAGTGCCTCTTTTTCAAAATTTCATTAACGTGTAGAACTATGAAAAACTAATTGTGTCTGTAGTCAATGCTTCTAACTTAATCTTTGTTCCAATCACAATATCACATGTCTATCTAGGACAATTTTGGCAGTATATATAGTATGATGCAGATCAAGCATTGTTCTACTCAATGAATAAATGTTCATGTGAGCTGAAAACCATTTCCAGAAGATGGTTCTATTTTTACATAGGTTGAATTATTGTGAACTGCAATTGTCTTGGAAATTATTTGACTTTCAAAATTTGAACCTGTTTCTCTTTTTATAATTTGTTTATCTGATCTCCTGCAAATGGATTATGATTTTTAATTGAAAATTGTTTGGCTTACGCAGTTTGGATCTTAGAAGAATTGAACAAGTCGCCAGGAGATTTTTAATTGAAAATTGTTTGGCTATCTGTTCATCTCATATTATTGTTTCAAACTGTGGTGAGGCTTGCTTCCGTAGCAAAGGGGAAGAAATGAAACAAACATGAACAATCAAAGTCTCAGGTAAGTTCTCAAGTTCTACTCACATCATCTGTTGATTTTATCTATAAATAAGTAAACGATGTTCTGTTGGTTAAGATTGTGATACTCTTCTCTTCTTAAGTAATCTCTATAGCTGACAGAGGGTTTTGGTAGCTAGTGGATATTACTCAACCTATTTGAGTTATAGGTTTTTTCATCTGATTTATGATATCTTGTTTCTCGTGGTGAACATTTAGGCTTCTTGCATTGGCTACTTCCTTAGCTAAGGGTATTAATAGTCTATATACTGTGAACATTTAGGCTTCTTGCTAAGGCTTCTTGCACTGGCACTCAACCTATTTTGGAGCATATATACGACTATATATTGCTTCTACTACAACTTTCTTTTCGTCTCGTATCTTTTTTTCTTACTTGATTTCTACATGCATCCATCATCCGTGTATTTACTTCTCTGCTGATCTCTCATTTCTCTCTGACCTTTTTTAAAAGAAAAGAATACACCTTTATTTTTATTTTGTTTCCTACAGGGGCTTATACTTTAAATTAACTTCTTTATTCACAATCATCGAGTACATGAGTATACTTTCTAGTTATTAAGAAGCACCACCAGTTATTAAGGAGACTCCTCTTCTAGTTCAAGATTCTGCAAAGATTGAAGCACCACCAGGTTCTTTCTCTTTTTCTCTTATTAAATTTGCAGCCCCAAATCGAAAGTTATTGGAACTAGACCAGATGTTGAGGTGAGCTTCACTTGTGAATTTGTTACTTGAGATGAAGAATACACTGTACATAGATTATGTTGTCACTATTTTTTTATTTTTGTCAGAATTTGATACTTGAAAAACAGATGAAAAATGGAAAAATATAAGGAGGCAGAGAAGCCTGAGGCAGAGGATCAATTCATGACCACACTGTTTCATTATTGTATATTTTGACTTAATTAGAGGACAATAGTTGATGTATCAATACACTTTGTTGATGTATGATTGTTACTTGTTATTATAATTGATGTATCAACACTTTGTTTATATTTTGAAATATATTGACTTGTTTGTTTATAGTACTTTTCTTTTAGTTTGATAATACGATAAATTTGTTTATTTTTTGAAATATTATAAATATTTGAATACAAATTAGATAAAAATTTGTATTAAATTTATATTTATTTTGTATGAAAACAAGTTTATTTTGTAATTGAAAAAATAAAAAAAATTATTTTACCTTATTGACGGATTTACAGACGGATTTTCTGTCTGTAATCAGAGTGTGAAATGATTTTTCAAGTTCAAATTACCGACGAAAAATCCGTCGAAAAATCCGTCTGTAATTACAGACGGAAAATTTGTCGGAAAATCTGTCGGAAAATCCGTCTGTAATTACAGATAGAAAATCTGTCTGAAAATCCGTCTGTAATTACAGACAGAAAATCCGTCGAAAAATCCGTCTGTAATTACAGACGAAAAATCCGTCGGAAAGTTCGTCGCTTTTGGGAAATGGATAGAAAATTTATAGAGGGAAAATCCGTCGGTAACTGGTAAAAATCCGTCTGTAATTTTCCGACGGAAAAAAATCCGTCGGTAAATAATTTCCGACGAGGCTTTTACAGGGGGACAAAATCCGTCGATAATTTCGTCGGTAACCAAAAATCCGTCTGTAATAAAGACTAAATCTGTCTGTAAATCTGTCTGTATTAATCTATTTTCTAGTTGTGATTCAATAGCATTAATTCGCTCTCATGAAGCTGGGATTGCTCAAATTGCTAGCCGTCACTTCCCAATGATGATGACACATTGCAGTAACAGATTTAATCGTTTATGATATGTTTAGTTTGAATTTTCAAAAGAAAAGCATTCTTTCTCTCTCAAACCTAGTCTTTGTAGAGATTGTACTGAATTATTGATATACATGCAAAAAAGTTTTGAAAATTGTAAGCCAAAAAAGTTTGTGTAAGGCTATAACACTTTGTCTCAGCATACATTTATATTTGGCTAATTAAAAAGACATATAATATTAGAAACTTGTACTTAAATAATTTCTACTTATGAAACTAGTTATCAAGTTTCAGTTTTTTTGTTTATTTTAAAAATAAATAAGAATTTTATTCAAACTTTAAGTGTTTGAAAAAAAAACTTTAAGTGTTTTTTTAAATGGTTTATCTCTAACACTGTATTTAGTTTTAAGAATATGATAAAATAAAATATTGTGAATAAGACATAAACATTAATTAATATTTTTATATTTTGTTAAATAATAAATAACATAGTTATAAAAAATTAATAAGAATAATAAAAAATATAAAAATAAGTTGTCTCTAATCAGTATTTTTATTTCTTTTACATTTTTAAAAGACTATATATATGCTAAAAATATTAACACTTAATTAATACAATATATATATCACACAATACAAAATTTTTTTTATAGGACAAATTTTTAATACACAATATATAAATTTTTGAAAGACCAAATTTGACTCACTTAACTAACAAAATATATTCGTAATAAAAATTTATGTACTATATAAAAATTTCTGTGTTATAAATAAAAATTTTTGTATTATGTGTAAATATTTTTATGTTATATCAATAAATTTTTTGCTATGTACAAAAATTTTTATACTATATATAAAAATTTAAATGCTATATTAATAAATTTTTATGTTTTTTAACAAAAAATTTTATCCTAAAAAAACGTAAAAAAAAAAAATAATAACACATATCTGCGTGTTTTTTTATTGGATTTGTACAAAACTTAATTAAACTTAACTATAATAACACTTATACATATATGGGCAATATGGCATCACCCTGTATCTATTCATATTTCATTAATTTGTCCATAATTTTATACGGCCTATAAGTCTTCTTCTCGAGCTACTGGTGCTTGGACCCTATATACATGGGTAAGTGAAAATCATGAGAAGTGATAACGAATTAACTTACCACATTTATTGTACATTTAATTAGTTGGCTCTACTGTAACATGTTCATGACAAACTGCTACAGACAATATTATTAACCCGTTATTAATTCATCTTGATTATTATACTGTAATTATATAACAATAGTTAAATTTTTATGTATAAGCATTTTTACCCAGTCATTCTGTCGTGCATTTTCACATTAGCGAAGATAATAAATTTTTAAATTTTTACTTAAATTATATTAATGTATTAATGGGTGATTATGTAAAAAATCTATATAATACAAATGCATTAAAATTAAACTCTAACAATAATATGATTAAAAAAATAAAAAATTTTAGTGACTACAAATAATATAACTACTGGTGGCTATAAACTAATCAGGTTTTATTAGTGCATGTTACTCAACCAATGTAATTTTTGAGATCAATAAACCAAAATCGATTGTATGCTGAAGGAGATCGAGAGAGAAATTGTCAAATGACAATTTGAAGAACAAATTTTAAATTTAAGGAATTAGGTGCGTTGGCAGTTATTTGATAAGCTGCTATATACAAGTAATGTGTCACAAAAATAATTGGGCTTATTAGTTTTTAAATTGACAGGCTGCAAAGGAATGGAGATTAGAAATTCTCTCCAAAAACACATTCTCACAAACTTTCATATTCCAATGATTTTCTAAGACTTTGTCTTTAGTTATTTTTTTTAGATTTTTTTCTATTTTTTTCCACTATTTTTTACAAATTTTATACTTTACCTTTATGCAATTTACTTTTATTACAATATTAATTTCGTCTCTTTTATATTTTATCAAATTTTTTCTTTTTTATTTTGTTTGAAACTTTTAAAATTTTTTTAAGATTCTTTTCACTTCATGTCTATAGCACTTGAAAATTTAAAAAGTGTTTTGCATTGTAAGTCTCTTTTGTATTTTATCAAACTTTTTATTTTTTGTTTGAAATCTACGAAATTTTGTACAAATTCATTTCACTTCATGTTTGTAGCACTTAAAAATTCTAAAAAGCATTATGTATTCTAAGTTTATTTAAATAAAGTCAGGTTATATTTTATTTCATTGATTAATTTTATGATTATTTTTTTAATTTTTGACAAAGTTAAGATTTTGATGGACACAAAATTGATATTGATAAAAAAGAGTAAAGTTCGCTCCTACGTCGTTAGATTTTGAACTACGAATTATTTGTAAGTGTCAAAATTATCTTTACTTTTGAGTAGTGAATAATCTGTATCAATCATGCTACACATCGATATAATTTTTCATCCAAGTCCATCCAAACTGACCCAACACTAAAAAAATCCAATCTCATTAAATGAAACGTGACTTCTACGCGCTCAA